>NC_138965.1:170705000-171302500 GCF_055761805.1 Camellia sinensis | reverse complement strand
GCAAGTTTTTTCTCAGCCTCTGCCTCAGCCTCTGCCTTCGTCTTGGTTAAATAGCCGAGGCAGACACGCGCATCGCGCGCCTCTTGACGCCAGACGACAAACCGGGCGCGCCAGCCAAGGCGCTCACGTGCCTCGCCATCATGTCCGGCACACCTTTTGATGAATTGGGCACGCCTTTTGATGGCACGCCTTTTGACAGATTGGGCACACCTTTTGAGGGTGCGACTTTTTAAGGGTCCGACAAGACTCTGTAAACTGTCCCGACATTGATTCCGGTTAGCTCCTTTATGGGTCCGACAAGACTCTGTAAACTGTCCCGACATAGATTCCGGTTAGTTTCTACAAGGGTCCGACAAGACTCTGTAAACTGTCCCGACATTGATTCCGGTTAGCTCCTTCATGGGTCCGACAAGACTTTGTAAACTGTCCCGACATTGATTCCGATTAGTTTCTCCAAGGGTCCGACAAGACTCTGTAAACTGTCCCGACATTGATTCCGGTTAGTTTCTACAAGGGTCCAGCAAGACTCCGTAAACTGTCACAACATTGTCTGCTACAACGGTCCGACATGACCCCATAAACTGTCTTCTACAACGGTCCGACATGACCCCATAAACTGTCTTCTACATCGGTCTGACACCGCCATCCAGTGTCCTCTACACCGTTATGACACCCCCATACAGTGTCTTCACCAATGGTCTGACACGACCATACAGTGTCTCCTATCATCTTTTCTTTTATGTATTCGTCTATTTTCTGTTTTGTTACTCTCTCCAAACTCAAGTTGGTTAGTTTCTATCCTCCTTGAGTTTGCGGGGGGCTGTTAGAATTTACCATCACCTACCACCGCTACCACCTCACCTACTCCACTAAACCTAACCCACTACACCACTACCACCTCACCTACTCCACTAAACCTAACCCACTACACCACTATCACCATCCACTACACACCATCCACTACACCTACATCTATATAAGGAACCATTTGTAATAGACAAAATATCAATCAATATATAAATCAATAATACATGAATTTTAACAGGAAGCGAAAAAATTAACGCTATGTTTGGTAGGGGGATTTGGGGAGGGATTTGGAAAGGGAAAGGGAAAATGTGTGTGAAACTAGGTGACATATAAGTATATTTTATTCACATTTCACCTACATTTTCCATTTCCCTTTCCAAATCCTTACTCAAATCCCCCAACCAAACACACCATAAGTCATAAATTAGTATGACCACTTCTAGAGATGAGCACTATGTCTTTGAAATTGACCCATTTTCAATGCTCTGAGAAATATTTTCCCACACTTCTTTGCCATGTTCATAATTTGGAAACTAAATTTGCAATTTTAGACACTTCGACAACAATTCTTGGACACCCCCCTTCCCTGAACAGATAACCTCACCCTTGCTAAAGGGATTCATGATCAATTTCTTGGAAATAAAATAGCCTGTCCTGAATGTGCCTTAATTTTATTCTAAAAGTAATTTGAAGCATGCAATGGACACTTCCAGCATAAATTAAATAAAAAAAATGGTAATAAAGGATAATTTAGCTAACTAGTGGCAGTACAGTAGTACTATTATGCATTATATCAGTTGCATTTGTTGACCTTCTTATTCTGTGTCATGCAGTAAGCAATATCAAAATATATATAATCAATCAAATGTACATAAACAGAAAATATATTAGTTTATTGCGGTGTCCTTTTTCAGTATTTTCCATTTCAATATGTCTGTATGCATAGTTGAAGCATTTGATATGGTGACAGGTTCTACAGCATGTTGAAAAGGTTGACATCAATAGTTTCTACACAAAAATCAAAGTTTAGCTGTCTATTCATGCCATTTGTCAAATTTGTAGCTGTCAACAAACTGAGGTGTTCTAATAAAGATAGTAACTTAGAAATATAACTAGTAATTGAAGTCTGCTGGCCTTCACTTTAGTCAAGTTGCAATTGTTGTCACGTTATGGTTCATTACTTCAATTCTTAATTCTGAAAATATTATTTTCTTTTGACAAGTACTTAACATTACATACAAGCCAAATCCACTAGGTTAGATGAAACTGAAAAAAAAGTGACTCTTATCATTTAGACAGACCATTTGAACTCTTTTAAACCCTCATGAGCATAACTGTTAGTAACTTGCAATTGACAATATGATCATATGATACGAAATGTTTTATATCTACATTACAGATAAGTATTGCAGCTTCTCAGTTTGTCAATGAAAAGCCATATAACAGTTCATATCAGGATTTCTATCCTCTGTAACACAGGACATGATTCCATCACTAAAATATTAGTCCAGGAACACTGTTCTTAAGAGTTGGCTGATAGAGATTTGACTTGGAATCTCTAGGCACACACCCTTCCTCAATCAAGTCGCAAAACATTAAAAATTTCAATGGAACTAAACCAGGCATGGACTGATCCAACTTACACAATTAGATATTGTACTGTGAGATGTATTGTGAAATGACTTGGTGCTAGCCATGATACACGTCTACATCAGTCATTGGTTATCCAAACTCCAAGCTTCCACACAGTCATTTCCTTTTTACTTTCATTCTTAACCCACACATCTTATAGACATCAGGCAGTCTTTTGCCATTGGCTTCTCATTCTGTTTCACCAAGTCTTATTTTACTTCTCACTCTTCTTATATTGTGCTATTGCATTGGCCGTCAAATCAATTAAAACCTATTATGTATCAACCATCAAACAAACTGGGCTCTTTCATAGTTCAAATAAGAATACACTAACTTGATCAGTTAAGCTTATTTCGCACCATATGCATAAGTCTCAAAATGAATACTAAGTATCTATCTGTTAGTAATATTCTCTAGTTGCTTTACAACACATCTTATATATGGTGTCTTTTGTTTGCCTCTTGAAGTTTATAAAATAATGTTTTAGAATTTTATGAGCCCTTTGCTTGTAGATTGATTCAAACCTGATACACAGTGAACAAGTCATCTTGGAAGCCCTTGAGGTGGTGTTTCATAAAACTGAAAACTAAAAACTGAAAATTAAGTACTGAAAAATGAATGCTGAACTTTTTAAACTGAAAAATTGTTTAATAAAACTGTCAAGTGCTGAACCAAAACAAATTGTTTGATATGTACAAGATGAAATTTGAATTTTATTATTTTCAAATTTTCCCAACCAATTTTTATATCGTGGTGGTGAGTTGGTCGTGGCGGCTGCGGCAGTGGTGCCAATGGCGATGGTGGTCGAGAGGGAGGGATAGTGGTTGTGGTGACGGTGGAGGGGTGGTGTAGTAGAGGTAGAGGGGTGGTGACGGTGGGGGCTATGGTACAGTGATGGTAGTGGATGTGGTGGTGAAATGATGGTGGTTCTATGGCAGCGGTGACGATGGTGATGCTATGGCAGCGGTGGCAATGGTGATGGAGGGTTATGATAGTGATGGTGGAGAGGTGGTGGTAGTAGCAACGGCAACTGTGTAGTGAAATGATGGTGGTGTCTATGGCAATAGTGCATGTTGATACTTATGCATAAGTAGTTAAAAATTTAATCATCATTAAGTAAAAATCATGCTAGTTAAAATTTTCTTAAATTTTAGTCTACATTTTAAGAGTAATTTTAGACTTTTAAGTGTTGTGAATTATGGTTATCAAATAGACTTAATTGATTTTCACTTGAAACATTTAAATTTAAACACTAAATTGGGTTATCAAACACCAGTACCAGTCAATGTCTCTTACTGTCACTTTAAAACATGAGGCCGATTCATGGATCCATGCACATTCCCGTATTTTCTTAGAATATTAAACAATGAAAGTTTTTATCATCCTAAACTCCAGAACCAATAAAATGGTGTGCAGACAAGTTTGTTCGAGACACCTGCTGAAATTTAGAGGCAGGTTACATCAAGAAGTTAACTAGTTTTCTTCTAATCAACAAATTTTAAAGGTGCCCTGGCATCCTCACAGTGAGGAATAAAAATCAAATTACATAAGGTAAACAAAACAAAACAAGTTAAAACTAAAAAGTGTGAAGTACATTAATCCATTATACCAAATATCACTAAAATTAAGCCATCTCTTTTTCGCCAAGCCCAAATAAAGCCAGCACTTGAAAAAAAAAATTAATCTATTTCTGATTAATACATATTCATTTTCTATCTGAAGATGATGCAGAAAAGCAGAATCTATGAGATAAGATTAATTTATGTTTAAGATGATAGTTTGTACCAACAGAAAAATTATGCATTGATTACACAAAATACAAGGATAAAGAACCTGCAGTGATGCTAGATTTCCTTCTGATAAAGCAGCCTGCTTCTTAAGCGCATCCATAGAACTGACAAGTGCCTCAATTTCAGAGTTCTTCGCAGCCAAAGCCTCACCCATGCTGGACTCCACTTTGGTCACTTCACTTTTGGCTGAAGACAAATCTTTCTGTAGCTGCTTTATGCGAACCTCATATGATTTACTGAGCTCTCTCTGTTATGGAGAACGTTAACTACTAAATAGCATTTCCTTAAAGGCAAACCTAATACAAGTGGAACTTTCAATTTCATTCAGGTCTCAAATTAAGAAAGGGGCATTGAATTTCACCTCTGCAGTGAGAAGCTCCTCTAATTGTGCATTTTCAGATTTGTATTCTTGAAGGCGTGACTGAAGTCCAGCACAAACCTAAAAATCATAAAGATAAACACTAACAGAGCATCCAAAAGGCAGAAATCTGAAGTGTAAAAAAACTTACATTGCTTAAGTTGCAAAGAAATTTATTCCAAAATTATTCAGTGAAGGTAAGAAAGTAGTACTGGAAAGAAGATACAAAAAGAAAGCCAAAACTTGAATCTCACTGCAGTTCACAGATGGAAGGGTAGTATGCACATACTCGAGCCTAAGTGTAACTTGTCAGCATTGCCATTCTAGCAATGGGGTTAGCTTTGTATAAACATATATGTATGTAGACACATGTATATATGAGAAAACCATGAATAGACTGAAATGATGTATGTAGTTTCAACCAAGACAGCAGAGAATGTTGCAAGGACTTCCAAAAAGTACAGAGCTCATGCCATAGGCACATCAAGCCTGATACCTAACAGATTCCATCAGAAACACTTTATGTGGATAAGTTACAATGCCTGAAAATAAATGCCAAAGCACAATTAAGCTTAATGTATTTAATGCAATTCAATGAAGGAACTACTGTCACATAAGCTATAGATAAATTTAGTTGTCAAACCTGTGGTAGATTCTGTCACACATACAACAATGCAACAGAGAATAAAACATATATTAACCTAATTTGACAAGGAAGTCAACACCTTTACTGGAATCTTTATTGGTCAGCTGGAAAAGTGGAGTCATACCAGTATTTTGGGAAGCATCCCCATTAGGCGCTTTCTAATTAATTGACCTCGTCAAAATAAATAAATAAATAAAATTTGTGGATCCATAACAGATTCACAAAGTCATTTAATAAATCGACTATGAAATGTCACAATGTTAGGGCTATCCTGATGACAACTTCCTAAGCTGGGAGCAAGGCCTCCTAGCTCAGGATCACCAGAGGATTTGTAACTTGGTTGCTACAGTTAAATAGTCTGTCGAGGTGCCTCGCCTTTCCCTCCCTTGAGGGGACCTGCAGCTTGACCAATTAGAAAGAAAGAAAACCAATGCACCACAACTTAGAAGGTGTATCATACCTATCTTATGCATCTCTCTTGATACAGCCCCCAAGGAATAACATAACTACCCCCAAACCGCCAGCCAACAGAAATAACTATCAGCAGAATCACTATGTCATTAGTGAAGTTCAGCATCTAAATGGAGGAAAAGACACTGGAGGCGGACGCTACATAAGGCATATTCCTATTTTTAACTACGCTTTCATTTTTATGTGTCAACTGTCAAAGCACTGCAATATTCCCTTTAAAAGACACTGGAGGCAGACGCTATATAAGGCATATTCCTATTTTTAACTACGCTTTCATTTTTATGTGTCAACTGTCAAAGCACTGCAATATTCCCTTTTCCTAATAGCTATAGAAAGCCATGCTTAGAGCCCTTTGCCCCTTTTTGTCTATGGACTGGGGACCGGCTCCTGTCTCTTCTGACTCTGGGGCTCGGTATTTCCTCAGTTTCATAGAGGATATCACTATAATTAGATGAAATGAAGTGTTGATAGTAATTGACCCCAATAGTAATAACATAGGACTGGTAAGGATTGATTCTTACCCGAGCTAACCTTGCCTCTTTTGATTGACCAGTGGAAATTGCAGTTTTAAGCAGCCCTTGAGCCTGCAACAAAACTAAAGTTAATATTCAATAAAAACCCCACATGGGAAACATTTCAGAAGATTTAAAGCTCATGAAATAACAAAGTTAGCATATATGTTTTTCCCTGTAATACATATTTTACCTCATCAAGTGCGTCTTGTACTTTTATGGGAGAAGAATCAGCTTTCTGCTCTTGTTGTTTCTTTTGATTGGAATGAGGTTCAACCTTGACATCAGCATCTTTCAGTTGCATATGAACTTTACTAGGTGCATCCACACTAATAGATTGAGACACCTCCTCATCAATTTTTGTAGGGGTACCTGCATCTCCAACCCTTATATTTGAACTAGAATCAACTGGAGGATCTTCATGGACGACCTCAACACCTTTGACAGCGATTGGTGAGGAGGAAACCCCCTCATAAACATCAGAAGAATCCTTGTTGGTAAGCTCGTCATTTGAAATCAAAGCATTTGCTTCTACATGGGGAACAGCAGCTGGCGCTTCCTCATGAACAGTGTCATGTTTCGCCTCTTCATTCAAGATTGATTCAGATAAAAGAGGGCCTGATATGGAGCCATCTTTCTCAACATTGTGTTGCTCCTCATTACTCTTTTGGGCATTAGAATTACTAGGACTAGTTCCATCATTTTCAATTGAGAAAACAACCCTATCTTTATCAGGCGCCACATCTGATTGTAATGTTTCTGAACTGTTTTGCTCAATTGAGGTATCAATTGTTTTAGCGGTTTCATTTGAGGAGGGTCTCTTTTGTGCCTACAAATGACCTAATTGTTATACAAGCCATACAATTCAAATTGTTTGTGACATGAATATATCAAAATACTACCCTAAGGCTAGAAGAACAACTGAAAATACCTTGGCTTTGGCCTTGGCCTTTAACCTTGTCCTCTTTGTTTGAGATCCTTGTCCATTAGAAGCTTAGTGGTTGAAAAGGGAAAAGCAGACAACAAAAAAGCACAAATCAACTATATGCACCAGCTATTTTCATTCAAAATAAGTGAAGTCTTTTCATAGTTGATATTGCACATCATGTTAATTTCTATATCAGTCATATGCATACAAAAGACATTAAGGTGAAATTATTGGAATTTGTACCAGAATACCAAGCCTATGACATCTTCGTCCACAAAAACTAAATAAATTGGTGAAAAAAACATTATGGTGGAAGTCAGTTCAGTAGCCTGACACTGTTTATTAGAGGAAGATTATAATAGATATAAATGATTCATTGAAAGAATCTGAGATCTATACCTGGCAATAGAGAATTTATCTGCTCATCTGGATTATCGCCGACAGCAAGCTTTGCCCTTCGATCTACAACTTCAAATAAATCTGATGCAACATAATTATGAACTTTTCAATTCTTGGAGTTCAAAATATGGTATAATGCAAAATAATCAAATTTTATTCATTACAAGAAGCAATGTTGATTCATAGAAAGGCGTAAGACCACATTAAAAACAAACATAAGAATGCAAGTCAAATATGTAAATATCCAAGAAGCGTGGATACGGACACGTGACACGACACAGACACGCCGACACGCTAATTTTCAAAAAATACAGGACATGACATATGGGGGACACGCGTGAAATATATAATTTTATATATTTATTATATGTTATATATATATGAACATATCATTCAAAGATAATAAAAAATATAATATGACACTAATCCCTATAAATTTGTATGGTTTTTGTTTTATTATTATATCCTAAGTTGTTTTGTTTAAAATTATAATTAGTTTTACATGTGTCTAATCAATAGACACGTGTGTTTAAGAGATATACACGTGTGTTCTCTAAGTGTTCAAAGAGTGTCCGGATCTTTAAAAAATAGGATACGTTTTGAAGAGTGTCGGACACGTGTCCGGAAAGTGTCCAAAGAATGTCGGTGTCCGACACGGACACAGACACGACACGGTTATGTTACCTTCTTAGAAGTGTCCGTGCTTCTTAGGAAAATATAATATACAAAAACTACTATAACTTATCAAATTACCCATCAACAAATTACAAAACCCTAAAGAAACTTACCACCTCACAGAGCTAATGGAAATTCCAGCCTATAAACCATATTGCAAACAGAATGCTACACAAATGAAAGGCCAATGAGGTATAAAAAGTTTCTTCTATTCAATGGAAAATTCTAAGAAAGCATTACCAATATAAAGAATTGGTGAAAAAATTCAAAACATTAATCAACCAAAATTCGCCTACACATTCGATGATTTGAAGAAGATGGGAGGAATCTCACAAGTTTTTCTCAATTATCTTAATTAAAATGGATGTAGAAGATCTATCAGCCATGTAGATAGAAAAATAAAGTTTTTAGCACGTCATTAATAGATAAATCCCTGTAAATCAAACTTTTTAATGCTCTTTTCAGGGTAACCAATTACCACAAAAAAAGAGTACCTTAATCATCTATGATCTAGGTTGACAGTCCAAGAGTATCTTCTGAATCACCCTCTATGCAGTGGTCTTAGCAAACATTAAAAAATAGCTAGTTAATCAAATCTTATAAACCTGCACTAACAAGCACCATCCTCTCAAACCTTAAATTAAGTGAAACTAATAGTCTACAACTCTACCCTTATCGTGCTCTATGCACCCTTTATCATCAAAATCTTACGATTTGCGATTCGATTCACGATTCATGCATAAATCGGTACGAATTTATGAGTGAATCTATTTTGAAATAGAATTTATAGTGAATTGCACGATTCACAATTGATAAATGTAAAAAATGATGTATTATTGATTGATGTATGTTTATGTTTACAATGAGTCCTATATATAGAAGATTAGAGGAGGTAGGTATGTAGTAGGTGGAGTAGTAGGTGGAGTAGGTGAAGTGGGTGGAGTAGGTGTAGTGGTAGGTTTTGGTAGTAGGTGAAGTGGGTGGAGTAGGTGTAGTGGTAGGTTTTGGTAGGTTTTTTTAACAGCCCCCCGCAAACTCAAGGGGGATAGGAACTAACCAACTTGAGTTTGGAGAGAGTAACAAAACAAGAAAATACATAAAATAAAGGAGGATAGGAGACACTGTATGGTCGTGTCAGACCGTTGGTGAAGACACTATATGGTGGTGTCATAACGTGGTAGAGGACACTGTATGGTGGTGTCATAACGTTGTAGAGGACACTGTATGGTGGTGTCATACCGTTGTAGCAGATAAAGTCTGGACAGGTGACGAGGTCACACCGGACCGATGTAGAAGCTAACCGGAATCAATGTCGGGACAGTTTACAGAGTCTTGTCGGACCCATGAAGGAGCTAACCGGAATCAATGTCGGGACAGTTTACAGAGTCTTGTCGGACCCCTAAAAAGTCGCACCCTCAAAAGGTGTGCCCAATCTTTCAAAAGGCGTGTCATCAAAAGGCGTGCCCAATCCATAAAAAGGCGTGCCATCAAAAGGCGCGCCCATGTTGTCGTCTAGCGCCGAGCGGCGCATGATGCGCGTGTCTGCCTCTTCGTCATGGTCTTTATAAACCGAAGCGGAGGCTGAGGCTTGGAAGCATAACAAACCAGTTGAAACCTCTTCGTTCTCTGAGAGCTTGTCGCTAAGAGCTGCAAATCTTGAAACACTCTGTAAACACTCTGTAACCAACCCTTCTCTGAAACACTCAGCAACCCATAACATGGCCTTGTCTTCCCGTTCAGCTACCCAGAATATGGCCTCTTCGTCCCATGGTCTGCTCACTCTCTTTCCTGACCTCAACGAGTCAACAAGAGAGATAACTGGTGCGGTGGCCAGTGAACCTCAACCAAGCGCCTCTGGTTTTGCTCCGTTGAACTTTCCGATGCAGTCGGTGGAGCAAAAAATGGCAGTGCAAACTGATATTGAGGCCAATCAATATACTTTGAAGTCATGTGTGCAGACTATGACGACGGTCACAAACCTGTCGCACCGGCTGCAGAGTAGGACAAATGAGGTGCAGCAGTTAAACGCCCAACTGGCTCTGCTCCAGCGCATGTATAAGGATGCGCGAGCAGAGATAAGTGTGCTAAAGGCGGAAAATAAGGAGCTGAAGCGGAAGGCCACCGTGATGTTCCGATTTGGAGGGTCGCCATATGCTGCAGTGGAGGAGCATGGAGTAGTGATCGTGCCCAGTGGAGTGGGAAACACGGAGGCAACACCGTCAAGGGCCGCCCAGGACGGAGGCAAGAAGAAGAGACCGGCGGCAGAGTAGAGAAGAAAAAATCCCGCCTGTGGATGTGGTTGTTTGGGTTTTGTTTGTGTTTTTTTTTATTTTTTTTTTATTTTTTTTTTTATTTTTATTATTATTTTTATTTTATTTTATTTTATTTTATTTTTTTTGTTTTTTGGTATGGTGGAACATGGTGATCGGGGTGAGTCCCAACATGAATAAAATGAGTTTGGTGTGCAGTGCTTCTGCTTTTGCGGCTTCTTCTTCTTCTTCCTTTTTTTTTTTTTTTTTTTTTTTGAAAATAAAAGAAAATAAATTTGAAGAGAAGTATGCGAATAAAATTGAAGAGAAATGTGTGAATGTGAAAGGAATAAAAAAAAAATAAAAAGGAAATGTAAGATTCAAATTTGTTTGATCGGGTCCTACCACTAATGGAAAAGTAAGCTGATGGGTGTGCAAACCAGTTGATGTTTCGATTTCTTTTCAAAAGATGGAGTAACATAAATATAAAAAAGAAAAGAAAGTGGAGTGGGGAACAGGAGTGTAATGAAAAAGAAAAAATATAGGTTGGAGAATCTGAGCAACGTGGGAAACAGGAGTGTGGGGAAAGAATAAAAAAGAAAAAGTATAGGTTGAAGAGTGGGTCACATGGGAGAGAGAAAAACAACACACATATGCATGTGCTCTCTCTTGGGCCAGGAGCTCCAGCAATAAATACCTTTCCACTGTTGACAGTAGCTACTAATGCAACATGTTGTTGATCTCGACCAAACTCATAAAAGTAGTAAGTCCTGAAACCTTCGTCTTCTTTAATTTTTATTGAGCGAGCAGAGTATAGAGTTGACCCACCTGGAACAAATATTTTTGCTGCTTCCTTCAATGAACCCAAATCTGTTATATCTTTAGCCTCTAAAAAGGTGATCTTGAGGTGATTGGATGGGCGAATGACAACACTTAAAACTTCAGATCCATCTGAAGATGCAAACCGTGCTGCAAAGGTCTTTGGCTTAGCCTTATCTCCATAAAGAGATAATCCAGCATTATAATCCTCGGGCTCCATGATGTCCTCGAACTGAGGAGGAACGCGAATGGCAAAGCCGCTGCCATAGAACTGGAACCAAGACTTGGTGTTCGCAATGCCCGAAAGAATCGACTTTGAGGGCGATTTTTCGGCCAAGGAAACGAGAATTGGGTAGTGAAGAGTTAGAGAGAGAAAACAAAGAGAAGCAGTGTGGAAGACGAAAGAGAAGTATGGGCATGAGCATGAGAGAGAGTAGGGATTAAGATGCCATTCATGGCTGGTAGTAACTCAAGAAGGATTTCCCAGACATGGATGTCATTGGCATCTCTGGAAACTTTTGCTCGGATAAGAAGCCAGCAGCAGTGAACTGGATTGAAGGGCGTGGAAAATCAGTTGTTTGTGAAGCAATCATCAAAGAAGAGATAGTGAAGAAGGTATGTGTAGACAATTCTAGCGGACTAGGTTGAGGTCCGGCGGGCGGCCAAGGCGAGGGTGCCGCCCGCCGGTGAAGCGAAAAATACTAAGTGTTTAACCTTGCTCTGATACCATGTAAAAAATGATGTATTACTGATTGATGTATGTTTATGTTTACAATGAGTCCTATATATAGAAGATTAGAGGAAGTAGGTATGTAGTAGGTGGAGTAGTAGGTGGAATAGGTGAAGTGGGTGGAGTAGGTGAAGTGGGTGGAGTAGGTGTAGTGGTAGGTTTTGGTAGTAGGTGAAGTGGGTGGAGTAGGTGTAGTGGTAGGTTTTGGTAGGTTTTTTTAACAATAAATGATTCAATTTAACTTTTTATGATTCATGCAAATTTTGAAACTATTGCGTTTGACATATTTTGACTCCTTTTATATTTGTTAATGAAAATGACATTATACAACTTCTAAAAGTCTTAACCTCTTCTAGTTATTTTTTTCCCTTAAAAAAGTCATAATACATCTTCAAAAGAAATTTAAGGTTCAAGTAACAAGCACTCATGAATTATCTATTGTTATTTTAGTGAAATAAATATGGTTTAATATTACATAGGTGAAGTTAGTCAGACCCACTTGTTCAACAAATTTTTTTTAAACTTTTTTTAAATAGTAAGCATACATACCTTTTAAAGTGCTTTACGTCTTAAAATAAAGGATTCTATTCTATTTAATTCTTTCTTCTTATTATACACTAGATAAGGTTTCTAGGTCCACTTTTTTAATGTCAAGTGAGATTATGTAATCATGTCCTTATATAAGAACTATTTTATAACAAAACAAATCAATTTTTTTTTATTTATTTATTTTTTGTATGTATGATTATTTAACATTAATTTTTATAATTTGTATTGAATCTTAACAATTGTCGATTTGATTCGATTCATGATTTACAAAATTAAGATTTCAATTCATGATACGCTTCTCAATTTGACAATTATGATTTCACCTACTAGAACCAAGGTTGGCCCTGAGTTTTATAGCGCTCTAAGTGAACTTCCAAGATGGGGCTGTTTTATATATTTACTAAAAAAAGGTTTGAGGGTAAAATGGTAAGCTAAGTAGCCACAATTTTTTTTGTTTTCTAGTACCCACATAAAGTTTACTTGCATATATAATCACTAAAATTATAGACTAGAATTTACTTAAATTAAACATGAAGAAATCATTACAAGAATTAAAAAAGTAAAAAATTGGTTTTGTTGCTTTATAGTTTAGCACAAACCCGTTTACAAAAAATAAATAAATAAAATACCAAACAAATTCTAAAGTATAATAACAAATAAAAATTGGACCAACTGCAGCAAAGTATCACTTAAACATTAATTTTCGCATATTTTTAGTTGCAAAATTACTAATTAAGCTTGCATAATCTAATTAGATTAGGCCTATTTTTGACCTACTACCTTAAATTATGTAGAAGCCTTATTTTTATATAGAATTTGAGTCCCATGGCAGCCTTGGTGGTCTGCTCTCAGGGCCGGCATTGACTAGAACAAACAATCTTGCAGGTAAAATGGCACATGTTAATCATAAACAAGGTTAGTAAACATTTCTTCACCCAAAATAAATCACCAAGTAAAATCAATATGCCAGAATTTCGCCATGTTTCCGACAAACCAAATGTATTTCTCCACCTCCTCCTCCTCCTCCTCCTCCATGTTTGTGTAGTAGTAACCACTATTTTCCCAGCTCATCACTATTCCAGCCATGAAGTTCCATACCAAAGTAATTCTCTTATTTTAAAGGTTTCATTTCTCACCAAAAGTGGTAAGATTTTGTGAGAAATAAGCTGATTGATTGTGTATGTGTCACCCATATCTCTATATCACATTCTTTGCTTCCAGAGTCATCCAAACATAATAGTGAAAAAACACAATCTTTTTTTTTTTCTTTTCTTTTCTCACCTAGATGAGAGGCCACAATCATTTCTTTTTTCTTAACCCACGATCCAAATGGAGCCTTAGTCCAATCTAAAAATATACTGGGAAAATATTGTTGATATTTTTCCAATAGTTCCCCAAAAAAGTTCCCTAACTAATATAATCATCAGTCACCTAGGAACTAAGTTATTTACCTAAACACGAAATTGCCGAAGTGAACACACGGTGCATATTAGGAGAAATTACAAATGCAGCTAGATCCGCAACACCCAACCAAAATTAACCAGGTAATAATATGAAGCTCCATACAAAAATGGATCCATCAAGATACACATTACATTACCTATATCCCATCAAAATCAAAATTAAATAAATTCAATCAAAAAATGCCAAAATCTGCATACATACATAAGTATGAGGCCCATTCCACCAAAGATCAGACTCTATATATATCAAACACACAAATGCACCATAACCATATGCATATATATATATATATATATATATAGAGAGAGAGAGAGAGAGAGAGAGAGAGAGAGAGAAAGAGAGAGCATACCTTCGGCGGCTTTGAGCCACGCAGCCATGGAAAGAAAAGAATTCGAATTCGAAACCGAAACAGTGGTGACCTAGAGATCTATTGAGGTGAAAACAAATGGAGCGAACATGGAACGGGGTTTCGAATTGAGAATCGACTGTGCTTAGAGCTTGATTGATTGATTGATTAGGGGGTTGATATGAAGAGATCAGGAGATTTTGGGGGGTTTGTTGGAATCCAAAAACCGCTGGGGCGATTGCTTGACTTGGGGTTAGAGTCACCACCTGACACACAACATGAATTTTTTTTTGTGTTTCAATCGGGGTGAGTCGTTAGTTGGAAGGTATGTTTGTGTATGCTACAATCCAATCCAACCCAATCTAAGAAATAACACTTCAAAAACAAAAAAGTTGTTACAAAATAAAATAGGATTAATTAATTACTCTTAACTAATAAATATAGTAGAATCAATTACAATTAATATTTAGTCATTTTTTTAATTTTAGCTCTTAATTTTTTTTTAAATTTTTTTTCTCAATTTATTCTAAAAATTAATGATATATTGATAGTCACATTAAATAAAAATATTTTCAAAAAATTACAAAAAAAACTCATAAAATTTTATCTTTGCAACAAAATAAATCCTGAATTTTTTATTTTGTCAGTGTAAATCTTAAATTTTAAATTTATTTTCAATTTAAACCATTTACATGTTTTCATTAAGTAAAATCATCAATAAAAAAAGAAGTATTTTAATCATTAACTCAATAAAAAAATAATATTTTAGACATTTTATTATATTTACATTGAGTTTAATAATTAAAATATTATTTTTTTATTAGTTTTATTTGATAAAAATAGGATAATGGTTTAAATTGGAAAAAAAATAAAATTTAAATTGACAAAATTAAAAATTCGGAATTTATTTTGTTAGAATATTCAAACTCTATGATTTATTTTGTAATTGTTTCAAATATTTTATTATATATAACTCATACTCACACAAATGCAAAACCTAATATAATAATTTTTGTGTTATATAGTAGTTAATGTAGCATTTTTTATTTAATTTTAAACATAAGTTAATTTAAAAAAAAAACTTGAAACGTGAAATGTAAGATTGAGAAATAATATAAATTTTAAAGATCAAATGAAAAAATAACGAAACGAACAAATGTAATTTATCAAAAAGAAATTGATGCTGAGTTGGGCTTGAAAATTGGGCTTATAAGGCCTTACGAGCTATTGTCCATGGTTTGGGTCCAGATACTTTGATCTCATTGGGTTTCTATTCTACCCATTGCTATAAGAGTTATTGGGCTCATAGGGCCATACCAGATATTGCCCAAGGTTTGAGCCCAGAGATTTTGATTAAACCTTCATTTGTAACTATTTTTTTTTCAATTTCAATTTCTCCAATTTCAAAAAATTAAACCTTCATTTGTAACTATTTTTTTTCCGTCTTTTTTCTTTGTTTGTTCGCTAGATTGAATCCGAAGTAGTAAACAAATAAAATTAGATAAACTTAAAAAAAGAAAAAACAAAATAGTTCCCATTATTCTAATTTTACAGTCTTTCGTTTAATTCAGTTGGATCACATGAAAATCTCACAAAAAAATTGTGATTACACAATAATTATACATCTATTTTTTTCCCTTTCAATTTGTAGCCAACCAATATGCCAAATTGAATTAAGTACTGAAAGGTACAATTGTGGAACCAAGACTATCACATGAAAACAAGCCTTTCAATCAAAGTATAGGTATGTGCATGAACTTTAAAAAACAGGTATTAGCATATTCATAAATTGAAAATGAAACAAGAGAGAGAAAGTGAAGAAATAAGGAACACTCAAGTCTAGAAGACACCCTCCCTTTTCCATCATCCATCAAAGTAGTGACATTGTTTGCTAATGATGGATTACCAGGGCGGCTTTGGGCATAAGCTGGCAAAACCGCTGCTTTGGGTTCCGTAAAATTGAATAAAAAAAGTTCTCAAAATTTTATTAATTATTATATTGGCCTATAAAAAAAATATCTCATTGAAATTTAAAAGGTCTTGACAAAATTCAGTTATGATTTAAAATTAATAGATGGTTGATATGACAAATTATTTAAAAATAATAGATTTTTTTTAATTATTAGAAGAAAAAAAAACTTATTGAAGTGGTAAATTATTTAAAATTATTGAATGGTTATTTTTCAAATGTATGAATTATATATAGAATACGATTATATGTCAAATGAAAGATTAAATATATTAGTAATTTTATTTATAAAAAATGAATAACTTATAAGTTCGATTATGGGAACTAGATTAATAATTTTATAGATAAAAATGCCAGAAAAATGATGTTACAATTTGTTTACTTTTTATTTGATTCTTCAGTTTAAATTATTTTGATTATTTTTCTTATTGTAAACTTTAATGTATATTTAAATAAATTTTAATAGATATATATATTGGAATAACTTTTTTACGAGTATTGTCAAATACTAAAGAGAAAAAAAAAAAAATTAAACGCATAATTATTTTTAAATATATATATATATGAAGACTCCACCTCAAAAAATTAAGTCTGAGCCGATCTGAGGATTAGTATACCTTAAGCTAAGATCTACAACCACAACCTAGTTGAAATATCCATCCCATCTACCACTTCATCAATAAAAGTCCATCAACGTCCATACGCCAATCATGGGCCATGAAACCATGGATGTGCTTTGAATCATGGTAGTATATATATATATAGTTAGATTACATTATTGTTATCACTTTTGAAGTTAGAAAAAATATATAGATTTCACAATTTTAATATAATTATGTAGATGATATAGAGATATAAATAAATAATATGAAATGTATATTTTAATGTGAAAGATATAGTTATATTATTTTCCTATCAGTAAGACTGAAGAATTTCTAATAAAGTAGAGGTTCAATGTTAGATAAATTAAAACTTTACAGGACCCCGATAGAATTATGCAAAACTTTGGGTATTACGTTATTAGTCTATTTAGTTTGAGTCAAATTTCACTTTAATTTCTGAAAATTCAATTTCATCAATTTAGACCATAGTTTCAATTTTGTTTACATATGGTCCTTCCGTCAGTTATTGTTAACATTTTTGACGGAAAACAACACATGCGAAATAAGAGGAATTAAAGTGAAATTCAAAAGAAACCCTAAGAACTATTGATATAAATTATTAATATTATTTTATTGTAAAGGAATTGTTAAAATTTCTACGTTTCAGGTGGCATTTTTTCCATTAAAAATTGTAAAGACAATTGATAAGGGATCGCATTAAACAAAATAAAAAATGCGAGGTTTAAATTGATAAAATTGAAGCTAAAGGGATTACAATAAAAATTTGTAAAAATTAAAGGGACTAACAGTTTAAATTACTTTCAACCTATCAAATACAAATACAATTTCCCCTACAAATTAAAGCAAAACAATAATTTGGCCATGACCTGAAAAGTGTCATGCAGTTAAATAATATATATATATATAATTTTGTTAACGAGTTCCTTAAAAATATTTATTTAAAAACTTAAAAAATAATTATGTATTTTTGGATAAGATATATTTGTAGTGCCTAAAATTTATCTTTTATATGTATTTGATCCATATAGTTTTGATTAGGTCAATTTTGCTTTTTAATTTTTTTTATACCGTGTCAATTTAATTCCACTTGTTTAAAAATTAGATAAAAGATCAAGGGTTATATTTTTACTTTTAAAAGGAAATAAACTAGTTCAAGTTAGACCATAACCCCTCAACGAAAATGAATCAAGAGTAAAATGATGATTTCAAAAGGAAATAAATTATTTCAAATTAGATGATAATCTCTCATTCATTTTTATGAGAGTGAAATGAACTAGTTCATCGGTTGATTTTAATACAATTTTTAAAAGGATATTATCAATTAGATTAAATTCATACAATATAAAGAGTTTAATAATAAAATGATACAAAATTAGAAGAATCAAATTAATCATATAAGAGGTAAACTAGAAGATTACAACTACTATGTCTTATATTCTTTATTGAATCGATTGTCGTATAACGATTTTGAACATATCTCAATATTTTCATTCATTGCATGAACAAATGATTAATTGGAAAAGCTTTGCGTGCCAAGTATGAATCAATGTTCATATGACACGAGTCATCATCTATTTTGAAGCTTTAAAAAATTTTAAAAATAACATTCACAGAATGTGAATGACAATGTGTTTTTGGTAACGAGAGTTATGGTCTCTTTTGGGAAATGAGTTGAAAGTTATTTTTTAATTTTTAACTTATTTTGGATTATATCGTGTTTTATATTTTTTACATATTTTTTTTTCTTTAAAAATAATAAAATAAAAAAATAATCTTTTAACTATTTTTCTAAAATAACTCTATATAGCCTTTTGTAGAGGATAAACATTAAAACGAGTTTATCATTAAGAGAGAGAGAGAGAGATCCATTTAGTGCTTGATAGAGACTCTTCTTTAATCATGGAGTTGGAGCACTACCACCACAATCTTCCCACCTACTCTTTGTTAGAGTCGCTTTCTCCGCTAGCCTTTTTCTTCATGATTTAAAAGCCAAACAACACGTTATTTTACTTCCAACCTAAGTTCTCTATAAAATTTGAATCAATAATTATATACTGATACAGAATCAATCATTAATAATAATAATAAGAAGAAGAAGAAGGTGTTTGGCATACAATTAAAAACGTTATTTTTTTTATTTTTTATTTTTTATTTTTTATATCTGTAATGATGTTTTCTGTTTTGTTTATACTGGAAAATTCAAAACTACGGCTTCTTTTTTTATTTTTGGTAATTTTTTATTTTGAAATTCTTTTATCAAGGTTTGTCAAACAAGATAATAATAATAATAACTATGAGTTTTATTAAAAAATGACAAAATTTCACTGTGCTCATTGTTATGAAACAGTGAAAGACATTGAAATATCAACCAGCACAATGTTCAAAGGTTAAAAATTGTTTGTGGGACAATTGCAGAAATTAGATACTTAATTTCAAATTTAGGGTTAAACATTTCAAAATTGAGTACAAATTCAATTCAATTATTGAAAATCCCTCATTATAAAAAATTTAACTAATTGGAAAACAGTGAAATTTCATTTACTGCTTGTTTCAAGCCCCAATATCATATGTATAGAAAGAAAAGAAAAGAACAGGTTTGAAAAAAAAAAAAAAAAAAAAAAAAAAAAAAAAAACAAACAAACAAACAAACAAACAAACAAACAGAGCATAACCAAGTTGATGTTGCCTCGCATACATAGGAAAATTCCAAAATTGGAAGCTAAAAATTCCAAAATTTTGGGACAATTGCAAAACCGAGCACCTAATTTCATATTTAGGACTAAAAATTTCAAAGATATAAGGGTGTCTTGAAAAGATGATTAAAAGCTACTTTTTGATTTTTTTTTTTTTGATTTTTTGGTGAGAGAGGAAAGTGTGTTAAAAGCCTGGAAAGTGGCTTTTAACCCACTTCCCAAAACACCCCATACACTACAATTTTAATATATCTCTACTGACAAATTATTTGTTTCCTAAACATAGAATTTATCTCTTTTTTTTTTATATAAGAAAATTTATCAGTTTTTTGACACTGAAATTTTATTGTTATAGTGAAATTTCACTTGGGATAACAAAACAATGAAAATTTCAATTAGGCTAAAATTTGCTATTAGTACATACTATATACAACAATACATACTTCTATATTTATTTTTTCAATATTTCTTTTGCTTGGGGAGTTGAATCTATATTTACAATTATTCACCTATATGATTTGAATGAAGTAAATAACATGAAAAAGTTCTTCTAGAAGACTAAAAGAACAAGAAGCATGACCAGGTTTGATGTGCTAGCATGATTATTCATGGATGTCAGCTGCTGTGGAGAGAGGAGAGCCATTGTTTGATGTACTATGTTGGAATATAGAATGATTTCTTTGTTTCTAGTGCGAAGCATATGCTATTGTTGTGTTGGCCTACAAAAACCATGGGTACCTGTAAAAAGCCTTTTTAAATTATTTAAAAAAAAAAAAAACCACTAATATGGAATCCAATTATAGAATTAGACACAATTGTCTCATGAGGTTATGTGCGATTCTATGATTAAATTTTTTGCCTTCAGTTTTTTTTTTTTTTTTTTTTTTTTAAATATCATTATGCACTCCGTGTAAACTATGAAGACACTAAACTTACACGTTGAAAACTTCCTATATTTGTTGCCATATGATATTTGTGCTAGTGATTCCATAGCAAGATTTAGCACATGATATGGGTGATTGGCGATCTCGACCGGTTGATTGTTATATACTAATCTTGAAGAATTAATTGGTGCAAAATGAATATTACAAGGATGATATTTAGGGTTGGTTTAGGATATTCTAAAAAAGTGCACTTTTTGACTTATTAACTTATATGGATTGGGTTTGATGTGATGTGTTAGAGAAGTAATGTGATTTAAATAAGATGATGTGACTTAAATAGGATAGTGCCTATTTGACTTTTTTAAGTTATACCAAACCAATCCTTAATCTTACAATCATGTCAAATATAATACTATGTCACAAACTAGTATTTATCTTTTTATATTTGTAGTAATAATCAAAACAAATGTAAATTATTTAATGACGGCCAATTTAGTAACTTAGTTGTTCAAAAATTATTTCTATCTATAATTATAAAAGACAAAACAATTAAATACAAATACAGCACAAACAATTTTGTAGTTGACTGATAAAAATAAATTCCTACAATTTTACATTTATATAAGTGGGACTAGTTTTTATGGAGTTGAAATGACACCTTTCGCTTAAAGTGAAATGTAGATGTAGAACTTTGAGACTAGTGAGGAGGCATTAACTTGGAAAGTCATTGCCGTCTTTATTTTGGTAATTTAGACTAAAATGCTAGTTGCCTAATGTTGTGTTTGGTCGAAGAATTTACGGAAAGATTTAGAAAAGAAAAAAAAAATATATGTAAAATTAGATCAAATATATGTATGTTTTATTCATATTTCACCAATATTTTTCATTTTCTTTTTCAATTCCCTCTTCAAATCTTTCAACTAAACACACCATAAAAGTTCAAAATTTGCAACCAAAAACACTATTAGAATATTATGTCCCATACCTAAAATCATTGTTCCTTTGTACTCAATACTCTTTAATGTTACGATTGTATCATGAGATTTTTGTATTTTGAGAGTGTTGTCGTCACCCTATTGGTTCCGTTTGGTAGAATTGTGAGAAAATGATTATACATTATAACTTAACAGATTATAACTTACAGCTGTGAACATAAGCTGGTAACATGTTTGGTATAACTGTGAAATTATGGATTTAAACAGCAGAGTAGTGTTTTGTAAATAAGCTGTAAAATAGTTTTTTTACTGTATAATTGTCATTTTTACCCTTATAAGATATAAAATTTGTGATTTCATTATAATACATTTTTTTCTTTTTTCTTTTTTTATTTTATTTTATTTTCTTTTCTTTTTCACCTTATTTTCTTTCCTTTTTTTTAATTTTTTTTTCTTCTCTTCTTTCATTGTTAATTTTGTTTAATTTATTAATTCATTAAAATTAATATTCATGTTCTAATTTATATTAATGCTATGATTTCATTACATATTATTTTTTATATATTCATTTTAATTATTTATATCTGTATTTATTTTCTTTATTATTATTATTGTTAATTGTGATTTTAATATAAAAATTATCAATTTGCTCATCAATTATTAAAATTAGTATCAATTATTAATTATTATTATAGATATATGTGTGGCATCTGAGCACCCATATTTAGGGAGAGGATTCTCTGTAATTGGGAAATTTGACTTGAGGTTACTATTGGACCTCCTTGGGCCATCATGGAACTCGCACAGATGATCTGAATCGTTCAATATGTAGAGTTCATTGAGTATTTCATCCCTATTAAAAATCACATTGATTGGATATCGATAGACACTTGATCTAATCACATTTGTGTTAACAATTTATTTTAAAAATTATAATTACCATTGACACAAATATTATTTGATTAAGTATTTATCGATATCCGATCAATGAAATTTTTTGTAAATCTAAAGTAGTCAACGAACTTTATACATTAAACGGTTCAGATTATTGATACATGCTTTGTGGCGGATCCACGGAGGCTCAATAACACTCTCCAGTCCAATTTGAATGGGAGAGAAGCCTTACCCCATATTTAATGATTATAAATATCTTCCACATAAATTGGTAAGGCCAACTTATAGTATTTAATATGAGGTTTGCCTATTTTGCCAAATATTTCTTCTTCTTTTTATTTTTTATTTTTTATGTGGCATGATAATTTTTAATATTCTATCTTTTTGAGTGTTATATTCATCAAGAGGGGAATGGGGTTGCTCATTGTTTAGCAAAATTGGCCTCAATGGGACTTTTATTACATGAATACATACATGAAGTAAAATAAAGGAATAAAATAAATTTGATGATAAATACAATTTCTTATTAAATATTGGCTGACAATTATTCTTGAGAATAGGCCTTATTTGGTTTGATTTTGAGAGAGTAATTTTGGAAAAAAAATTTCAAAATTTTGTTTCGAAAATGACTGGTAGCTCGAAAAAAGTGGTCCGATTTTGACTCGAATTCAAATTCGAAGACAAAGACAGAGGAGAAAGAGGGAGAGCAGAGAGGAAGAAGAGAGGAGAAGAGAAAGAGGAGGAGAGAGGGAGAAAGAGAGAGGAGGAGAGGAGATCGTCGCAGCACCACCGTCGCCGCCGCCGATCGTCACAGCACCAGAGATCGTCGCAACACCAGCGCCATCGCCTCCGGCCTCCGCCTCCGCCTCCGCCTCCTTCTCCCCCTGTGATTATGCCCCCTCCAGTCCTCCTCCTTCCTTCTCTTCTCCTTCTCTTCTTCTCCACCCTTCTTCTTCTTCTTCCTTTTGCAACAAAAATACAGGAAAAAAAAAAAAAAAAAGACACCAAAACGACGTCGTTTTGGTGTCGAGCCAAATTCGAGCCAAACTCTTTCGAGCTACGTAGCGGGGTCGATTTTGTTTGGTTTAGTAGTTTTGGTAAACAATTTCCAAAATCATTTTCTCTTTCCTACACATCAATCAATCATTTTTTCTCCCTCCTCTCTCTTTTTCAATCACTCTTTCTCTCACACATATCAACTCAACTATAACAAAATATCAAATCATCCCAAAGTCCCATACTCCAAAATTATTTCTAAAATATACAACCAAACAAATCAAAAAAATTTCTAAACTCTCTTCCTAAATTTTTTTTTTTAAATTTATCTTTCAAAACCAAACCAAACACATCTTTACAAAAGAAATTTTCATATATATGAAAATTGACCTTAATTTTTCTTTTCTTTCTTTGAATGGGGGCTCAACAAGCTTGAATTATACAGTATGACTAGAGTCCATGGAACCAAATAGAGCCACTTGGCGAGGGACCTCTTCCAGAGACAAGACTTAAAACCATTGATAATGCCTGCTATGTAAACCATGTACTATAATAATCCAAAATATAATTTTTACATATATATACATATATCATATGTCTTATTTAAAAATTAAAAATAAAAATAAAAATGAAGGGTCCATGACAGTCTAACAAGAAGATGATTGCTAACCCTAAACTTAAACCAAGATTCCCTACAAGCCGTAAGCCACGAAGGGATATGTCACTAACTCTGATTTTTATTTTTATTTTTATTTTTTGATTTTGTTTTTGGGGACAGTTTTACTAAGCCAATTTAGCACTTCTTGAAAGTATTTGAAAAAAAAAAAATTAAAACTTTCCTCTCTTGATGTAAACCACACATAGGAGTATCTTATCACAAGCTTGTAACAGATTGTAACAGCCCTTTAGTTTCTCCATTTTGAATTCATTTGAAATACTTGTACCTTAGAGTTAGGAAACAGTTTCAACTGCTCTACATTTTAGGATTTCAAACAAATGTTTGTTATCCTGTATGTGTATATATCTGCTGCAAATTGTATATGCAAGTCAGGTTGATTTCCTCAAGCTAATATATCTTACTCTTTATTTTCTTTTTTTTTAATCTCTTTTTTTTTTCGGGTGTTTTTGTTTTCTTTTTGGGGCAATTAAACCAGAGTAATATTATGGTGTGAGTCTCACACTCATGTGAAATATTTAATATAAAATTTGTTAAATTTTTTAAGTCTAACATTTTTCATTAAACTAACCCAATTTACTACTTCTTGAAAACAATTAAAAAAAGTAAATAAAAATTTCATCACATATTTCTCTGTTGTGCTTGACAGGTGACATCCCAACTACTTAGAATGATAGGTCAAGATTCCAGACCACAGGAAACACTAGCCCAAAAAGCAAAAAAAAAAGAAAAAAGAGACCGTTGCACGGACACAAGTCACAATAGTTTCAAAACAAACCCCAATAATTCCAAACCTTCCCACCCACCAACCTTGAATGGCAATACATTACATTAAACAGCTTTCATTGGCAAACCAAACTTTTCCAATTCTCTTTATCAAGCAAGTCCTTGTAGGTACAAACTTTATAGAAAGAAAGAGAAATTCATGAACTTAATAATCTTTATTTATTTCTCAACAATCAAATTAACACCATCAAAGAGAGAGAAGCAACTATACCAAGAAAAGACCCACAATGATCTTCCAAAGAAGACTTTTGCATTTAGTGTTGAAGCCACCACACTTCCACAAGTAAACTAGCCCTAAGAGTAAAAAAAAAAAAAAATTACGCCATGGTCATAATAAGAAGTAGTGAGCCCAACCTTTTGTGATTAATTACGTAAAAAATATATGTACTCTTAGCAAAACTGATTACTAAATCACTTGATTTCGATGTTGCAAAGAGTAACTAGTTTAAAAAACCCTAATTGAAATATGTTGTGGTTAGCTTAGCTAGCCCATATGTGGTAAGGTGATGGAGATTCTGGGGCAGCCCGTCTCTCTTGATTTTCTTGATGGGCAGCCATTCTCTTTTGATGCTTCAACTCTTTGTAAAACTTCTTTATAAACTCTTCAGCTGCCATGTCCACTTGACTGTCTTCTTGATCTCCATCTTTCAATGGAAATGGTGAGTCAGTTATTCTCAACTGCCTCACTATCGGACTTTGCCCGAACCCTGGAAGCGCCAGTGGAGATGCTGATGCTTCCAGTACCTCATTACTATTCAACAGATCAAACACCTTCTGTACGACATCGTCAGAATGGTAGTCATGGTGGTGGCGGCGGCGATGCTGATGGTGGTGGTGTTTTCGCCGGTAGTACGAGGGATAAACCGGGCTGTTGTTGCAACTGAACTCGTATTCGCGGGGAGAAACGAAGGAGAGGTGGATGTCATCAGAGCGGCAGCTGAGGGCGGAGTGGTGGTGGAGCATGAGGTTGCTTATGGCTTTTCCGGCAAGCTTGCCGCGTTTTAGAAGCATGAGGAGATCAACCATTGGCTTGCTCTTTGATATGTCTGTCCTTAACATCAAGAACATTGCTCTTGCTATGTTCCATAGCTTCTTGGCTATTTCTTGTGGACTTGGTTCCATCTCCATTTTTAGAGAGAGAGAGAGAGAGTTTTTTGGTTTGTTGAGAGGGAAGATGAGAGGGGCCATATATATATAAGTCCTTGGAGAGAAGAAGACACCACAAAACTAGAAAATGTTTCACAAAAATCTGAAATATAAAGTAGAAAAATGCTATGACCACTCTCAATCATTGCGAGTTGTTTCAATCTCTTAGCTCCATAGAGTAGTTCAAGTTTGGCATTAGCAACGGTCGCTTTGCTTTTAGCACTTTTATGCTTTTAAGGATTATTATTATAACAATAATACATCCCTCTAAAATTATAATTTTAATTAAGCTTTAGTGAGGTAAAAAATCAAAAAAAAAAAGAGAGACTAAAACGTCACATCAAATGAGCTCCACATACGAGTTATTAGAGCTCACAAATTAGAGTTCCAAAATATTTTATTTATTATTATTATTATTTTTTGATCACTTGATAGGAGGTTAGTAAGTTACTAAGACTTCGTTTGGGAACAGACTATTTTCGTAATTTTTTAATTTTTTAGTTAAAATATGAGGTAAAAAAACTAGTATGTTTGGGATGACTTTTTAATTTTTTTACGAAAATATGTGTAAAAAATATAGAGAAAAGAGAATCTTTGACTTTTTTATATAAGTTATTGACTTTTTAATCTTTTTAGTGATTTTTTAATTTATAAACTAAAAAATAATATTGTCAAACAAAGGCCTAAATTTAAATTATTACGACCACTTGAATTATAATCTGAACATGTTTAGAATGACATATATGACGAACAACATATAATGACAATAATGAACATATTTTATCTCTTACTATTTCCAATCTGTCTTATTTGCCATAAAAAAAAAAAAAATAAATAAAAAACTGTCTCATTAATCAGCATCTTTTTATAAACTAAAAGATAACATTTAAAAATAATAAACTAAAACTAATTTTTTTTAGTTTTTTTTATAATTAAATTATATTAATTTATAAATTGTAAATAAAAATTATATCAAATACTTTAATATTAAATTTTAAAATAAAAAATTATAAATAAATTCAATAAATTGCACCAAATAAATAAATGTAACGTGTCGAGTGTAATAGAAGACTAGTGTTGTTTCATTGCGCGTGGGAAGATGGTTGCTTTCAATGTGTGGAAGTGCTGTGGAAATTTCTTATTATTATTTTATTTATTTATTTTGGGATATTATTGGAGGGTGCTTTTTGGAGATTACTAGAAACTCCCATCAATCAATGGGATTAAATTTCTTACCCTCACTTCAATGATTAAAGATATTCGAAATTACAAAATTAATTATATATAAATAAAAAATTTATACGTAAAATTTTTATAAAATGATGCATTAAAATAATATTCATTCACTCAAAAAAAAAAAAAAATCATGAAAATGACTTGTTATTTCGACTACCATCAACATTGGTTTGATAGGCAACTTTTCTTCTTCTTTTTCTTTTTCTTATTTTTTTTTAACAAAAAAATTATTTACAAATCACGTTCCGAAGTTAACGGGTTGTTACAGTTTGGTTTGACCAGGATTTGATTACTTCCTCAACTTGTTAATTACACTTCTGACCAACTTTATACAGACTCAAGTATATGCCTTGTGTGATGTGCAATCAATCATGTAGCATTGGTCAATTTTTCAAACATTTTAAAGAGAATAATTAATTTCATTCAAGTTGGCTTACATAAACAGTAACCACAAACGTTCTATATTAAAGTAATCCTAAACAAGAATAACAGTTTTTATGGGAGCAGCTTCCCTTAAAACACTATCCCTTTATAGTCTCTCAAGATTCTATTTTGTGGGCTCTATGACATTCGGAATGATAATTTAAATCGTTCATTTTGTATGTCTCAAAAATAAGAATATATATGTAAAAATTAACTTGTTTAGACATCAATAGACAAATTAATAATTGTATTTTGTTTTATATTGATGTCCAATCAAATTAATTTTTTGTATATATATTCTTTTTTACTAGCCTTACTAGTTGAACAGTTCGAATCACTGTTGTGGATTTCGTGAAGCGACAAAATGGAGTCTTAAGAAAGTACAGAAAAAAATGAAATCTTAAGAGGAGTTGTTGCAATTTTTATGGCCCAAAATTATAATGTAAGATTTGGTATCGACTAATTATAGATACATAAACATAGTTTGTGATTCCAAATTTGTTACGTTCCCTATCCTAATAAATATGAAATTTTATGTGAATTTATATTAAAATGGAGATTTTAATTTTCGTACATAAAATTTCAAACACATCATGAAAAATTAAAATCAATGATTTATAATTATTAAGTGTTTAAAGTTTTTAATTTTTTTTCAATATTTATAACCATATTATTAGATTTTGAAATGAATATCTCAAATGTTAACATTTACTGACACATAAGTATATGTGACGAATCGGTAAAATTATTTGATTATTCAAGAGCGTCATATAATAATACCTTTCACCAATCATTAATTATTGGGTAAATTATAAATACACTCTCTGAGATTTACTTAAAATACAGATTATCTCCTGTAGTTTGAAAAATTACAAATACTCTCTTATTATAATTTTTTATTTAACAGAATTAACTAAAAAAATAAAATTCATAATTGTTCTCCTATATAATAATAAAATTACCAAATTATTAATTAAAATATATTTTTAACATAATTAAAAAATATTAATTGACTTGATAATTTATTAATAAAAATAGCAATTTGTTATGAAACTAGAAACCTCAGATGGTAGAATGTAATTTTCAAAAATCATAAGGAGTAATTCATATTTTAATTAAATTTCAAAAAATATATTTATAATTTACCCTTAATTATTATGTTCTTTATTATTCTCTTAATTTAATATAAAATCATAATTGAGAATTTACATTATAAAATCTTGATGTGTTTAACATTCTTCCTCCCATATTTGTTAGCCAGAGAGATCGAGTAGCTGCAACTGCCAGCCTGACATGGTTGGCATGAATGATTAGTCTCACCTACTTTTGACACGTGTCACTCTACCTGGAGATCTAGAATGAATCTGTGGCCGTACACTTCCGCATGAATCTTTAGGATGGGTGTTTGTTGTTGTTGTTGTTGTTGTTTTAAAAAAAATTTAGATCTTATTCCATGTGAGAAATTGAAAATTTAATTTTTAAAATTTTAATTTTTTTTTTACTTTTTAAATTCATCTACATAAGATGAATGGAAAAAAATAAAAAAATTTTAACATAATTTTAAAAACAACAATGATTCATCCCACTAAAAACATCACCACTAATAGCACTAATGCATTAAAAAAGTAAAAAAAAAAAAAATACAACTCCAAGACCAAAACATCACATCATTAATGGCGGAACCCACTGCCACCTAATTAGTGGGAGCACTAATTAGTGCTCCCAAGCATTTTTCTTTTAAAAAACAATCATCAAAGATTAAAAAAAAAATCAAAAAAATTTAACTTTATTTAGAAGTTCTCAAATAGCTGCATCTGAACCGTTTAATGAATGATTTGTTATTGATTGAGCTGAGAATATCTCTAATAGAATGATTAGAGGTGCATTTGGCAATTGATTTTTTTAGTTAAAAAATCAAACAGTCACTAAAAACTTAAAAAGTCATATAAAAAAGTCAAAATTCTTTATCATTTTATCCACATTTAACATTTTTTTTATAAAAAATTAAAAAGTCATTTCCAAATACTTTTCACCTCATATTTTAGTCAAAAAATTCTTTCTCAAATCAACCATACATTTGTGTGTAAAATATTTATTAGTTTTGAAAATGAGTATGTACTCTAATAGTATGGTTGTAGAGTATGTTATAATAAGAAGACCCAACACAATTAGCAAGGGAAAAGAACAACAAAAATACATTGGAGATAGAAAACCAAAGTGCGTTAATCTACTGCCACGAATTCTAATAGTTAATTCAAATGATGCTCTTAGAATGAGGGGCATAATCATCAACACACACCAGCTTAAATTGACCTAAACAAATTTATGCGATCAAGTGAGTGGGTTGGGTGATAAAAATTAATGGTCAATTGTCATATTGGTTAAAATTTGTTAATCTGCTTACAAAATAATTCAATCTGTCTATCTATACTTTCCACGCGCACACCAGTATATATATATAAGGCTTTAATATAAGAATTTTCCAATTCTTAGGATTGAAGTGATATATCTCCATCTCTCACTTTTATATCAAACATGACCAATGTGTAAAAGAACATGTGTAAGTCATGTAGAATGAGATGTTGACAACAGGAAAGCATTATAATGTTTCTAATTATAAGGCCTCATTCTTTTTTCCTTTTTCAAGTCAATACTTTTATAACACATTAATTTCCTGATAATTAATCTTAATCTAGTCATGTACTTTGCCCTTTTGATATTTTACAGAAGCAAGAATACAACAAACACATAATTTGTACAAAATTTCTACACCAAGGGTATGGGCACAGAATTTTCCACAAACTTATTTATAGAATGTTGTGTTATAAATTTGTATTTACATTATTTTTCTTTTAGAAATTTCAGTTCTTTTTGTTTCTTTGTCTCTATATCTATCTCTCTTCTTTTATGCTGTGTTTGGTTGGGGGATTTGGAGAGGAATTTGGAAAGGGAAAGAGAAAAGGTGTGTGAAACTATGTGAAATATAGGTATATTTTTTTCACATTTCACCTACCTTTTCCATTTCTCTTTCCAAATCCCTCTTCAAATCTCTCAACCAAACACAACATTAGTAGATGGTGAAAATGATGTGGCAAGCCGACTTGAAGCCAACTAGAAGTGATATTTTTAAGAAGCTAGATGTGGAATTGGAGCCATTGGGGTTGGTGGCCCACTGGAGAATGCATTTGCCACCACCAGCCCGAGTCAAGTTCGACTCTTAGGGGGGCGCAAAAAATCCTAACTTTGTCAGGGGCTCTCTTTGAGACCTCGCGCTGTACTCCGGTCGAAACTTGTCCGTGACCGGGGCGGTTGATGAGCTCCACTGGTACCTCAGTGATGGGTCCCCCACTTGGTGGAGGTTAATTCTTGGCTGGCAATCGGCTATCCCGGGGTCAGGGCCCGCAGGGGCTGTGATGACATCACAGAGCCCTTTTTTCCTGGTTCAAAAAAATAGATGTGGAGTTGGATGTCCAACATTTTCCCCAATTTTACCAGATATCTTCCCCCTTTTCCTCCTAGTTTGGTTTTGAGAATCCTCTTTTTAGGTGGGCTTGGACTATGATTCCAAAAGTCCTAACAAAAAAATATGTATATATATATAATATACTTTGTATTTAATGAAATGTTAAACAAATTAATGCAGAACATAGGGGAATCCATGGCTACTTGGATGTTATTGAGCCCATCTTAATAATAATTATTGTATGTTCATGGAGATATACATGAGATCAAAAACGTTTGATTTTTTAGACTGTTGAGAAATTGTGTTAAAAGGCATGAGTTGTTGATTATCACAAAGTTTGATCATGTGTAGAAGCAATTTAAATAGGCAGGACGTCATTAATTCAATGCTCTTCTAATATTAATTAGTGAGGTCTTGACTATTTAATTATTTTTTATATCACACACTCCAAGTTAAAAAAGTTAAATTCTAGAGAGAGAGAAAAAAAAAATCAAAAAAGGACTGCTCAGGTAGTTAGGCTAGGTTTGGCATAACCTATATAATTCATCTTTTTATCTTTTTTCTATCACATCACCTCTCTACTTTTTTGCACATCTTTTCATAAAAAGACAAAAAGTACAATTTTTTAGGACACTCCACACCAACCCTTAAATTTGACATACACTTTTAGCCTCATTTTGGTGTGATTGATATATCTAGTTGAAATATATATATATATATATATATACATATATTTTGCTTCATTTGTGACAAGCCCATTGAACAATAATGTTGACACAAGCTGCTATAATGACATCTTTGGTTTTCTATCTAATGAAATTTATTAGAGAGGGCCAACTAATTGAAACATTAGCATGTCTATGGTGAGAAATGAAAGTCATTTTCTAATAGAGAATTTACATTTCCTGTTTATTATTACCTTCTTTGGTACAAGTTTACGTGCATTTTGCATCAACATGCCCAAAGTACAAAGCAGAATGTCACATTAAACATTTGGTCCAAGCCAAGGTCAATTTAAAAAAATTAAGGAGTCAGTTTTTCTTCACTCTCAGAGATGGGGTTCATTTTAGACTCATTAAGATAATCTAATTCATTTATTTTGTAAGATATACTAAAAAGGTTATTCATGTAAAAAATCAAATTATTCGAGTATTAGTGACCACATAATCGGTTAAAATTTGTCTTTTAAAAATGCCCAATCTATTCTCAAATCCAATCATATTACTAGCGTCTCTTGATGAACTTGAATTTTTTTATATGGATGATGTACTTGACAGATTTTATAAAATGAACAGTTCAAATCATCTCTAAAGTGCAACAATCATATCATTTCCAACTCCAAGGAGTTAGTCTAGTGGATACAACTCGAGACCTAGGGATGTGTTCTTTGTAGGTCTCAGGTTCAACTCATATTAGGAGCAATCCGCTCCTTACGGCCACGCCCCTGGCAATACCCGAGATTTATCCGATCCACATGGAATGGGTACTTTGCATAGATTCTGGGATTAGTCGAGGTGCACGTAAATTGGACCGGACATCCGGTTATTCACAAATATATATATATATATATATATATATCATTTTCTATATTCAAACGGTAATTAAATGTCTAGTTGTGAGGAGTTATGGCTCCACGGCAGTGGAACTATCTTTTCTCAAAACAATCGAAGGGAAGTTGAAGAGAAAAAGAAAAAAAAAATTCTTTATGAGGAAATATAGATACAACACTAAATGTAAAATCAAAACAATTGGAAGTCTCTAATTGGCAGCTTCCTTCTGTTAATTAAACTAGAGTACTACTACACGAAGAAAAGTAAAGCCCATCAACATCAGTAGGGCAGTTGATGATGTCTAAATGTTTTCAATAATACATGAGGAGGACTAGACTTTTAGGCTTTTGCTTTAGGACAAAGTGTGTTTTAATTAATTTTGAACTCTTTTATATTGAATCTAGTATGGAGTATTAACTAGGAAACTTTCCCTAAAAATACCCAATTTATATTAGTTTAGGGATTATTTGGGATGACCTAAATAAATGCACTTTTTGTCTTTCTACAAAAAGATATGCAGAAAAGTAGAGAGGTGATGTGATAAAAAAAAGATAAAAAGATAAAAAATACGTACTTATTTTGAGTAGCCAAACTTAACCTTAATGTCCTACTAAAATGTTTTTGTAACTCACTCTTACTATCTTATAATGGATACCGATGTAGTTTAGCAGCTTGTCCATTAGCTAAGCGAACTTGCTACCTAAGTCCCTCGAATTTTTATTTGTTTTTAGTAGATTCTCTAGACATAATTTTTTTAAATTAAAGTTAGTCATTATATTAATACACAAATATATGTTAGGAATTTTTTAATACAAAAACTTATGTATGATGTGTTCAGGTCACAAATTTGTGTAAGAAAATGAAAATAAAAGGAAAAAGCCTGTATGAAGTAGACGTTATTTTATTTTTATTTTTTTCCATTTCTTTATACTGCACAAATGCTTCTCTAGATTCATGATTGAAGCACAACATAATTTTGTATCTCAAAAAGGAAGAAAAATAAGTTTAAATTAATATATATATATATATACACAACGTAAAAAAAGGCTCAGTTTTAGATTTTTTGTCTTAGGTCCAAACAAAATTTGAGCTATTTATTTTAGAATTGTTTATTAGGCCGTGTGTTATAAATTTTGATTACAATCTATGAATAAGCCAAATATATCATTTACTGTAAAGTTGTGAGGGTGGTACTTTTAACTCTACTTAAAAATTATAAAATTTTTACTTAAAATAAGCTTAAAACAAAACAAACTACTCGTTTTAACTCTCACGATTATCCCTCATTTGATATTTACAATATAAAACAATCGTATGAATGTATTTGCCTCACAAACTGTAAGCTATTACTATGATATTGGTTTCTCTTGGCCTACAAATGAACTATTAAAATAATGATCAATCTTCCTCAAAGTTTAAATGCTAATTTTATACATTACACAAAGAGGTAATGAATCAAATATATCTTTCTTTTTTCATTCTTTTACAATCGTTAGAAAGTGAATAAATTGAAAGAAATGTTATTCCCTAGTAATGAGACTCAAACTCAAACCTTACACTCAATTAAAAAAATACCTCATCAATTAAGACAACCTTTACGCTATGTTTGGTAACTTAGGAGAGAAAAGAAAAGAAATGATTACTTAAGTAATAAGAGAAAAGAAAAGAAAAGAAATGATTGTAATTTCTCTCCTTTTTGTTTGGATAAGTAAGAAATAAAAGAAAAGAAATGATTGTGATTTCTCTCCTTCTTGTTTGGTTAGATTTCATTAAGAGAAAAAAAAAAGAAATTATTTTATATTATATTACCAAAATAACCTTTTTATATTTTCAATCATTTTATTTCTTTTATTTTTACAGGGGTAAAATTGGTATTATGAAAATATAAACATTTGTGGATTTCTTTTCTCTCCCAATCTCTCCACTTTTGGGAAGATTGAAAATAAGGGTTATGAGAGAAATGAGTTTCTCTCTATTTCTCCCTATTTCTCTCCACTTAAGATAACCAAACAAGGAAGAGAAATACATTTCTCTCTATTTCTTTTCTTTTCTCTCCAAATCACTCAATCCAAACACAGTATTAGTCTTGAATAGCTGGCTATGTTACATGAAGACTTCATCGAAGATAAATCAACCCCAAATTTCAGCCACCATTAATGTGGCACAAGAAGATCCACTATGTAAACAAAGTATTAGTTAAAAAAAAAAAAAAAAATTAAAGAGGAAAATGACTCAATGGAGATATTAAATTAATCAAGAAATTCAAGTTGATTTGAGTTTCCATTGCATTGTTTAAAATCAAACAATCAATACAAGCGTGTCAAAAATGGGCCCTACAAATCACTTTCATCCAACCACTTGATAGCTTTTCTTTGACCCTTAAGGGGCTAAATTAATTGATATTTGTGTCCTAAATTATTGGTAATTAATGTTCTTGGAGTTGTTGTTTTCCTGTCATTTTCTTTGTTCTTTCCAAAGTTTTTCCAAGTAAACTTCTTTTAGGCTCCGTTTGACAAGAGTTAAACAAAAATTTTTTTGATTATTTTAGTCACAAAAAATAAAATAAATTATTTTAGCCATAAAAAATAAAATATCACATCCAACTCATAATCATTACATTCTTCTCTCACAAAAAAAGTCAAAAAAATCAAAAAAGTCAAAAAAGTCAAAAAGTTCTTCCCAAACCAAACTTTTTAACTCAGGCTAAAATAGTCAAAAAAGTCAAAAAACCAAAAAATTAACCCATTTCCCAAACGGAGGCTTAATGACCTTGTAATCTATCATTGAAGCAACTCGAGATAGAAACACATATGTTAATTAAGGCTTTAAGACTTTTTCATTTTAATCCTCTAAGTTTCGACCACTTCCTTGTCATAAGGTTTTGCCGTGTCGTAAGCGGTTGAAAATCACCACCTGTCATGAGTGCAATGGCTGTTTTTTGTGAGTTGATTAGGTCTAGTTCACCACCATCTCATCAAAATTAGAATTTCAATGTTTAGCTTGATCAAAATGGTAATGCAACTCCAATGATGGAGATTGCAAGTAATCTTAATCCTAATTAGGATAACATATATATAAAGTCAGGCTTGGCATGAAGTCTGAGTTTAAATCTTTTGAATATGTAATATGATTTTCCCTATCCCTATTTACCTTCTACCCATTGTAAGCTTGGGGTCGAATTACTTGCATACGGTTTAAGAAACAGTTAAATTGCCCAAGGTCCATAGGATAGATCAAATTGTTGACCATGAGCATAAATGTTACTTTTGAACTAGCTTAAAATGCCTCCAAATTTGATAGACTGATTCAAAACGCATCACTATCCTCAACGATGGTGCATGATGAATTTTGTCCCAATTCCTTCATTCAGATCTTTACATTAACAATTTTGTCATTTATGAATTTTGTTTTTAGTAATAACTTCGATTAAGAATAACAATTTTTTAGTGCCATTTAATTTGACACATTGCTTATACAAACACAAATTTGATATTCTGCCAATTTTCTATTTACTTTTTATTATTTTTGTGTCTAGCAAAAATTGGCCTTTAGTTGTTTCCTTGTTGAAGTAGTAGTCCTTTTATATTATAAATTATAATGTAAATTTTAGGGCAAGATAACTTATCAATACAATATTCTGTTTGAGAATTCACTACAAGAAAAATAGGATATTATCACTTTTTTTTTTTTTGGGGGGGGGGGGGTTTAAAAACGTTGTGAAATGTTTTATGATTTTTCACCTTCTCAGCCAATTTAATTATTTTATCTTGTTTTGTACGCCGTTAATAGAAAACTGTGAAATAATGTTTATTTGGGATTGAAAAGGCATGTTTCTGATCAAAAGAAGAGAACAGAGGCGTGACTTTTGTGTGTGTGTGTGTGTGTGAGAGAGAGAGAGAGAGAGAGGGAGAGAGAGAGAGAGAGGCAAAGAGAGAAATCGGGGCCTTGGATCTTCGATCTCCATCGATTCTTTGGTTGTATGATCTGAAAATTCTTGTTCTGTACTTGATTTGAGTGTATCTCTGTAATATCATTTGAATCCCTCTTACCTAAGTCGATCTAGGGCTCAAGGTTAGAGTTTTCTGATATGGATTTGCTACATTCACATAAGATCTGTAAACTTTCATAGCTTAAACTAACGATTTATAGTTGATTTCTAGTTTCTTTTCTTCTGTTTTGTATTTTCTCTTTCCAAATCGATTTATCTAGGGTTATGAGTGCCGTATTAATGTCTCTGATCACGTACAGGATAAGCAAGCAGTGTTGGATCTGGATCGTTAGCAACAATGAGTAGAAGCAAGCTCAACGATGTAGAGATGTAGATCTTATTCTCAGATCTGTTCTCTATCCGATCAGAACTACTCTCTCTATCTCTCCGATCTGCTATTATGGTAATATCAAATCTACTCTCTCAATCTCTCCGATCGAATTTCATGTATTCTCTAAATTGCTCTATGAGATTTGGACCTTTCTCTCTAGTTTTTGATTGAATCTCATTATCTTTGTCGCTCTATCACATTTTCCTTATAGAAAATGTCAAAACAATTTCTAAAATTGGTGCTGGTGACTAGTTCGTTGGTGCTCTCCTATGCATATTGATGATGACCGATTTGTAGTTGAGGGTTGTATTTCCTGATGAGTAGTTCGTTGATTGATTCTTATCCTACTGACATAAATTTTTTTATGGATTTTTTTTTGTTGGAATAACTTGTTGATATTGCAATTCTTATTGTACCATTTTCCTTGCATGTTAAATGTTTGATAAAATGTGTCAATGAAAAACTTTTGTAATTTTTATTTTACCTTTTAATTTTTAGCCAAACACCAAAAAATAAAAATGATGATGGAACTCTTACTGTAAAATAAACTTTTATCAGTGGTATTTTCTGCCAATCTGAAAGGGGTATTATCTCTGTCTCTACCATGGGATCTTCCAAGCAATGTATTGGAAAAACCAAACTAACCTGACCAGACCCTTTGGTTCTCGGGTTTTCTGGGTATTTTGTGCACCCTTAATGATAATAATGTGAAAAAATAGTTGGAAACTGCAACACTACTATAAAAATAGTTAAAGATCACACTTTGACAAAAAAAATATCTCACTTTTGTTGGAAGTGTGACAAAAAATTAGATTGATATTTTAATCACACTTAATTTGATTGAGTGTGATAATATTCATTTTTTATATCACTTTTCAATTAGGTGTGATTACATATAAATTTTTTTAATCACACATTCTAATTAAAGTGTGATTATATAAACACTGCTACTTTTTAATCACCCTTTTTTAAATAAGTGTGATTAGATATATATTTTTTAATCACACATTCTAATTAAAGTGTGATTATTTATATATTTTTTAATCACACCTTCTAATTAAAGTGTGATTATATATACATTACTGCTTTTTAATCACACTTTTTAAATAAGTGTGATTATATATATATTTTTTAATCACACATTCTAATTAAAGTGTGATTATTTATATATTTTTTAATCACACCTTCTAATTAAAGTGTGATTATATATATATTACCACTTTTTAATCACATTTTTTAAATAAGTGTAATTATATATATATATATATATATATATATATTTAATCACACTCCACTACAAGAAAAAGCATCTTTGGCGACTAAAAAAGCACATTTGGTCGCTGAAAGTATAGGTTTTGGCGGCTAAAAAAACATTAGTAGCTAAAAGTAAAGATTTTTGGTGACTAAAAAAATTTAGTAGCCAAAAATATAGGTTTTGGCAACTAAAAATCTATTTGGTTGCCCATATATGGCTTTTACTGACTAAAAAAATTTTAGTAGCCAAAAGTAAGGCTTTTTGGCAACTATAAAAAAATTAGTAGCCAAAAGTAAGGTATTGGGTGACTAAAAAGATGTTTGGTCGCCAAAAGTGAGGCTTTTACCGACTAAAAAAATTTTAGTAGCCAAAAGTGAGATTTTTTGGCGACTAAAAAAAATTTAGTAGCCAAAACTAAGGCATTGGGAGATTAAAAAGATGTTTAGTAGTCAAAAGTGAAGCTTTTTAGCGACTAAAAAGAAGTTTAGTCGCCAAAAGTAGTAATTTTAGCCTGAGAATTAAATTTTTTAACGACTAAAAAATAATTAGTAGCCAAAAGTATAGAATTGGCGACTAAAATTATGTTTAGTCGCCAAAAGTGGTCTCTTTTTTTTTTCTAGTAAATAGTTTATTTTTACATAAATTATGTTCAATAAAAAATAATTATCTTTATATATATATATATACACTTTTATATTAATACGGGTCTATGTACTATATAAATAATATATGTTGTATATATAATTATATGGTGTTATAGAGGTGTAGTGGAAAGAGTGTATTGTATAAGGTTTATGGTGTAAGAGGGTTGATGGTTTGAATATCCACAAGGGCAAATGAGAAGCTAGTGAGTGTAATTTTTTTTTTTTCACATCTAAATGTTATTAATCACACTTAAAAGGTGAAATCTAAATGTTATTAATCACACTTAAAATGTGTGATCTAAATACTATTAATCACACTTAAAAAGTGTGATCTAAACATTTTTAATTGCACTTAAAAGGTGTGATCTAAATGTTATTAATCACACTTAAAAGGTGTGATTAAAAATGACCCCTTTTAATCACACTCCCAAATATCACACTTTAATGTGTGATTAAATAACATACATCACACAAAAAAGTGTGATCTTTATCTGTTTTTGTAATAGTGACTTCTGATCTACTACTGGAACATGATAAGTTTTTGTTGAAAATATATGTTTTACATTAATCTTTGAGTTGCATAAGATCAATTTTTTTTTTCTCTCTCCGTTTTTCTCATTTTTAATAAATGTATGCTTGAGTTTAAAATTTTTAATGGTACATATATATATTTGTTAGTGTAATCCTAAAATTATGATAATTTTTTAAATTTCTAGATCGCATCATATTTGGATTATCCTTCAATAGCTTTGAGCCAATCAAATGGAAAACGTAGAGGATCTGTGTTGTGCTTGTGTAGTTCAATATCATAACACTACAACAAAATACACCTTTGGCGACTAAAATTAGCAACTAAAACAAATTTAGTCACCAAAAGTTTTGGAATTGGCGACTAAAAATTTTTTTGGTCGCCAAAAGTATAAAATTTAACTACTAAATTTTTTTAGTCGGGATATATTAATTATTGGCGACTAAAAAATAATTTAGTCGCTGAAAATACTACAATTGGCGACAAAAAAAAATTTTAGTCGCCGTATATTGAGTTTTGGATACTAAAATATTTAGTCGCCGAAATGTAAAATTAAAAATTTATTTTTTATCTTTTGGCGACCAAAAGTTTAGTCGCCAAAACATATTTTCAGCGACCAAAAATTAGTTTAGTCGTCGTTTATTAGGTATTGGCTACTAAAATATTTAGTCGCCAAACGTAAAATAAAAAAAATAAAAAAACTATCTTTGGCGACCAAAAGTTTAGTCGCCAAAACATATTTTCAGCAACCAAAAATTAGTTTAGTCGCCAAAAAATAAAAAAAAAATCGGAGGGAGACCTTTCTAATTTAAATTTGAGGGATTTATAAAAGTAATTGGCGACTAAAAATTTAGTCGCTAATGGTGTAATATATATATATATATATATATTAGGGGTGGGCGCGGGTCGGTTGCGGCCACGAAACCTCCAATCCGCCATCCGTCCGCCAGATTGGCGGATTGAAGAAAATCAATCCGCATCCGTCCGCCAATCCGGCGGATGTGGATTGAGCGGATTGGCGGTTTGGCGGATGGATGCGAATCGGTTTGGCGGTTTAAAATTTTATAAATTTTCAACATAATTCAACTTGTGCACTTCCTTAAAAAAAAAAGAAAAAAAAAGTATTACAGTCAATGACTTAAAAAAGTATTACAATCACTGTATGCCTTATCCAAAGAAAGAAAGTTTGAAACTTTAGAATATCACGATCACTGTATGCTTCATCCACATATTACAATTACAGCATGATTCATCCCTATAAAGTATTACAATCTGTGATTCTTAAAATATAATAACAATTCAAACCACCAAAACCATAAACAGAGCAGTAGTAGAGATTGAATGTCTCTATATTGTTACATCTACATATGTTTTTGAAAACAAAAACCAACCAGCATATATCATATTTTTTATTTTTTATTTTTAGAGTTAGATTTAAAAACTAAAAAATATAGATGAATAATATGTTTATTTTTTTCAATTCAAAAATATATTCAAGTTGAAAACTTTTTTTCAACAGAATATTTAAACTCTTTTTCAATTGAAAACACAAACATAATATTTAAACAAATTGAAAATACAAAGTCTTATAAATTACTACAGGTGCTCACGATTTGGCGGTTTGGCGGTTCGGTTGCGGCCAAAAAATCTCAAATCCGCCATCCGTCCGCCAAATTGGCAGATTGGAGAAAATCAATCCGCAACCGTCCGCTCATCATCACGCATCCGTCCAAAATGCGGCGGATCGGTTCGGTTCGGTCGGTTTTGGCGGATCGGTATATCCGCTGCTCACCCCTAATATATATATTTGGTTTCGATCTGCTAACACAACAGACAAAGGAAACATTTTCCACTATTAGAGAGAGAGAGAGAGAGAGAGATGGGGTTGGGGTTGCTAGCTTCCAGAGCCTTGCGTTTCAAATCTCCAAACCCTAGATATGCCATCGTTCGAACCATCGTCTCCACAGCTGAGCTCCAGAAGCCAGAAACTGCTGCTGAAGCCCAGCCTCCGCTAGATGATGTCCAAAATCGAACCCCAGTGGGAGGAGCTAGGGTCCACTTCTCCAACCCCGGAAGACACGATCGAGGTGTTCGTGGATGGCTATAAAAATCCCAAAGGGGATGACCGTTCTACAGGCCTGCGAGGTCGCCGGCGTCGAAATTCCCAGATTCTGCTACCACAGCTGCCTCTCCATTGCAGGAAACTGCCGTACGTGCCTTGTCGAGGTCGAGAAGTCGCCCAAGCCTGTCGCTTCTTGCACCATGCCCGCTCTTCCAGGTTTTCATTTATTTTTTTACGGATTAGTAATGCCATTTGCTTAATTCATCTGGGTTTTAGTATTTTGTTGGGTTCATTATCTATGGTCTATTATTATTTTTTTCTGGGTTCACTTGATTAGTTCAAAATTTGGTTTTTGATATATTTATACTTTTAATTTATTACTATTTTCATGGTTATATTTTGTTAGGTAGGTGTATTTACACTGTTATCTCCTGTCCTGTTATATATTAGATCATGATGGGCTCTAGGATTATAGGTTTGTTTGCCTAAAAAGTGTTTGACAAAAAGACACTGTTGGTTTATCTTATTTGATGGGTTGTTACTCTCGATCTTTTTCAAATTTTAGATTTTGTTTATTCTTTTTCAGTTAATTTGTTGATTTTGTGAGAGGGTTATGATTAAATCAGTCTGGGAATGATTGTGGGATTAATTAGATGATGTTCTTTCTGGGATTGTGCTGAATTGTTGATATCTCATGAATCTATGTCCTCTTAAATGAGACTGTTGATCTTCTTTGATTTTTTTTAATAAATTATTGTACTCTTATTATTTTTGTTGCTCCTTGAAACTCAGCCATACGATCAATCACAAATTTGATGAGTTGATTGAGGAAAGACCCTTGTTTGTTGAGGGAGGAAGACATTGATAAATGAGTTTTCTTTTGAGAGATTTCATCTATGCGTTTATCATATAACTTCCCTTATATTAATTTTTACACCATTGCATTTGAGGCCTTAAAGTTTTGAGGGATTTATAAAAGTAATTGGTGACTAAAAAATTTAGATCATAAACTCTGAATTTGGATCATTGGTTTAGGTGATTGTTTGTTTGATATGTGGATTGTTAAATTTTTTGCCCACCAAGTGTTTGATTCTATGCTCAAGTGACAAATTTATCAGAAACAATTGGAACATTGAGTGTTTGAATCTGTTTCAATCTGCTTTCACAATTGAGCATGGTCACCAATATATGTACACCATTGTAACTCTGTTACAAAGTATTGTGATTTTATTGAGAGATAGACATTAATGAAGATCATTAGAGAGATAGACATTAATAGCAAATCAAACCACTGCATAATTAGCCAAGCCCCATGGAGTCATAAAAGAAGACAAATTTCTGTAAGGTTCCTTCAATACAAAAGTGGCCAAATAGTGATCATTTTTTACAACTTCCGTTTCATTCATTCTAATAAGGATGGGGCTCATCAGAAAGCATAAGTTATAATGTGAAAACTCCAACTAGATTTATTGATGAGATATATTGTGGTTAAATTCTCATTCGTTGATGAATCCCCATATATTTTATTCATATTTAGTTGGAACTAGATGGGTTGAAGACAATTTTATGCTCTAACTCACTCAGATTCTTGTACTTATTTGAATGTGTTGGTGTAGACGTCCCCCGAACGCCCCAGGAGGGTGAGTCCCGTTCTGTTCGATATTGGGGTCACTACAGCTTAGGACTCTAAAATTGTCACGGTTCTAAATCTGAACCAAAGAGTCCAAATCCGGCAAATCATTTTGAGAAAACAGATTTTGAAAGAAGTGTCAAACATAGACTGCTTTGCCAGATACAGAGTCGCCACCTAAATGTTTTATTTTGGGAAATTTAGGAAACCCTGACTCGTTTGCCTAAGGCCACGTGTCCGTCATCACCAAAGTTGCCTCAGCTCGGGAACTTGTGTACGATTGGGAAAGGTCACTTCGTGAGCACCCCCGCTCGCCCGATCAAAGATCGGCCTCTACTAACCATGATATCTATTTTTGAAAACATTATGTGTTCTTATTCCGGTTATTAGCCTAGATTTACTATGTGATGCGCACAGCATGCAAGTATAGACTGGATCGCCTGAATTGGAACAAAACATTTCATGTTTGTTTTTGAAAGATGGTTTGCTACTCGCAAGTAGGCTTAAAATGCAGATTTCGCCACCCTCGGGTGGGCTTAAGAAAAGGTGGTTTTGCCACTATCTAGTGGGCTTTAAAACTCACAGTTAATGATTTGTTCTAATCCAGATAACCCAACCTTCACCCACAGGCATTCAGGCAGTTATATCACATAAGCAAATAGCCTCGTGGTAAGCATGCTATTCATGGCAGTCACTCACACGCATGCAAGGATGCTAAAGCATAAAACTCACCGAGTACTTCAAGCCAAAACAGAAACCGATTAGAAATCCATGTATGATCCTAATTGTACAGAAATGCCTAATGCAACACATGCAAAATGCAACTATAGCAGGCTCGGCTATTCTAAACATGGCATATGAGATGCAACAGCCAACAAGTATTCAACTTTGAAATTGAAATACAAATGCAGTTAGTATGATGCGCCGAGCCCGGTGCATGCAAAACAGATGAATAAATGCAAACATGTTATCATACTGCATGCTAATTGAAACATGCCCTAATCTAACCATCATAAGCGGATAAATAAAAGGGAGAAAGACGTGGGGTTGGAAGACATACAACACACACACGCACACTTATTACAGTTATGCCCTCGCGCAGAGGGTCCGAATGAATAAGTACAGTTCCAAATAATACAGTCCACATATAAACAAATTCCTAATTAATTTACAAATTAACTAAGAAAGCCATAAACTGGCATGCAAGCCAGGGACTGCCTTGACTCTGATAAACGATGCATGTCTGGGCTACCTTGCGCGGAAATCCACTGGGATGCCCCAATTAGCCTCTATTTTACAATTATTCTTGGAAAGCGCGCCAAGCTCCGAAAGGTTGCTAATTCTTGATTTGCTGCAACAGAGAGCAGAAAAGGGGCATAGCAATGTATTTTCACAAATGTATGCATGCCTCGATCCTCATGCCACCAATCACGCATCTCGATACATGATGGCCGAGGGGTCGAATTGTGCAACTCAATATGGAATGAATGCACATGAAAACTCAACTAAAACCTAACTCCATCATGGATAATCCGGAGTGTCGGTGACTGGGAATTGAGACACGTTCCGTCACTCGGAGTACGAAACGTACCTCGTTTCCCGTGCCCGGGCTAACTCCTACCCCGAGCACGATGCAATATGCATGATATGCATGAAATGCAACTAATATACAACCTAGCATGCACAATGCTATGAAATGGCATACGCAATGCTATGAAATAAAATGGCATACACAATGCATAAATGGGCTTACACTAACATGAGTGGACCTCAGCCACACTCACATAAGAGGCCATTAGATGGAAATGAGACAACTCGAGATGCGTGCACACATGCACGCAAACCGAGGACCGACCCTAAGGCACCGAATGCCACTCTACCAAGACATGGCAAGGCATGGAGTATGATATGCAAACATGCAATTTCCAGCAGCAAAACATGACCCAAAACAGCCCCGAATCATAAACACATGGCACCCGATGCATAAAAATGGTCCCGAAATGCAAGATTAAGCATATGAAATGACTTGTAGCTACCTCAGGCATGCATTATTTGATCATGACATGTGAAGACAGATTTAAGGCAGCCCCAAAACAAGCATGTTTTCAGTTCTAAGTGAGGCCAAACAGCAAACACAAATAGGGCAAAACTAGCATGCAAAAATGGCCCTAAATATGAGATAAAGAAGCAACTCACAGCTGCTGACCCCAAACAGATTAGGGCCCTTCAACAATGTTGAAGAGGGGCTCAAAATATGATATTTTACAGTACATAACAAACCACAAAAACCAACACAGGTATGGCTAAACCCTCATGCAAGAAATGGACCAAAAGATGGACAAAGAAGCAGGTAGTGGTTGCTGGCCTTAAACGCAAAGGAGCCCTTCATCAATGTTGAAGAGGGGCCAAAAATAATTTATTTTACAGTTGATGGCCGGACCCAAAACAGTATGCAAATATGTTCAAAATGCTATGCAAAATGAGGCCAAAAAGAGAGATATAACACAAAGTATATAAAAGATGCCTCAAACCATGAAAGACCCTTAATGAAACATGAAGAATGGGTCAAAATAAGATTGTTTTCAGTTCTGAAAAGAGCCCAAAAACAGAATCATCCGAGGCTAACAAATCATACAAAAATATGGCCAAAAGAGAGATATAATGGCAAGTAGTAAATGGAGGCCACAAACGGCAATGAGCCCTTCAACAATGTTGAAGAAGGGCTCAAAATAAGAAACTTTTCAGTTTATGACATTCCTCAAAACAGATTATACATAAGCCAAAAATACTACACAAGATAATGGCATACAAGAGGGATAATGAAGCAAGTGCAATAAGGAGGCCTCAAACAGTGAGAGGCCCTTAAAAAAAAGTGAAAAGGAGCTCAAAAAAATGCCACTTTCAATTAGGGCCGAAGCTCAAAACAGTAAGCATGTATGGCTAAGAAATGATACAAGAATAAGCTCAAAAGAGTGGGAATGGTACTCACCCTTGAAGACCAAACTTTGGTAGCTTCTTGGACCAAAATGCAGCACTCCTAAGCTCTGGAGAACACCCTCAAACTGCTGGAATGGAGGATGGAAGGGTAGGGCTATGGGTTGGTGAAGAGATGGTGTAGGGCTAAGGGTGTTTTAGCTTGGAAAATATAGAGCGAGAGAGATATAATGCAAGGGCCTTAGAGGGAAATTTTGTAACCCTAATATCAGAGCTGGAGCCTCTGATATATAGGCAAAAAAAGGGAGAAAATGGGGGGAAAAAATGGAGGGAAAACATGCCAAGTTTCCCTCCAAAATGCAGCCCCCCGGATACAGAATCTGGAGGGAAAATGAATGCACTTCTGCACTGTAGCTGATGCAAGGAACATGGCCGGCCAGTTATCTTGGTTGCAGGTGGCCGGCCGGCTACTTCCCATGGCCGGCCGGCTAGGGTCAAAAGGGTCAAGTGTGATTAATGGCCGGCCACCACAAAAAGAGGGCCTCCCATGTGTGCACAACACAACCCTGTGGTTGAACACTGGAAAAAGTGAACCAGGAGAGAGAACAACCCATTTTTCAAAGGGGTTCAAAAGGGTCAACAGAGATTACTGGCCGGCCACCAAATATTGGTGGCCTCCCAGGTGTGTACATCACAAATATGTGGTTAAAAGTTCAAGAAGATGGTCCAAGGGTGGTCAACATTGGCTCTGAAGTGAGGAAAATCGGGCGACGGAGGGCGATGAAGGGATAAAGTCGGCTGACAGAACAATTACTGGCCTCCCACCCTCCTACGGCCTTCTTACCAATGAAACAGAGGTCCCTGCCAAAAATGAACCAAAACCAATGCAGAACGAAGGTTCGGGGGCCGAAACACGCAGTTCGAGGCCCCAAAAACTGGCTGTTAGGCACCGGGAGTGATGTTCGACCACGAAGTCGGTTTCCCGGGCCACAGTGTCCCTTAAAAGGGAGCAAATAAGAAGTTTGCCAAAAACCGAAGCAAATGGAGGTGGTTAAGCGGTCCCGAACCGAGGCACACGGCTAACGGCTCCGAAAAACCAGAAACCGGACTCCAAACGGGCAAAGTGGCCTACGACCACAAAACGTAGCCTGCGGCCACTGAGAGATGATCTACCAGACCTCTCCCTCCCTTCACGAAGAGAAAACAGAGAAAACCGAGCCTGGTTCGCAAACCGAGGCAAAGCACAAAAGAGTCCAGAAGTCCAGATGCAAGGCTCGCAGCCGAGACTCTGAAACTTCTGAACGAGCACGACATGCAGTATCACCAAGCGCTCAACTAGTGACGTCTGAGTCTCAAGATCGGTCAAAAATGGGGTGTCTACAGTTGCCCCTCTTTGACAGAACTCAAAAGTCATAAGTGACGGGAGTGAATGTCAAAACCTAGAGACGACCCATTTTTGACAAGGCCGGAGACTTAGACAAACATACAAAATAACACAGATGTGCCCGCAGGCATGCCCGCAGGCAGGGGCAAAATACAACTGACAATGCAAGAAGCCGAAGGTAACTTGATGAACGTGCAAATGCAGCAAGCTGTAATGAAGCAAGTATTCGCAAATAGATGCAACAGTTTTAAGCAAGAATGCAAAGCAACAACTACATTTCATGCAGTTAAGAATGCAGAGAATTATTCAATTCTCGTCGCGTCTCACATAGAGAAGATACGATACCTGCGCGATTCGTCTGGTCGCACCAGCCTCGAATGAACTGTGCATACAATATCGTGCCTGTAAAGAAAAGAAAATCAACAAGCACAACTTAGCTAACAACATGTGTTCAATGTGATATCGAATGCAGACAATCATGGTGTTGATAGAAAAGTGCATCGTAATGCGGGAAGAAACGCTCGTTTCGGCGAGGGTGACTTGATCGCGACCTCCGGTCCACCTCCCGGAGAGGTTACAACATGTTCAAAAGGATGCACCTCACTTTTGATGAGTAAACGATGAGACATACATTGGAGGTTGAAGCTGAGGTTTCGGCGGGACGGTTTCGCGACAAAAAGTGCACTTCTCTTGTATTTTTTTAGGTCTCGGGGACTCCAATCCTCCTCAAAATTTGCAGGGACCTTGGAGGGAATGTGGGGAGCATGGCCGGCCAGTTTTATTGGGAGAAGGATGTGGCCGGCTAGTTATTGAAAAGTAAATGGCCGGCTTGCCAGAAAAAGTGGCCGGCTGGCCACTTTGCCTAATCCGGGGGCAATTTTGTCCTTTTAGCTTCTTTTCTTTAAATACATCCACCCAAACACTTTGAGCTCACTTTTGCAGCTCCGAAATCTTCCTTTCCTCCTTCCCAAACCATTTTCTCCCTCAGATCCGGGCTCTATACGCGTTTTCCAACGCCCCACGCAAGTTGTTTTCGCGAAATCTTTCAGTTTTAAGCACTTTGAACCGATTAAATTTTGGTTTCGGGGCTTCTTTTCTCATTTTCGCCACTTGAGGTGAGTTTGTCTCAATATTTGGAAGATTTTCTCGGAGTTGACTTTTGTTGACTTTTTCATTTCCCGAGAGTTGACTTTTGTTGACTTTGGCTCATTTTTGCTCATTTTTGCCCCCTTTTGCAGATTTGTTGAAATGGCGGGTCAATTTCCCCACGGCGGAGGTTCTCCAGGTGCCAAAGGCGAGCCTGACATCATGTCTCTACCTCCGAGGGTCCGCCCCTTCATCCCCAAGAGGTATGATCCACCAGTACATGTTCTCCCGCGGGCTGTTTTTTATCATTTCACCGAGTTCGACGGGCGAGCACCCGAGGATCTCCTCCTGCGGGAGCCTGAGTATCATCTCTCCCACGAGGCACGAGAGGTATTTACTTCATTCCTACCTCTTCCGTAACGTATTACGAATTTTTCTTGCATCCTGCTTGCGTTTTGAACACATGGTCTTATCACTAGAATTCCTGAGCACTCAGCCCATAAATTGATTGTGAACACACGGCACACATCGGTTGAAGGTTGAACACGCAGCCCAATACACTGATTTTCTGAACACACAGCCCAAATTGACGGTGAACACGCAGCACACACTAATTGAGAGTTGAACACGCAGCCCAAACACTGATTTCTTAGGACACACAGCCCAAATTGATTTTCTAAACACACAGCCCAGATTGATTGAACACGCAGCCCAAACACTGATTTTTTTAGGACGCACAGCCCAAATTGAAGGTGAACACGCAGCACACACTGATCGAGAGTTAAACACGCAGCCCAAACACTGATTTTTAGGACACACAGCCCAAATTGAAGGTGAACACGCAGCCCACACTGATTTTTAAAGCACATAGCTCAAGTTGATTTCTGAACACACAACTCAAATTGATTTTCTGGACACACAGCCCAGATTGATTTTCTGAACACACAGCTCAAATTGATTTTCTGAACACACAGCCCAGACTGATTTTCTGAACACACAGCTCAAATTGATATTCTGAACACACAGCCCAGATTGAAGGCGAACACACAGCTCGAATTGATATTCTGAACACACAGCCCAGTTGATTTTCTGAACACACAGCTCAAATTGATTTTCTGAACACACAGCCCAGACCGATTTTCTAAACACACAGCTCAAATTGATTTTCTGAACACACAGCCTAGACCGATTTTCTTAACACACAGCTCAAATTGATTTTTTGAACACACAGCCCAGTTGATTTTCTGAACACACAGCTCAAATTGATTTTCTGAACACACAGCCCAGTCTAATTTTCTGAACACACAGTTCAAATTGATTTTCCGAACACACAGCCCAGTCTGATTTTCTGAACACACAGCTCAAATTGATTTTCTGAACACACAGCCCAGATTGATTTTCTGAACACACAGTTCAAATTGATTTTCCGAACACACAGCCCAGTCTGATTTTCTGAACACACAGCTCAAATTGATTTTCTGAACACACAGCCCAGATTGATTTTCTGAACACACAGTTCAAATTGATTTTCTGAACACACAGCCCAGTTGATTTTCTGAACACACAGCTCAAATTGATTTTCTGAACACACAGCCCAGTCTGATTTTCTGAACACACAGCTCAAATTGATTGAGATTTGAACACACAGCCCAAAACACTGATATTATGAGCTCACAGCCCAACTGATGGTGAACACACAGCACACACTGATTGAGAGTTGAACACGCAACCCAAAACACTGATATTATGAGCTCACAGCCCAACTGATGGTGAACACACAGCCCACTTACTTTACTTTGCACGCAGCCTATTCATTTTATTCGCACGCAGCTTTATTCATTTCATGCTGAAACATGTGTTCATTCTGAATGCAGGTGACTTCTCGCAACGTGCGAGGGTATGGCTCCACCGCGGCTAGAGACTGGTATGCCGAGCTCCCGGAGGCCGTTCGGGATTTGGTCGACTTGACAGGGTTTGGGCCCTTCTGTGCTGGACTGTCCCGTTGTCCTGCCAGGAGGACGCTGATGGCCGCCCTGGTGGAGAGATGGTGGGACACCACCAACTCTTTCCATTTCTCTGCCACTGAGGATATGACTATGACCCCCTTTGACTTTGCTGTGTTGACCGACCTTGATGTGGGAGGCTGGGCGATCCCATATGATGAGGACATGGGCGAGTGGGAGGCCGCTTGGATATATCTGCTAGGGACTCGCCCGCCTGTTGACAGAGCTTTGGGGAGAGTCCGATATACCTGGTTGTCTTCCCATTTTCGGCGGGTGGAGATGGAGCCCGCAACTCTTGATGAGGCGGCGCAGTATGCTCGCGGCTTCTTGATGTTCCTGTTTGGGACCACCTTGTTTGCTGATAGAGGGAACACCGTTGGGCTCTATCTGCTGAGTGCCTTGGTGGACCTATCACAGGTCAGGCGATACGACTGGGGTGGTGCCGGCTTGGCCACCCTTTACTGCTACATGAGCGCGACTTCTCGCGGACGGGGGGACTTACTCGGCGGCTACTGGAGAGCCTGGGAGGTACTTTCTGCCCTCTTGTTTTACATTTTTGCTCCTCATTACTTGCACATTACACGCACGGCGCACTTTATACTCTGTATCGTGCATTTTGCCCTCAGCATTTCACATTCTGCTTTGTTCTCTACAGTTGTGGGTCTATGCATATTTCCCGACATTGGCCCCGGAGATGATGGTAGCGGGACCTCTCATGACCCCGTACTCACTTGTGTTCGAAGGCCGGCATCGGCCAAGACCTCTAGAGTCTCTCCTTTACCTGCGACAGTATTTTGACACAGTGCGCCCATCGGAGGTACTTCAGAACTCTCAGTTCTTTCTGTTTTCATCTTTGATTTATCCTGTACATCTCCAATTCCTGCTTGGTTTATGCACCTGTTATCTGCAGATTACATGGCAGCCCTGGGCGCCCTTAGGTGAGGGTCTCCGTTTCCAGTTTGCCGGAGGGTGGGGTGCCTCCCGGTACAGGCTCCTATTCGAAGGGCCGGTTGGTAGGGCCTTTTTTCTGGGGGAGCGGTTCTTGCGTCAGGTCTGGGGGTACACTTCTCAGGATCCTCCTTCAGCACCTCCAGCCGATATGCGGATTGCTGATATACTCATTTCCCGGGATGTCGTCAATGCTATGCCGGGCACTGATGCTTTGCTATATATTGAGGAGGGGGACTATGCCACTTACCGTCATACATACCTGATGCCTCCATTGACGAGAGTTCGCACTCCGATGAGGAGGTCTGCTGGTATGCCATCCTCGAGCCAGGCCCAGGCTCGAGTTGCAGACGCCCCTTCCACTAGCAGGGCTGGTACATCTAGAGGTGGGGGTGGATCGGTTCCCCCGATTCCTCCGACTCTTCCTCATCCTGGGTGGTCGGATATGCCGACTGAGCTGATGGGGTGGCAGTTTGGGACTACCTCTCCGATTCAGTTCCCGATAGAGCCTCCGATGCCCGGTCATCGTTATGTCATTGATCCCGACTCACCGCCGGTATGTTCTACTGCTTTTCATCTATCATTCAAATGCTTAGACACTCCTTTATTCGTTGATGATTTGAGCTTGTATCTGCAGCCACCCAGAGAGTACATGGAGGAGGTGATCGGATTGGTGGCCTCACTCGAGGGCATGGTCTTGCGGAGGGAGGCACAGTTGTCTATCGTGGGCTTCCAGGTACCCTTTAGTTTTCTGGCATTTATCATACTTCTGATGACATGCTGATTTCTACTGCATTGATAGGCTACTTGTGTAGAGCACATCTGACACACACCCCACTTGTACACTGTGTTTACATGCACCCACTTCATGTAGTTTTTGCTTGTATTTGCATCTGATGTACATATTTGGACTGATGTATTTAAATTGAACTCTTTGTCCTCAGATGCCTCCGGTATATGCTCAGCCGCAGGCCGGGCCACCTGGGCCTTCTCGGGGAGTTGGGCCATCTGGGCCTTTTCACGGAGCTTGGCAATCCAGGCCTTCCCGAGGAGCTGGGCCATCCAGGCCTTCTCGAGGGGAGGGGTCGTCTCGCAAGCGTAGAGCACATGTCGTGGAGGAGGAGCCCGACGAGGATGAGGAGGAGGAGGTTGCAGACCGTCAGTCGGAGACATCTGCTGATGGAGATGACGGCTCCGGCCTTGTTTCCGGGAGTGGAGGCGAGGTCGAGGGGGATCCCGAGGATGACGGCTCCGATTCAGATGATGGCGATGGCGATGGTGGCGGAGAGTCTGTTCCGCAGAAGAGGATGAAGAGGGCCTCTTATCACTGCTCTTGAGAGCACAGATGCGGCTGTTTCCTGTTTTATTTATCTTTTTGCTAGTAGTTGTAACACATTGTACATTATCGGGCAGTTTTATTTTCTGTAAAACTTGTGCCTTAGTTTGTAAAATGTTGTAACAAGCGAGACATGATGGGATGAAACAGCTTTTGAAAAAAAAAAGTATTGTATTTAAAACACTTAGCATCATATCGCATCATTCTGCATGAGATTGAATGGAAATGTGTGTTGTGCGTTTTGCCCAGTTAGGTAGTGAACCGACGCAACAACTTAACTTTCTAAGATATAACAAAACCTTAGCAACTTTACAACTCGATAAACAAAATGCAATAATGTTGACAATTCGATAAACAAGACTTAAACAAAAAAGCTTAAACAAAGAGTAACAACTCAAAAACACGAAATACGACAGCTCGACAAACAACTCGATAAGCAAAACGACAACTCGATAAACAAAACAACAACTCGATAAGCAAAAAAACAACTCGATAAACAAGACTTAACAAAACGAAGTGTACTTCGGACGATCTGGGCAACGGAACGCATCCAAAACAAAGGGAAATAGAGGCCTTCGGCACATCCATTGCATGGAAATGCTTGAAACTTTCCCTTGGAGGATAAAACAGGGCCAAAGGCATACATTGGAGCATGGCCGGCCACTTTTGGGAGCCGGCCGGCCAGTTTTTTTGCAGAGAGGGGGCCACCGACCATTTTTGTAACAAGAAGTGGCCGGTCTGCCAGAAAAAGTGGCCGGCCGGCCACTTAACCCTGCAGCCGCCCAATTTTTGACACTTGTCCCCCTGAATAGTGTTTTTCCCTCTTTAAAAGCCTTAGCTCCGTGTTTTGATTCAATTCATCTTAGTTTTGCACAAAGATGGAGGCGTTTCTCATTGAAAATCTCACAGCTTGGATCGCTTCTCTAGATGGCTCGGAAAAGTTGAACTTCCGGGGTTTTGGCTTGAATGCACTATTCACGCTGAGTCGCACTCCGCTACATCTCCCTTTTCTCCATGCCACGGCGAGGTTTTGGAACCCGGTGACGCACGTCTTTAGCTTCGGTGGTCAAGAGGTATGTCCAACTTTTGAAGATTTTCAGGTTTTGATGGAGTCTGAATGTCATGAAGAGATCTTGCCCCAGCTCCGCTTTGGCCATGCCTAGGCTTTAGGGCGGATGTGTGGACTCACCGCTCATGATGCTCAGTCTCTGATCTGTAATGGGGAACTGGATATCCTTGGTTTGATTCATCGTTTTTCTGACACCGGTGACCGCAACGACCATTATTGGCAAGGTTTCCGGCAACACGCCCTTTGCTTGTGTCTGTTGTTTCACTTTCTGCTTTCCCCGGGCTTCGGCGGAGCTAGTATTCTTCTGATTGAAGTTGTTTAAGGCTTGAGAGAAGGAAAGAGCTGCATTGCCATGACCTTGGCCGAGACGCTGATGGGCTTGGATTCTGTCTATCACCGGGAGACGACTAGATTTGCTGGGAGTCCACTGCTGCTGCAGGTAATGTTTCCCACCCAATCTTACATATGTATTTGCTCACATCACTCGGCTCTCAGGCTCGGTTTTTCTCACAAAACCCTTGTCTTACTTTTCTCTTATCGTACACCTCTCTATTCTTTATTCTCTCATTTTCCATCCCTCCCCAGGTATGGTTAATGGACAAATTACAGGTTGTGGACTCTTGCTCAGCCTACTCAGCTCGAGGCTATTTCTTTCGACAGCGCCTAGTCAATGCCCCCGATGAAAGATGGTGGTTTGACTGGATGTGCAATCTGTCCGCAGATCGCATTGGTTGGCGTTGTCCTTGGCTCAACCTCCCGGCAATCAGCTATAGCATGTCCCGGCTGATCGGGATCCAATTGATTGGTCTAACCCACTGTGTGTTCTACTTTCCGTTCCAGTTCCTACGCCAGTTCGGTCATGACCAGATTTGCCCACCAGAGGGGATTGAGTATCCGGCTGCTTTCCCAGTCCGAGGTGCACAGCTTGCCCGATATGCCACAGCATGGAGGACTAGAGAGCTCCTGGCTCCTGCTTTCACTTTCAGTTGCACTTTGTCTGACGAGTGCTTGGATTGGCTCAACGATGAGGCACAGGTTGGGCCTAGCTTGGCGTCAAAGGCTTTGACTAGCTCTGGGAGGGGGCGTAGGGATACTTGACTTGACTATGCCCCGAATTTATTGCTCTATTTAGTACTTTCAAGTTTTCTTTATGAATGTAATAAAAAGCAACTTCGATTGTATGCAAGAGCAGGAGAACTCTGTTTTGAAATCAATGAAATTGAAGGTTGTGGTACTGAAAATTTTCCGCTTTGGTCCAAAAATGGTCTTAGTTGTAAAGAGATTAATTTGAACAGAGTCAACTTTTATTAAAACTTTACAAAACCATTTTCGATATGGATCAGAATTGGACACGCCGAACATCTATCACTGAAATGCACAACCCCAGATCCCTGCAACTGGAAAGTTGCCCCTAGTTTGAAGAGTACCACGACACTGCATGGCAACGGAAAGTTGCCCCTAGTCTGAATAGCGCTGCACCGTCGCGGCAACGGAAAGTTGCCCCTAGTCTGAATAGCACTGCACCGGAGATCACGATAAATGCCGATGGATAAAGATGACCGAGATGGTCAAAATGGACAAATTTGATCGGGAAAAAGTTTATGGCTGAACTTCAAGGTGAAGTTGCCTACGTATCCCAAAGATGGGAATCAAGCCTTACGTAGTGCAGGCTTAGGTTCACTCGGGTATTTTCACTCTTCTTTTACGCTCTAACTTTTGCCAAGGTCGCCCTTTGCGGGTTTTCAACCTTGCGAGCTCAATTTTTATATTTTCTAATTTTTTGTGCTCTAACTTTTGCCTAGGTCGCCCTTTCGGGTTTTCGGCCTAGCAAGACTCTCAAGGGTAATATTTCTTCAACTTGTCCATGTTGATCGGTGTAGACACCCAATTTTTGACCAACCTTAAGACTCAGACGTCACCGATTGAGTGCTTGGCGATGTTGCATAATGTACTCGTTCAGAAGTTTCAGAGTCGCGGCCGTGAGCCCTGCCTCCGGACTTCCGAACCTTCTTCTATGCCTTGTCTCGGTTTGCGAACCAGACTCGGTTTTCTCTGTTTCTTTTCCTGAGGGGAGGGAGAGGTCCCGTAGACCATCTCTCAATATTCGTAGGCTACATTTGGTGGCCGTAGGCCATTTTGCCCATTTCGGAGTCCAATTCCCGGTTTTCGGGACCGTTGGCCGTGTGCCTCGGTTCGGGATCGCTTAACCATCTCCTTTTGCTCCGGTTTTTGGCATACATCTTATTTAATCCCTTTTGAGGGACACTGGGGTCTGAGAAACCCACTTCGTGGCCGAACACCACTTTCGATGTTTAACAGCCCATTTTCGGGACCCCGAACTGCGTGTTTTGGTCCCCGAGCATTCGTTTTGCAACGGTTTTCGTTCATTTTTGGCAGGTACCTCTGTTTTATCACCGGGGAGGTCACTGATGGGTGGGAGGCCAGCAATTGTTGCAGCAACCAGTTATACATCCTCCGACGGCCTCCGGCGCCTGTTTTTCGTACTTCCGGGCTAATGTTGAACACCTTGGGCCCATTTTCTCGAACTTTGAACCACATATTTGTGATGTACACACATGAGAGGACCCTAAAAGTTCATGGCCGGCCATTAATTCAACTTGACCCTTTTGACCCCCTCCTTCCGGGCTAATGTTGAACCCCTTGGACCCTTTTTCTCGAACTTTGAACCACATATTTGTGATGTACACACATGAGAGGACCCTAAAAGTTCATGGCCGGCCATTAATTCAAATTGACCCTTTTGAACCCCTCTTTCCGAGCTAATGTTGAACCCCTTGGACCCACTTTCTTGGACTTTTAACCACATGGTTGTGTTGTACACACATAGGATTACCTCACCAGTTGGTGGCCGGCCAGAAAATATGATTGAACCTTTTGACCCCTAGCCGGCCGGCTAGGGGGTGTGGCCGGCCGGCCACCTGCAACAAAAGTACCAGGCCGGCCTGCTTCCTTGCACTGTACACTTTACAGCTGTGGAGCTGTTTCCCCCAGACAAGATCTTTATCTGGGGGATATTTCGTGGGGGAATATTACTCTCCTTTTCCCCCACCTTTACACCCCTTCTTTGGCCTATATAGCAAGCAAGCCTTGTAGTATTTTGGGGTTAGAAAAACTCTCCTTCAAGCCTCCATACACAACTCCATCTTCATCCTTCTCAATTCTTTGAAAAACCCTAAGTCCCTAATCATCATTCCTTCTACACCACCAAGCTCTACCACCACCACCTCATTTCCAGCAACAAGGAAGGTTTCTCAAAGGCCAAAGAAGCTGCAAATTCATCCAAGAAGCAACAAAAGTTTGAGTCTTCAAGGGTAAGTAATACTTTTACCCTTTTGACCCTTTTTTTTGATCTATTTGTAAGCCTCACATGCTTTTTGTTTCAAGCTCCGGCCCTAACTGAAAAGGGCCCTCTTTTGAGCTCATCTTCACTTTTCATTAAGGGCTCAACCCTGTTTGAGCCCTCCATGACACACTTGCTTCATTGACCCTCTTGTATGTCATAGTTTTGCATGCTATTTTTGACCCATGAGCAATTTATTTTCGAGCATGTTGTAAACTGATATTAGGCTTATTTTGAGCCCCTCTTAAACATTGAAGAAGGGCTCAACACCATTTGGGACTTCCATGTTGTACCTACCTTTATACTCCTCTTTTCTTCCCCATTCTTGCATGCAATGGCAGCCTACCATGCTTTTGTTTTTGGTCATTTTACAGTTCTTAAAAAGTCCTTATTTTGGTCCATTCTTCATTTTTCATTTAGGTCCTTTCATGGTTTGAGACCTCCATAGGTCACTTCATGTTATATCCCTCTTTTATTCCCCATTCTTGCATGTTTAGTTAGCCTACCATGCTTTTGTTTTTGGCCATTTTACAGTTCTGGAAAAGTGCTTATTTTGGTCCATTATACATGTTTTATTAAGGGTCTTTGGCTGTTTGGCGATTATTTTGTATACTTCATGTTGTAGCCACTTTTGAGCCTAATTTTGCATCACACTTTTAGCATGTTTGTATACTGATTTTAAGGCTGCCATAAACTGTAAATATTCATATTTTTGGTCCCTCTTCAGTGTTGTAGAAGGAAATTTTTCAGTTTGGGTTTTGCTTGTATCACTTGCTTCATTACCCCTCTTTTGGCCCCTATTCTTGCATGCTATTTTTGCCATACCTATGCTTGCTTTTTGGCCATGTTTATAACTGAGAAAGTGCATTTTTTGGGACTGTCTAGCTTCTGTATTTGCATTGCATGTCCATATTGTGCATGTTTGGCATAGCTATAGGTCACTTCGGGTACCTAAATTCACATTTCGGGACAATTCCATGCATTTCATGTCATTTCGCCTCATTTCGGGGCTGTTTTCCCCCATATTTTACTGCTGAAATTCCATTAGAATGATTGCTATCATTTCCATGCCATTTCATCGCATTCCGCCATCGCCTCGGTTTGCGTGCTCGTGTGCACGCATTTCGATGCACCTCATTTTTATCCGCCGGCATCCTATGTGAGTGTGGCTGAGGCTCACTCATGTTGGTATAAGCCCATTTGTCATTTCCATGCCATTTCATCGCATTCCGCCATCGCCTCGGTTTGCGTGTCCGTGTGCACGCATTTCGAGGCACCTCATTTTTATCCGCCGGCATCCTATGTGAGTATGGCTGAGGCTCACTCATGTTGGTATAAGCCCATTTGTCATTTCCATGCCATTTCATCGCATTCCGCCATCGCCTCGGTTTGCGTGCCCGTGTGCACATATTTCGAGGCACCTCATTTTTATCCGCCGGCATCCTATGTGAGTGTGGCCGAGCCTCACGCATGTTGGTATAAGCCCATTTGTCATTTCCATGCCATTTCATCGCATTCCGTCATCGCCTCGGTTTGCGTGCCAGTGTGCACGCATTTCGAGGTACTTCATTTTTATCCGCCGGCATCCTATGTGAGTGTGGCTGAGGCTCACTCATGTTGGTATAAGCCCATTTGTCATTTCCATATCATTTCATCGCATTTTGCCACCGCCTCAGTTTGCGTGCCCGTGTGCACGCATTTCGAGGCACCCCATTTTCATTCACCAGCATCCTATGTGAGTGTGGCTGAGGCTCACTCATGTTGGTATAAGTCCATATCATGTTTCCATGTCATTTCATAGCATTCCGTCATCGCCTCGGTTTGCGTGCCCGTGTGCACGCATTTCGAGACACCTCATTTTCATAGCATTCCGTCATTGCCTCGGTTTGCGTGCCGTGTGCACGCATTTCGAGGCATCTCATTTTCATCATATTCTGCCTTCTTCTCGGTTTGCGTGCCCGTGCGCACGCATTTCGAGGCATCTCATTTTTATCGTATTCTGTCATTTTCTCGGTTTACGTGCCTGCGTGCACGCATTTCGAGGCACTTCATTTCCATAACATTGAGTATGTTAGGATTATATCTTAGTTGCATTTCATGCATACCATGCATATTGCATCGTGTTCGGGATAGGAGTTAGCCCGGGCACGGGAAACGAGGTACATTTCGTACTCCGAGTGACGGAATGTGTCTCAATTCCCCAGTCACCGACACTCCGGATTATCCATGATGGAGTTAGGTTTTAGCTGTAGTTTCATGTGCATTCGTCCTATATTGAGTTGTGCATTTCGACTCCTCGGCCATCATGCCTCGGTATGCGTGATTGGTGGCACGAGGATCGAGACATGCATATATCTGTGCAAATACATTGCTATGCCCCTTTCCTGCTCTCTGTTGCAGCAAAACCAGGAATCAGCAACCTTTTGGGGCTTGGCACGCATTTCAAGAACAGGTGTAAACAGAGGCTAATTGGGGCATTCCGGTGGATTTCCGCGCAAGACAATCCGGACATGCATCATCCATCAGAAGCAAGGCAGTCCTTGGCTTGCACGCCAGTTTTATTTGCTTTCTTAGTTAATTCATTAATTAATTAGGATTTTGTAATATTTTGGACTGTAATATTCTTTTATTCGGGACTGTATTATTTATTCGGACCCTCCGAGTGAGGGCACAACTGTAATAAGTGTGCGTGTGTGTGTTGTATGTCTTCCAACCCCACGTCTTTCTCCCTTTTATTTATCCGCTTTTGATGGTTAGATTAGGGCATGTTTAAATTAGCATACAGTATGACAGCATGTTTGCATTCATTCATCTGTATTGCATGCACCGGGCTCGGCGCATCATACTAACTGCATTGTACTTTCAATTTCCAAGTCGAATACATGATAGTTGTAACATTTCATATACCATTTTAGAATAGCCGAGCCTGCTATAGTTGCATTTTGCATGTGTTGCATTAGGCATTTCTGTATACTTAGGATCATGCATGATTTCTAATGTAGTTTCTATTTTGGCTTGGAGTACTCGGTGAGTTTTATGCTTTAGCATCCTTACATGCGTGTGAGTGACTGCCATGATAGCATGCTTACCATGAGGCTATGTGCTTATGTGATATAGCTGCCTGAATGCCTGTGGGTGAAGGCTGGGTTATTTAAATTGGAATAAATCATCAAATGTTTTAAAGCCTACCTGCGGGTAGCAAACCATTTTAAAAAACAAGCATGAAATGTTTCGTTCCAATTCAGGCGACCCGGTCTATATTTATATGCTGTGCGCATCACATAGTAACCTAGGCTAATAAACCGGAATAAGAACCCACAATGTTTTCAAAACTAGATATCATGGTTAGTAGAGGCCGGTCTATGACCGGGCGAGCGGGGGTGCTCACGAAGTGACCTTCCCCAATCGTACCCAAGTTCCCGAGCCGAGGCAACTTTGGTGATGACGGACACGTGGCCTTTTGGCACCGAGTCAGGGTTTCCTAAATTTCCCAAAATAAAATATTTAGGTGGCGACTCTGTATCTGGCAAAGCAGTCCATGTTTGGCACTACTTTTTCAAAAATCAGTTTCTCAAAACGATTTGCCGGATTTGGACTCTTTGGTTCAGATTAGGAACCGTGACATTTTAAGAGTCCGAGCTGTAGTAACCCCAAATGAACAGAGCGGGATTTAACCCTCCCGGGGCGTTCGGGGACGTCTACAATCGGTTGGGAGAACTCCAGGCCATCTAGATCCATCAGAACCACAGCTCCACCTGACCAGATAGCTTTGATGATGTAAGGACCAGTCCAATTGGGTTTGAACTTGCCCCTTGGGTCGTGGATGGGAGCTCGGTTGTCCTTGAGCACCAAATCTCCTTCTTTTAGATTCCTGGACTTAACTTTCTTGTTGAAAGCCTGGGCAATTTTTGCGCTGATAGCCTTGAATATGATACAGTGCTTTCAGTCTTCTCTCGTCAAAAAGCATGAGTTCCTCAAATCTGCTCCGCTGCCAATCTGCTTCGGCTATTTGGCACTCAGCCAATACTCGTAACGACGGAACCTCAATCTCGATAGGTAGAACAGCCTCCATCCCATAAACTAATGAATACGGAGTCGCTCCGGTAGAAGTTCTGATTGAAGTCCTGTAGCCCCACAGAGCAAATGGCAGCTTATCTGGCCAATCCCGGTAGGTTTCCACCATCTTTTGCAGTATGTGTTTGATATTCTTGTTGGCGGCCTCGACCGCTCCGTTGGTTTGCGGCCGGTATGTAGATGACTTATGGAAAGCCACGTTGTATTTCTCCAACAAGTCTATCACTTCCTTCTTGAAGTGGGAACCATTATCTGAAATTATCTCGTTTGGGACCCCATAACGACAAATGATGTTGTTTCTGATAAACTTTGCAACGTGTGACACCTTCAACACCGCATATGATTGGGCCTCGACCCACTTCGTGAAATAATCTATCGCAACCAGGATGAACTCATGCCCATTTGACCCCTTCGGAGTGACGGCCCCGATCACATCGATTCTTCAAACTGAAAATGGCCATGGCGAAGTCATGTTGTACAGCTTCGACGGCGGGATGTTCATGCGGTTTGCATGAATCTGACACTTGTGGCATCGCCGAACAAAACTAATACAATCCTCCTCCATTGTGGACCAGTAATAACCCTGTATGAGGATCTTTCGTGCTAGCATTACTCCGTTCATATGCGCACCGCATTCTCTTCCATGGACGGCCTCCATCAGGTGCTTTGACTCTTCGGCTTCAACACACAGCTTGTGCATTCCCAGATGACCTCTCTTATACAGTTTACCCCCACAGATGATGAACTGGACGGCCATTCTTCTGATTGCCCTCTTATCCTTGGCATTTACTCCTGGCGGGTATGCTTCCTTTTCCAAGAAATTCCAAATGTCAAAATACCAGGGGTTTTCGTCCTGAACCTCATCTATAGCAGCGATCGACTCATATGCTGGCACAAATTTCTGGTCAATGACGACTGGACGCATCCGGATTTCAAATGGGATGTCTATCATGGAAGATAGAGTTGCTAAAGAATCTGCAAACTTGTTGTTTTCTCTTGGAAGATGAGTAAAGTTTAGCTTTTCAAACCGAGGGATTAGCAAGTCCAAGGTCTGATGGTACATCATCATCTTTTCTTCTTTGACTTTCCAGTCTCCGTTTGCTTGAGAAACAACAAGGTTCGAATCCCCGATGACGTCCAAACGTCTTGCCCCTAGTTCCAGGGCCGCTTCTAGGCCGGCTATGCACGCCTCATATTCTGCTTCGTTGTTCGAGACTTTGAACTGGAGTTTGAAGGCTAGAGGGATACGGGAATTGTCGGGTGCTATCAGCAACACTCCTATCCCATACCCGTACTGATTTGACGCTCCGTCAAAGTACATCGTCCAATATTCGTCGTCGATGTGCAAAATGGCTTCATCTGGGAATAAATACTCAACTGCTTCACCTTCTTCGACTGGATGATCGGCCAAGAACTCTGCCACTGCTCTTCCTTTGACTGACTTGCGTGTCACATACTTCAGATCGAATTCGGAGAGCAACAGCAGCCAGCGAGTTAGCCTACCCGTAAGTGCCGGTTTCTCGAAAAGGTATTTGATGGGATCCAGTCGTGAAACCAACATTACGGAGTGAGCTAACAAGTAGTGCCGCAGCTTCCTGGTAGCCCATACCAAAGCTAAGCAAGCCTTCTCAAGCGGAGTGTAGCGGGTTTCGTAGTCCAACATCTTCTTGCTCAGATAGTAGATGGCCCTCTCCACCTTATCCTCCGATTCTTGTGCGAGCATGCAGCTCATTGTAGTCTCAGTCACCGAAAGGTACAAAATCAACGGTTTCCCCGGCTCTGGTGGCGACAACACGGGCGGGTTCTGTAGATATTCTTTGATCTGTTCAAACGCAGCTTGGCATCGGCCGTCCCATTGGAATTTCTTGCCTTTCTTCAGGAGACCAAAAAGTGGTTCACAAGTCAAGGTTAATTTAGAGATAAACCGTCTTATGAATTGCACCTTACCCAGAAAGCCTCACACCTCATTTTCAGTCCTTGGTGGTGGCATTTCTAAGATGGCCTTAATTTTTGAAGGGTCGACCTCGATGCCCCTTTGTGTAATCAGAAACCCCAGTATTTTTCCCGCTGTAACACCAAACGTACACTTCTGAGGATTTAGCCGCAACCGAAATTCTCTGATCCTTTGAAAGAACTTTTGCAAGGCGGTGTAGTGGCCTTCTCTTTCCTTGGACTTGACAATCATGTCGTCCACGTACACCTCAACCTCTTTGTGGATCATGTCGTGCAATATTGTGGTCGCGACCCGTTGATAAGTAGCTCCGGCATTCTTCAATCCAAATGGCATTACTCTGTAGCAGTATGTTCCCCACGGGGTGGTGAATGCAGTCTTTTCTCTGTCTTCTGGTGCCATTACTATCTGATTGTACCCTGAGAAGCCATCCATGAATGAAAGTAAAGCATGTCCTGCTGTGAAGTCCACCAACTCATCAATATGCGGTAAGGGAAAGTCGTCCTTCGGACTAGCTCTGTTCAAATCCCTGAAATCCACGCATACCCGGATCCTGCCATCCTTCTTCGGCACTGGAACGATATTGGCCAACTAAGTCGGGTATTCGGATACCAGCAGGAAGCCTGCGTCGATTTGCTTGGTGACCTCTTCTTTGATCTTGAGAGCCCAGTCGGGGCGGATCCTTCGGAGTTTCTGCTTAACAGGTCGGGCTTCGGGGTCAAGGGGGATTCGGTGCTGTACAATCTCAGGATCAATCCCAGGCATGTCTTCGTAGGACCACGCGAAAACATCTTTGAAATCTTTTAATAAAGCGACTAAGCGCTCGCGTTCCTCCGAAGACAGCGTGTACCCGATCTGGACCAGCCGCGGGTCCTCCTCAGTACCAATGTTCACGGTAATGATTTCATCCGTTAAGGGTTTGACAAATCTCTCCTGTTCCTGCTCAATTAGACGTTGCAAAATCGGAGGAATTTCGTCCTCGTCGTTTTTATCAAAATTTTGAAAGTCTGAATTTATGCAATAAATTAAGGGCACAGAAAAGTACTCAGAAACCACAGTTACTTGATTCTCATTAAGCTCATCCAAATCTCCCGAATTCTCGGTTACAACAGACTCAAATGAGAAAGAAAAAGATGACCTGGACATAACTGTGGCATCCGGGTTATCATCCCCAGGATTACCAGACTCAGACTTAGTCAAGCTGGAACCTGATTCCGACTCACAGGACTCGGTGGAATCAGATTCCGGCTCACTACCTGACCCAGTGTTGCTGGACAAAAATCCCTCATCGTACTGCCAAGTGAGAGAGGGTGCGATAGATGCATCCAAGATAGTCGTTGGAAGGCCTGCAGCTGTTTCATCTCCAATCATGGAAACCGAGGAGTTATCCCCTAAGCACTTTTGATCGATCGAAGGATTTGAAAGTAGACACGCTAGCGCTACCCCCATCTCAAGTTCGGTGCTCTCAGAATCCATTGCCTTACACTGCTCAACCTCAGCTGATGGGTCTGTCTGCGCTTCGGCAACGTCATCCCCAGGTAGTTGCAGGTCGAAGAAGATCTCGAAACCAGGCACGCGCTTCCTCTCCGCGTTCAGCCATAGATCTGGGAAGCCGCAAAATGGAAAGTCTTCCCCCTCCCGGACGAAGCGTCCGTTTAGGGTACCCTGAATGGCCCTATGCATTAATTCGAAAGGCTTTCCAGCCTTCTTTGCTCTGGCTCTTCCGGCCATCTCTTTACCCTTCCTCACCCAGTCCTCTTTGGTGGGCAGATAACCCAATCCAAAGGTGTGAGGGTTGTGTGGCACTTCGGCCAATGCCGCGACGCCTTTCCGGCCGCTCTTTCCCAATCCCATTCCGGGGATGTGTTGTAACTTGTTCATGAGGTAAACGGATTGAGCACTGACGTACACCCCCTCATTCACAGCCATAACATTCTGTACCACTTAAGCCTCAGCCAAAGTGAACCCTGATAAGAACACATCCTCAGTGCCATGCTCGATTTCCAATACTGGTGTGGACACTTCCGGCGGCGGATGGATTGATGAATTCCCAAAAATAATCGCTACCCCCTTCCCGTGAGGGTACTTCAGCATCTGATGTAAAGTGGAAGAGACTGCCCTGACCTGGTGCAACCACGGTCGCCCCAAAAGTAGGTTGAAGGTTGCAGGAACGTCCAAGACATAGAATTCAATGTTGTGTTGTCCTGGACCAACCTTGGTTTGAATTTTGACAGTCCCCATCACTTCCCTGCTAGTGTTATCGTATGCTCTGATTACTTGAGTAGTTGGGACGAAGTCCGCGGGCTTCAACCCTATTGCATACGCTGTTCTGGTTGGGCAGACATTGATAGCAGACCCGGTATCAACAAGTACCACCGGTATCCACTTGTCTCTACATTCCACGGAAATATAGAGGGGTTTGTTATGATTTGTGCCCTCAGGCGGTAGTTCTTTGTCCGAAAAGGTTAATACCGGGGAACCTCCTCCCGGAAAAACCAGCCCAACCAGCTGCTCTGGTGTAGTATCTATGGAGAGTTTGGACTTGTCCATGGCAGATAAGACGGCTTGTCTATGCACTCGTGATGCCATAAGCAGTCCCCAGATGGAGATGTCTGCTTGTATCTTCTTTAGCTGTTTCAGCACAGCTTTCTCTTCAATCTGCTTCTCCTTCTGTTTCTCCGCTTCTTTATTCTTCCCGGACGCCTCGGGTTGGTCTAGGTGCGGGGACTTGAAGTACCGCCCGCTTCTTGTCATGTGATCAACCTCATCGAGGTACCAAGTGTCATCCGGTTGATTGCTTCCCCAGTCTTCGTCTGTGTGGGCAAGACATAAGTCATCGTCTTCCCACCACATTCCGCTGGCATTCAAAAGGCACCCGTCTGGTTCGGGCATGTTTGTGCTCACAGCACGTTCAGTCTGCATGCCCACAGCATCCTCTGTTCTTGTGCGCGCAGCACTTTCGATCCCTTCATGGATCTTGGCTTTCCCGGTTCTCTCAGAATCCTGTTGTTTTATCTGCGTCAGTGCAGCTTGTTGTTCAGCCTTTCTTGCATCCACAATGCTTCCGTCCCCAGCGAAATTCTTTGTACCGGCGCTCTCTGGCAATGTAATCTGACTTCTGGCCCTTCCGGCCACAGCTGATACTCTCGCCCCTGCCGGGCCCTGTTCTGGTTGGGATTCTCCCATTACATCTGGTTGATCGTCGAGCCATCTAGTGGCCTCTGTCGATTCCTCATAGTCGAACCAGTTGATTGCCGCGTCCCCTGGTTCTTGGTCATCGAAAAATTGTAGGTTGGCAAAGTCCTCCTCTATAGCTGTCAGATCATCTGCCCCTTGCCCAACTCCATCCCCCCGGATCATACACAGCTCTCCTGTCTGTGGCAATTCTATACCCAGCCTAATCTGGTCTGTTGACAAGATGTACTCACTCGGATCATAGACTTCCCCAACAAAACTCTGTCCCGTCCCAGATTCAACAACCCCATTCTTTTCCGAAGTCTGCCCTGCCCCATCTTCGATGGTCACCACCGTCGGCTCTGGTTGGGTTGTGGAGATGCCCAACATGCACAAGAAGTCAGTGCAGTCGGGAAGGAACACCTCCGGCTTAGGTAGATGGGTATGAGTAATATAGATGCTAGGATCGTAAGACACGACCCCAGTATGGATAAGATTGACTCTTTTGGGAGGTGGAGTTTGGTTGTGTGTAGGGAGGGGGTTGGTTGTGACGTTGGGTTTTTCTGGTGGCAAAATCACATTTTTATCAACGAGGTCTTGAATCTCGTGACGCAGCCTGAAACATTGGTCGGTATCATGGCCGTGCTGCTGGTGATATGCACAGTACTTGGCTGGGTTGTGAGAGGGAGGGAGTGGATTCGGCAATGGCCTCGGCTCTAGGGGTTTCAGATGCCCCTTTCTGATCAAGACCCCCAGAGCCTTAGACAAAGGCATGTATAGTGGGGTGAAGGTTCTTTGGCCTCTGGGGGGGTATTTGGAGGTTTGAGTATTGCTTCCGGATGCACCGGAGAAGAGTGTGGCTGCCATGGGCCTTGGAAGGGGAGAGGGAATGGTGGTGACCATACTGACCTCCGAAGCTCTTGTAGTTGCAACGCCACTCGGGCTTGAATTGTTGTTACGGTTGAAATTCCTCCTTGGTTGCTCCCTATCCTGGTCAATCAGACCTTGTTTCATCGCGTCTTCGATTTGTACCCCCATCTCGTGTAAATCTGAGAAAGTGAGAAAGGGGAGTACAATCATTTTCTGCATCAACTTTGGTTGGAGATTGCGCACAATCATCCGGATTTGGTCCTTATCAGTGGGCCTCAAAGTCATCATCGACGCCTTTGCCCTCCACCGGGTTACAAAATCTAAGAAAGTTTCCTTGGGCTCTTGCCTTGTCGTTTCGAGATCACGAGTTGTAATCTCGATCTGGGTGTTGTACAAATACTGTGCGACAAAGGCCTCAGTTATTTCATCCCAGCTTCTTTTTACCTCATCCTCTAACTTCGCGTACCAGATGGCGGTCACACCCGACAGGGTTCGGCCGAACAGTGAAAGCTTCTGTGGTCGGGTTAGGCCCATTGGACTCAGGATGTCTGAGAATAGCCGAAGATGGACCATGGGGTCGCCGGACCCGTCAAAACGGTCAATTTGCGGCATCTTGAACCTATCGGGCAATGTCACGGCCACATCGGTATATCCATCCTCGATATCCGGAATAGCCCTTACCCCTTGGGATTTCTTGAAGAGCTTCTCAAGCTTGCTCAGTTTTAGAGCTGTATTGTCACACCCAAATCCGGGCATGACCGGCCGTGGCCCACAGGGACTTAGCCCAAGGCACACGTAAGCCTAAACACGAATCCAATCACATTGAACAACTGAACAATAGTCCAATAATAAATAACCAAAACTCAATCCAGACATGTCACAATTATAAACGGCAAAATCAACCGTAATAAAAAACCATCCAAACTTATGGGATATAAACAACCCACATATCAAAAATAATCCTAAATGAACTTCGATAAGAATAAATATAAATATGCACAAACTTGACATAACACTCTAAACTAAAGGAATGCCCTAGAGGTCCATGCAATTGAGTCCCCGCTATGCCATGAGTCCACTCTAAGTCCTTCTAACACCTGGAAGTGATAAAAACTAAGTCAGCTGATAGCTCAGTGAGTAGCAACATGGATAGTAAATACAGTTTTGAAAATAGGGTTCAATTCCAAAATAAGATATATATCACAGAAACTAGATTGGCATACAGTTTGGTAAATACAATCTGTTTCAAAAAGAAGGTTCCACAATTCAACACTTAAAATACTCATGTTTCGCAAGAACATGATAAACGACATTTTTCACTTAAAACAGATTATAACATGAACACCAATAATTTTCTGGGTACCAATAAAAACAAATAATCTGCCACACATTTCTCAGGCTATAAGCCCCGTTGGATCCAATACCGAACTAAGAGTTATCCTCAGGGTGGCACCTGGGCCTTTTCTCAAAGACGATCCGATTGAAGGTCACCTAGTTGTTTTTAAAGGTCTTTTCCTTACAATCGTTGAGCACTAGAGTCATCACGGCCCAACCCGGATCTGTTCCCTAGTGGCCAGAGTCACCACACACAGTGGAATAATTTCCCTGGACTAAATACACACATGGTCCCAATAATCAATACACATCAGTTTTGCAAAACATGGTAGTTCATAATTATAAACATGAGACCAAAACAAATAGTTTACAGTATGCCAAGTTCACACATGTTTCAGAAATAATTTGATTCAATTGATAATATAATAATTTATCAAAATAGTTTAATCATGAAACAACAATTTAATTTTCCAATAGTTCAGGGTAGGAGAACATTTATAAAAAATATGTAGCACGAAACTACTCACCTGAAAACGAAATAATATAATCCTCGTATAGAGTGTAAAAGTCCAACTAGTGCCCTGAACCAAGTATAAAAACTACACGTCACAACTAATTTAAAAATACTAAAAAAATAGGAACTAAGTAACCTCAACTAAAGCGCACTAACACGGCTCAACCCAACACACCGTTACTCTTAAATATTACCTAAGTTCATATTCTTCAAGGTCTAAAATCACCCAAGACATAGATTCCGATTGAAACTTAACTAAAAATAACTTTAAGATGAAACAGTGTTTTAAACAAGTTTTCCCAATCTATTCGCTAACTTTGAAAATTACAAAACCCACTCCACGCTATTCAAAAAATTCCAATAACCTCCAGATATGATCTAATATATCCTAAGTTTCAAACCCAATTGGTTTCACTTGATTTGCTTATCAAAATAATTATCTACAATTTATTATATCCAAACAGGTTATTTTCTGCAGCACTTTAAAGAAATTGACGGTTCTCTTAATATACACGAGCAATCAATGCAAGGCCAAAAACATACGAAACTAGTCTCGTAACCGGTTCTAATGACACTAATTTGATAATTTTTGGATTTATACCCAAAGAAAATAACAATCCCGAATTTACTGTTTCGGACTGGTTTCCTGGACAGATTTGAATACCTCAATTTATATGGATTTTGACTCCCAAAAATTATGAAAAACTTCAGATATGCAATTCAATATGTAATTGATCTACTTTAAAAATTTCAGATTAAAATTCATCCATTTGATATGGTTTCTTGATTTTTAAAGTTTGTGATTGTGTGCAGAATTTTTGAACTAAGAATTACACCCATTCTTTACACATAAATTTAGCTCCTCAGATTTCTTAACAGTGTATACATATATTTACAAAATACATAAACCTACAACCTCTCCATGAATGAATAAAATAATTATAGAATAAGGATGAAGAACAAAGAAAGAAGAGAAGAAAACCTAGGAGGCCACACAGCACAACACACCCAAAGCTCTCCTTCTTGGCTACAACAATAATCTTGATGATTGAAAAACCCCTCTATTTTCTTCATAAACCCACGGCTGCTAGTGTTGTGGAAAATAATTATAACAAGAGTTGGGGTTTGTGTTTATTTTATTTTATACTAGTGGTGGGCACACTTAGGTCAAATAGATAGATAAATATACAAAATACATATATAAGTTACATGCAATTCAAATGGTAAGAGTCTAACTTATTAATTTTGTGGTCTAGAGTTCAAGTCACACCCTCTTCTCTATTTTTTTTTTTTAATAATAAATCTTGCTTCTCAATCAATGACTTTCACCATAAATTTATTTTAGGTTTAAAATTAATTAAAAGATCCTCCAATAATATTTAATTTGCACTTAAAGATTCATAATAAAATATTTGAGATTTGTAAAATTATTATTTAATTATTTACTTAATTTTTATATTCGGGTTCTCACATGTATGGTCGATTTCGAACTCGAAGGGAGAGTCCGGGTGGTTGGGTGTATGGGTCTTGGACAGTTGAGGCGGAAGCGGGGGCGGAGCTGGCCCCGTTGGAAGGTTCGTGTCCTCTTGTAGGTTCTGGATATTTGGCACGGTGTTCTGGGTGTTAGGCAGAGCGTTCTGAACAGTAGGTGCCTGCTCGGGTAATGGAGCTCCTGGCGGAGGAGGAACTTGATGTGAAGCAGATGCCGCATTCTGTTGTTGCAGTCTGGTAATTAGCTCGGCCTGCTGGGCCATGACCGCGGCCTGCTGTTTGGAGAATTCCGCTTGACGGGTGGCATCCTCTTGCATTTGTCTCATGCTCTCCTGCATCTGGCGCATTAGGGCTTCCATCCCTGATGTATTTTGCTGATCCATCCGACTAACTAGTATGTCTATTTCTATAGCAACAATCGAGACCTCAGTCCTATTGTCCTCTGATGGAGTAACCCACTGTTCTGACAACCTCTGTTCTAACACACTGCGCTTTCTCGGCTTCCTTCTGACAACGGGGGGTAGAGAATGGAACACTGGCTGTCCGTCAATGAGATCCTCAGATCGATTGAGTCGACGACCTCGTGTCCAAAGTGCTTGGGAAATATCTACTGGGTTGGAAGCAATTGTGCTAGAACTGCCCTAGCAAAAGATAAATAAAGCGAAAAGGAAATAAATAAACAGATAAACGGACAGCATAACAGCTTAAAATAAATGCATGACACACAGCCGGACATAATAACACACGGTCAACAAGCTGAATACACACTGTCCTCAATCACTGATTGTTACCCCCGAATCACTGTCCCCAAAGACTGAATCTGATACCCGCAGATAACTGACTCTCAAATACTGACTGATGCCCGCAGGCCCGATACCCACAATACTGAACTGACGCCCGCAGGCCTGATGCCCAAACCCTGTAAACTGATACATGCATTCATATGGAGACGCACCCCAAAGCACATAACAAGTAAGTGAGAGCCAAAACACCCCTATGTTGGGGTAGGGTTTCCCTGTCCTATTTTGTCAGGAGCTAGGGTTTCACTACGCACGCAGCGGTTTTCAAACAACCTATAAACGGGTAAGCAACCTGTCCTAGTTTGGAATGGTCACTACGGATCCGAATATGCACTAGGTCGAATGGTCAAAAAGGGTGCCCCGGTAAAACCGGGGTTTGTGTTCCCATGCTGGCAGAGCCCACAACCGGTCAGCTTTATGGTCATGTCTTGACAAGACAAGCCTCCGGCAAACTGTTCAGGAATAGCAGATGGCAAACACAATGTCCTAGGCGCACCAATGCGAATGCAATGCAAAGAAACACACAAGTGTAGTCAAAACAAGATATCATGAGTTCGAGTCAAGTTCTCTAAATCTCCAGCGGAGTCGCTAGAAACTGTAGACGTCCCCCGAACGCCCCGGGAGGGTGAGTCCCGTTCTGTTCGATATTGGGGTCACTACAGCTCAGGACTCTAAAATTGTCACGGTTCTAAATCTGAACCAAAGAGTCCAAATCCAGCAAATCGTTTTGAGAAAATAGGTTTTGAAAGAAGTGCCAAACATGGACTGCTTTGCCAGATACAGAGTCGCCACCTAAATGTTTTATTTTGGGAAATTTAGGAAACCCTGACTCGTTTGCCTAAGGCCACGTGTCCGTCATCACCAAAGTTGCCTCGGCTCAGGAACTTGGGTACGATTGGGGAAGGTCACTTCCTGAGCACCCCCGCTCGCCCGATCAAAGATCGGCCTTTACTAACCATGATATCTATTTTTGAAAACATTATGTGTTCTTATTCCGGTTATTAGCCTAGATTTACTATGTGATGCGCACAACATACAAGTATAGACTGGATCGCCTGAATTGGAACAAAACGTTTCATGTTTGTTTTTGAAAGATGGTTTGCTACTCGCAAGTAGGCTTAAAATGCAGATTTCGCCACCCTCAGGTGGGCTTAAGAAAAGGTGGTTTTGCCACTATCTAGTGGGCTTTAAAACTCATAGTTAATGATTTGTTCCAATCCAGATAACCCAACCTTCACCCACAAGCATTCAGGCAGTTATATCACATAAGCAAATAGCCTCATGGTAAGCATGCTATTCATGGCAGTCACTCACACGCATGCAAGGATGCTAAAGCATAAAACTCACCGAGTACTTCAAGCCAAAACAGAAACCGATTAGAAATCCATGCTTGATCCTAATTGTACAGAAATGCCTAATGCAACACATGCAAAATGCAACTATAGCAGGCTCGGCTATTCTAAACATGGCATATGAGATGCAACAGCCAACAAGTATTCAACTTTGAAATTGAAATACAAATGCAGTTAGTATGATGCGCCGAGCCCGGTGCATGCAAAACAGATGAATGAATGCAAACATGCTATCATACTACATGCTAATTGAAACATGCCCTAATCTAACCATCATAAGCGGATTAATAAAAGGGAGAAAGACGTGGGGTTGGAAGACATACAACACACACACGCACACTTATTACAGTTATGCCCTCGCGCAGAGGGTCCGAGTGAATAAGTACAGTCCCAAATAATACAGTCCGAATATAAACAAATTCCTAATTAATTTACAAATTAACTAAGAAAGCCATAAATTGGCATGCAAGCCAGGGACTGCCTTGACTCTGATGAACGATGCATGTCTGGGCTGCCTTGCGCGGAAATCCACTGGGATGCCCCAATTAGCCTCTGTTTTACAATTATTCTTGGAAAGCGCGCCAAGCTCCGAAAGGTTGCTAATTCTTGATTTGCTGCAACAGAGAGCAGAAAAGGGGCATAGCAATGTATTTTCACAAATGTATGCATGCCTCGATCCTCATGCCACCAATCACGCATCTCGATGCATGATGGCCGAGGGATCGAATTGTGCAACTCAATATGGAATGAATGCACATGAAAACTCAACTAAAACCTAACTCCATCATGGATAATCCGGAGTGTCGGTGACTGGGAATTGAGACACGTTCTGTCACTCGGAGTACGAAACGTACCTAGTTTCCCGTGCCCGGGCTAACTCCTACCCCGAGCACGATGCAATATGCATGATATGCATGAAATGCAACTAATATACAACCTAGCATGCACAATGCTATGAAATGGCATACACGATGCACGAGGTAACATGGCATACACAATGCGCTAACATACAACCTAGCATACGCAATGCTATGAAATAAAATGGCATACACAATGCATAAATGGGCTTACACTAACATGAGTGGACCTCAGCCACACTCACATAAGAGGCCATTACATGGAAATGAAACAACTCGAGATGTGTGCACACATGCACGCAAACCGAAGACCGACCCTAAGGCACCGAATGCCACTCTACCAAGACATGGCAAGGCATGGAGTATGATATGCAAACATGCAATTTCCAGCAGCAAAACATGACCCAAAACAGCCCCGAATCATAAACACATGGCACCCGATGCATAAAAATGGTCCCGAAATGCAAGATTAAGCATATGAAATGACTTGTAGCTATCTCAAGCATGCATTATTTGATCATGACATGTGAAGACAGATTCAAGGAAGCCCCAAAACAAGCATGTTTTCAGTTCTAAGTGAGGCCAAACAGCAAACAAAAATAGGGAAAAACTAGCATGCAAAAATGGCCCTAAATATGAGATAAAGAAGCAACTCACAGCTGCTGACCCCAAACAGATTAGGGCCCTTCAACAATGTTGAAGAGGGACCCAAAATATGATATTTTACAGTACACAACAAACCACAAAAACCAACACAGGTATGGCTAAACCCTCATGCAAGAAATGGACCAAAAGATGGACAAAGAAACAAGTAGTGGTTTCTGGCCTTAAACACAAAGGAGCCCTTCATCAATGTTGAAGAGGGGCCAAAAATAATGCATTTTATAGTTGATGGCCGGACCCAAAACAGTATGCAAATATGTTCAAAATGCTATGCAAAATGAGGCCAAAAAGAGAGATATAACACAAAGTATATAAAAGATGCCTCAAACCATGAAAGACCCTTAATGAAACATGAAGAATGGGTCAAAATAAGGTTGTTTTCAGTTCTGAAAAGAGCCCAAAAACAGAAGCATCCGAGGCTAACAAATCATGCAAAAATATGGCCAAAAGAGAGATATAATGACAAGTAGTAAATGGAGGCCACAAATGGCAATGAGCCCTTCAACAATGTTGAAGAAGGGCTCAAAATAAGAAACTTTTCAGTTTATGACATTTCTCAAAACAGATTATACATAAGCCAAAAATACTACACAAGATAATGGCATACAAGAGGGATAATGAAGCAAGTGCAACAAGGAGGCCTCAAACAGTGAGAGGCCCTTAAACAAAAGTGAAAAGAAGCTCAAAAAAATGCCACTTTCAGTTAGGGCCGGAGCTCAAAACAGTAAGCATGTATGGCTAAGAAATGATACAAGAATAAGCTTAAAAGAGTGGGAATGGTACTCACCCCTGAAGACCAAACTTTGGTAGCTTCTTGGACCAAAATGCAACACTCCTAAGCTCTGGAGAACACCCTCAAACTGCTGGAATGGAGGATGGAAGGGTAGGGCTATGGGTTGGTGAAGAGATGGTGTAGGGCTAAGGGTGTTTTAGCTTGGAAAATATAGAGCGAGAGAGATATAATGCAAGGGCCTTAGAGGGAAATTTTGTAACCCTAATATCAGAGCTGGAGCCTCTGATATATAGGCAAAAAGAGGGGGGAAATGGGGGGAAAAAATGGAGGGAAAACATGCCAAGGTTCCCTCCAAAATGCAGCCCCCCGGATACAGAATCTGGGGGGAAAATGAATGCACTTCTGCACTGTAGCTGATGCAAGGAACATGGCCGGCCAGTTATCTTGGTTGCAGGTGGCCGGCCGGCTACTTCCCATGGCCGGCCGGCTAGGGTCAAAAGGGTCAAGTGTGATTAATGGCCGGCCACCACAAAAAGAGGGCCTCCCATGTGTGCACAACACAACCCTATGGTTGAACATTGGAAAAAGTGAACCAGGAGAGAGAACAACCCATTTTTCAAAGGGGTTCAAAAGGGTCAACAGAGATTACTGGCCGGCCACCAAATATTGGTGGCCTCCCAGGTGTGTACATCACAAATATGTGGTTAAAAGTTCAAGAAGATGGTCCAAGGATGGTCAACATTGGCTCTGAAGTGAGGAAAATCGGGCGACGGAGGGCGATGAAGGGATAAAGTCGGCTGACAGAACAATTACTGGCCTCCCATCCTCCTACGGCCTGCTTACCAATGAAACAGAAGTCCCTGCCAAAAATGAACCAAAACCAATGCAGAACGAAGGTTCGGGGGCCGAAACACGCAGTTCGAGGCCCCGAAAACTGGCTGTTAGGCACCGAGAGTGATGTTTGACCACGAAGTCGGTTTCCCGGGCCATAGTGTCCCTCAAAAGGGAGCAAATAAGAAGTATGCCAAAAACCGAAGCAAATGGAGGTGGTTAAGCGGTCCCGAACCGAGGCACACGGCCAACGGCTCCGAAAAACAGGAAACCGGACTCCAAACGGGCAAAGTGGCCTACGACCACAAAACGTAGCCTACGGTCACTGAGAGATGATCTACCAGACCTCTCCCTCCCTTCGCAAAGAGAAAACAGAGAAAATCGAGCCTGGTTCGCAAACCGAGGCAAAGCACAAAAGAGTCCAGAAGTCCGGAGGCAAGGCTTGCAACTGAGACTCTGAAACTTCTGAACGAGCACGACATGCAGTATCACCGAGCGCTCAACTGGTGACGTCTGAGTCTCAAGGTCGGTCAAAAATAGGGTGTCTACAGTTGGTTAGTTTAATCATATGAAAAGAAGTCAATTTTGGGCATTCTGCATATTGGATATCTTTGTTAGGAATTTAAACTTTATTTGAGGAAGAGGAGCCGATTTAATAAACTTTATTTTGGGCATTCTGCATATTGGATATCTTTGCTCTATTAAGCTTTATTAGGAATTTAATAATCACGAGGCTGCTAGACTTCATGATTCACTGAGATTATTTGAGGAAGAGGAGCCGATTTTACGCATGCGCAGGTTGATGAATGAGGCCATTGCTGATGAGAGGTTTGAGGTATCGTATGCTTATGATTCCTTAATGCCATTTTTCTTCAAGTACAGCAAAGATCATTCTTTTATTAACAATTTGATTGTGTGGCATTTGAATAGCGGACTTTCATTTTTAATGCTCTAATTATGATTGGAAAGGTCTACTTAGAGAAATTTTTTACTGCAGTGTTTGGTTTAGTTTTAGATAATTAATGTGTTCAAGTGATGCACACAATGAGATTAAGTCTCTTTGGAGGTGATGCACACAAATTGGAGGTTCAGTCTCTTAATTTCTTTCTTAAATTATACATCTTGCTAGAATATCATTTCTTGCAGCAATGAAGTTGCATAAATTGCTGGTTTCTTGAAACATGTCAATATTTTTGTCTCTTAATTCGTAGTATCACTCTTTAATCTTTATTCAATCTGGCTGAGCATGCAACCAAATGTTGACTCTTAACTGCAACCCTTGTTTGGGGACACGAACTACATTACAATTTTTTGAGTTCTAGAAAATATGTACTTAGCATATGTTTTATAATCTGATGCATGTTCATTTGAGGCCCTTGCATCTGCTAACTTTCTACTGTTCTGTTTTCTTGTTTTTGACTTTTCCTTTTTTCCAAGATGCAGCTAGGTACCGTGATGAACTGAAGGATATTGCCCCACACTCTCTCTTGAAATGTTCAAGTGATGCAACAACGTTGGTATGAAAGCCATCTGGTTCTCTTACTAATAATTGCTTACAGTTTACTTTTAAATTCTTAGCATCAGATGGTTTCTATCTTTTTTGTGAGTTTATTATTTTTTGTTAAATAGCACTAAGTTAAATGTTGGTCAAGCTGGTTCATAATACTTTCTTGCATTTTTCCTATTAATTACTGTATGGCAGACTTTTGGGGATGGAGAAAAATATATAAATAAAATGTTCTTGAAGAAATGGCGAAGGAAGGTGTTGCTTGATAATTTATTTTCTGTGGTTTTTAAAAATATTTGTATATGTAGTAGTGTCTTTCGATTCGCATCTTATGAAATGATGCATATATTTTCAAAATTATTTGTTGATTCTCCCACTTCATGTGTCCAGTATCCATTTCGTCTCTACTTGGCTATACTTTTGTGGATGCCTAGATATTCCATGGAAATTTTATTCAGGTTTCTGTGAATTCAAATTGGTAATATATATACAATCTGCTGTATGATTAATATGGATGATCTTAGATTGTTCGACATCAATTACATCTTTTGATGATTTTTCTTGATTATTGGTGAGCTTTTGTTGATTCTTTGAATTTTAACTTCTAATGCAATTCATTAAAAAAAAATGTGATTAAAATATTTTGGTTTTTCTCCAACTTTATTTGATGACACTAGTTGTAATGAGGAGTGATGATTCTTATATCAATCATTAAACGTCCTTGAAGTTGTCCGAGTTTTTTGAGTGTTAAGAATGGCAGTTGATCTATTCAGATGAATGGGTTGGTTGTTCTTACCTTTCCTCAAATACATGTAAGCTTTCTTGGGGCATGGCTTTGATTCTTTTCTATAATAAAAATAATTATATACTATTTCTCCCAACCTGTAAAACTGACTTCTTTTGAGTGATGAAAAAGGTGGTAAAATTAATACATTACTAGTTTAAATACATAATGTCAAAAAAAAAAAGCAATTTTAAATACATAACGTGCATTTGTTTGTCTTACACTTAACACACGTCCTTTCTTTCTTTTTCTCATTTTTCAGGTTTGTTAAGGTCTGGGAAAAGTTGTAGACTTCGATGGGTGAATTATCTAATGACTTATTTTCATATTGTAGGTATGGGACCTTGTTATTGGAAGATTTTTACAAACTCGAGCTTTTTCACTACCAATTACTGCAATAGTTGTTGATCCAACAGAGATGAAGTTATTTTCTGGTGGTATAGATTGCTAGTGGATATTTCTTTTTTGTATACGAAGGACATCATTTTTGTATGATTATCTGTTTGTATGGAATTATTTTTTGGGGTTGGATTATATTTGGTTTGTATAGAATTTGATGTTACAAGACCAAATTTTTGGATTGTTAAAAGTGAAATAGAAATAGACTTATGTATTGTTTTGTTTATATACAGGGTGCAGGTTGCACGAAATAAATACAGATTGTGCAGAAATTAATAATAATAAAAAAAAATAACACTAAATAAAGTTTTTGGTGACTAAATGTTTAGTAGCCAAAAAAACAAAATAAAACTTGTTGGCTACTAAAAATTTAGTAGCCAAAAACAAACCAGAGGTTTTTTAGCGACTAAAAATTTAGTAGTAAAAAATATATGAGACTTTAGGCGACTAAATAGTTTAGTAGCTAACAAAAAATATGAAAATTAATTTTTTTTGGCGACTAAATATCTAGTAGCTAATAATAAATGATACTTTGGGCGACTAAAAGTTTTAGTCGCTGAAAATGAAAATTAATTTTATTTGAAAACTTTTGGCGACTAAATTTTTTTTTGTCGCCAAAACCTTCTCCGACCATTTTTCCGCGACAAATCTAGTCGGGAAAAGGCTTCGGCGACTAAAAACCTTACTTTTGGCGACTAAAACTTTAATCACCAAAAGTACATTTTCTTGTAGTGTAATCATCATGAATTAATTTATATATGTTGTGTGTTGTCAATAAACTAAAGCCGTTGAATTGGCAGTAAAAGCTGGGTAAAGGTTATTGGACTCAGCGCCTATGGTATTGTTCACAAAGGTCTTAATCTTGAGACTAATCAAATTGTAGCAATAAAGAGACTGCATACTTTTTTTTAACTGCAAAAATGGTGTCCCATATACAACAATCCTAGAAATCTTAATGCTGACAGAGATGGATCGCATAAACATTGTCAAGTAAGTTATTTCTTTGGAGTTCTGATTAAAAAAAAAACCCATTAAAAATCTAATCAATGTCTTTGTTTTTTACTTTATATATTTGATTATATACTTTCTTAACAAAAGCTAGGTTAACAGGCTGCTGGATGTATGAAGCAATATAAAAAATGAATGGTATATCCATTTTGAATATTTGGACCTTGATTTGGAGAAATACATGGTGGCTTATCCGGAGAGATTGTCACAATTCACACATTTTTTTCTCCTCATAATGTAATAGAAACGGAGTGTCCAAAAACTCAATTATCAGATTTGTAATTTCTCTAGAATGGAGGTGCTAATATTACTTTGCTTCTGTGAGGCAGGAGCATACAGTGATCGAGTCAAAGCCTGATCATTTTCTAGATGATCTCTTGCTAAATAGCCCATGGCCTGAGCTGAGAAGGTATGGGTCTTAAGACCCCTCTCTCTCTCTCTCTCTCTCTCTCTCTCTGGGTTTGGTTTTTCTGTGTGTTTTATTTTGGCACATCAGTTACTGAACTGTAAAAGCTAATGGATTTTATTTTTTACCATGTACCTAAGCAGCTTACATCTTAAGTGAGAAGCTGATTGCATGTTTATCAATGATAGCTTTGCAGAAACAACTGACTTGAATGTGGCTGATTCTGTTGTCTATAAACACACACCATATGTTATCATTCTTTTGAAAGTGGCAGATGAGTGGGCCAAAACTCATGGTGGAAGCCTTCCATCAACCAGGGAAGAGAAAAAGGAGTTCAAGGTTTGCGCATTTAGTCCCACATTTCATCTTATCCATTTTGTTTTATTGTTGTATGCTACGGTGGCTTGATTGGGACGTTGAACATCTTAGGAACTGACAAGAGCCAGGATGAGAGCAATGGATAAAGACAGCTACAAAGAAGCGGTTGAGGCGTCATTTAAAGTATTTGCTCCTCGGGGTATTAGTAAGTACATGATTTTAATGCATGTTACCCTTGTTTATCTGCATGAGCATGTAATCTGCCAATCAATGGCTCGCAATTAGGACTGACCTTAAGCCTAGTGTGGGCCTCTGATCTGATCACTGAATTTGCTGTCGTTATGATGGCCCATGCCAATGAGGTTCCAAAAAAAAAAAAAACTAGTGAAACTAATATCAATCTTGCCTAACACAAAAGAAAACTCTAAACTTCAAATGGTTTTGCTTGGGAAGTTTTCTTGTTCCACACAAGGGCAAATAAATTAATTAAAGATCAGGATCTGAGCATCTAACATCTTCAGAATTCAGCTATAGAATGGTTTAAAAAATGGCTTGATATGGTACATATAATTGATGCAAAAATTTATTGGAATTGGAAAAGGGTCTTACTAATGACAGCTCTAACGTCTGTCAATAAGAACTACATAATGCCAAAATATTTATAATCCCAACATACATTTTAAATATCCCAAATCACTTTTACATATTTTTATTCAATTTTACAAATTTAAATGCACTTTATACACGTTTTCCAAATAAGAACTACATAGATTAATATTTTAAGGTCTAAATTCCTTTTCAATTTTATATATCCATCTACATCACAAAAATACAATTTTTGAAACAAACCTAAACCCACTTGAGTTGAGTTGGTTTGTTCTCTCTGCATGTTGCCAAGTCATCACCTGTAATGCCACCTGGACACTGGACTAAGCTGTAACTTGCTGGTAAGGGATGTTGTCTAATTTATTCGGAGCGATACTAGTGTGAAGAAATTCATGCATAGTTGTTGAGGCATGGTGAATATATTATATGCTAACCTCTGTCAGTGTGAACCTGTTGCATTGTTTCTATAGACAATCAGCCCTCTTAGGGCGGAATCTAGTATTGAGAAAAATAGTTGTCACTTGGCCAAGTCTTGGTATTTTGAACTTATAGATTATGGAAGAATATGAGAATTAAACTTATTTGAATAAATCCTACTTTTTTACAATTGCAATGATAAGGAATTGTGTTTATATTCTACCTTGAGTACTTTTCATTTCTCTCATGGTTCATCAAATATTTTTCTACCATTGTTTTTTCAGTTGGTTTAGCAAGTCTGCCTCCAATAAGTGTCCCCCAACCTTGCAGTTTTTTATTCTATTTAAATTCGACTGTTCTTGTGTTTTGTCCAATCATCAAGAAGCTTTGAGATTTCAATCATGATTGTAATATGTGGCAGATAAAGATTTTCAGACCCCCCTAGTGCATTCAAAGTATGCAATGAGCATCTTTGTGTGTATTATGCAGTCTGCTTTGCGCTTGAAGATGATAGGGAAATGTGATTTTTTTTTGGGCATGCTTTTTAATTGATTTTTATGGGCAAGTAACATTTTAATAATTTAGCCTGATGTTATAGGAGCAGAATTCTTAATTTTAAGTAGTTGGCAAATATGGCTTATGGAGCTTCCATCCTACTGTAATTAACTGTGAATCATACCTGTAGCACATAATTAGATGGTTAATTTTATCTCATGTTTGGCATGTCACGTTCAAATCTACAGCGTATAATTAATGATAGTCGTGCTGATGTTGATTCTAATTCATTTGATTTTTGGGTGATGGTGGCAGCTCTAAAGGTAAAGCTTCCATTTTTTCACTTTTGTTCCCTAGGATGCTCATTCTGTATTATACCTACTTACAGATCAATTTACCATGTAGTTTGAATTGTATTTCAAGGGTTATTATAGCTCTCATCTTTTCTTCTGTTTTTATTTTATTTTATTTTATTTATTTTGTGCACAATCTATATTGCATATTGTGAATACAATGTATAAATAAAAAAGTTTTCGTTCTACATGCACTTGGAAATTTCATAATTTCTTATCTTTCTAGCCTTCTTGACATGGTATGCAAGAGTGTAGATTTTCCAATCATTCAAGTTTATTGAAGTTGTGCTAATGGAATTGGATGATTCAGGTATATAATCATCATTTTGGTGAAGATGATGGATGACTTGATGGAAGCTGAAGAGAGTTGTGGATGAAGTTATTTTCAGAGAATTTGGAGAGCACACTGATTATTATTATTATTTTTTTTTGTATTGTCATATTGTGTTTTAAGGGGTTTTATTTATTTTATTTATTTTTTTATGAAAAATTGAAAAATGAATGCTTATATATTTTGAGAATGGTGATGGATAAGGTAATGGATAATATAGGTTTGGTTTGAACAAAAGTTAGAAGATCATTAATTATGATCTTTCATTTTTTTTTTAAATGACAGAAATGGTGGCTTTTTTCTTAAAAACGTCGCGAAATGTCGTCATGATTACATCAGAGATGACTCCTCTAACGTGCACAGTTAACAGCTGTTAGATTTAAAGGCGTTTTAGAAAACGTCGTTTAAAGTCTTTAGTGGTATTTTTAAAATGTCACAAAGATACAATGACGGCGCATCATCGACAAATTTTATAAGCGTCGTTTTTTATTTTTGCGGCGTTTTCTAGCCTATTGCGGCGTTTTTAAAACGCCGCTAACGCTTGATTTTCTTGCAGTGATTCCTTCTCTTCCTTGTAAATTCTTTGTTTTTTTCTTGTAGATTAGACATCTCGTCTATTAAAATGATAATTATACCACATCAATAAAAATTAAATACAATATATAAAGGTGAAGAAATTCGAATTCTTCACCCTCTAATAAGGTTCAAGAGTTCTAAATAATTGATGGCTCAAACTTTTGGATAATTAATATACTTGAGGATGTTGCTTTCATGTCATTTTCTTTGTTCTTTCCAATTTTCTTCTTAGTAAACTTCTGTTAATGATCATCTTATCTGTCATTGAAACAATTCAATATTGAAACACGTATATTAACTAACATTTTAAGACTCTTTTATTTTAATCCTCCAAACTTCAACAACTTTTATGTGAGGCTTTGTCGTGTCGTAAGCGGTTAAAAATTGCCATGTGTCATGAGTGCAAAGGCTATTTTTGTTGGTTCATTATGTCTAGAGCTACAAACGAACCAAGTCGAGCCGAGTTTTGCTTTGCTGAGCTCGAGCTCAACTCGTTTGCTTATCGATCTCGTTTATTGAGCTCAAGCTCACCTCGGCTCAATAATTTTTTTTAATATTATTTATATTATTTAAATAAAAAATATTATTTAATATATAAATAATGTATTTATAATATTATTTACATATTATAAATTAAGATAAACGAGCCGAGCTTATACGAGCTCGAACTCGGCTCATTTACTAAACGAACCTTAATGAGCTGAGTCGAGCCGAGCTGAGCCGAATTTATTCATGAATAGTTTGGTTTATTTACAACCTTAATTAGGTCTAGTTCACCATCATCTTGTCAAAACTAGAGCTTCAATGCTTAGCTTGGTCGAAATGGTAATGTAACTCAATGATAGGGATTGCAAGCAATCAAATCCTAATTGGCGTAAAATAAAATTAAGCTTAGTTAGGGAAACTTATTACTTGACTCGGTTCAACTCAGTTATTTGCATTATAAAAAAATAAAGTTACCTAGGCTTGGCTTGTGACTAGCTCAATTAAACCTGGTTTGAGATCGGTTTGAAAGGTAAACAAACTAAACTTGAAAAACCTACCACTCAACTTGACTCGACTTGTTAAAAATTTATTTGAAATTGACTCGTTTTGTGAATACATCAAACTTGGACAGTTAAAGTTCATTAAATTTTCAAGATAAGTTTGAAAAACTTATTACTCGACTGAATTCAATTATGTGCATTATAAAAATTATAAAAACAAAAAAAAACAAAAAAGTTACTCAAGCACAGCTTATGATTGGTTCAATTAAAAAGCTAGTTTCAGATCGATTTAAAAAGTAAATAAGTGAAACTTAAAAAATCTATTACTCAACTCCACTCATATATTCCTACTTGCACTATAGTAAAGTTGGTGTCAAGTTAGCATCAAATTATTTGGTGTTGGATTGGGTTTAGTTTCATAAACCCTGAAATTTCATAGATCAATCCAATCTTATCACTGAAAATTCAACCCAGCTTTCTCTGTCTTTCAAATTGGTTTGGGCTGAGCCCACTAAGGGATTATGAATAAACAACGAACACTACAAAAGGGAAATTTTCCAGGGAAATTCAAGAAATTTCACAAATTATCTATACTTTTGAGGATTCTTTTATTATAAAAAAAAGAGAAGGCAATTTATTGGTTGTTTTCATTTTTTAATTTGTTTTCTATTTATATTTACAAAAAAAATTAAAACTATAAATAAAAACTCATTTGGTACTTATTTTCATTTTAAAACTTATAAATAGTTTGCAACATTTATTAATTTTTTGTAATTACAAAAAAAAGAAAAGTTTTTTGTTTAGAGTTTTATTTTTTTATTTTCAATTTTTTCTCCTCACCCGCCTTCAAGACACCACCTATTACTCATCATCACCATTGACTATCACATTTGGCTACCCTTACCTTCTGCCTTTGTTATAGATGACCTTATTCGACAACTAGTTCTTCTAGTGAACAATCACATCTAGCCGCTGCTAACTAACTTCAATTACCACTTTTAGCGGTTGACAACCATCTCCTACAGACAACAACCATTTTTTATTACCATCTCTTAGCTACCAACAATTCTTTGACCATCATATCCCATTAGACTATCTCTTGCTTGTTTTTTATGTTTTTTTTTAATATATATATATATATATAAAAATATATGAGTGCACTGAATAAGTTTCTTGTTTAGTTTTTACTTAAAAAAAATAATAAATTGTAAACATTAACAAAGGACTGAGTGTTTTCAATTTTTTCCTTGATTTTGTTTATACAATATAAAAATGAAAAAAAAAATAAAACAAAACACAACAAACAAAGCACAGGACAATAGGGCTGCCATTGGGCTTGCTTGAGAGCAACCCAATCCATATCCAATAACAGTAAGCTTGCCTCTTTAAAATATATATATATATATATTACATATCCACGTGGCAACACAGTATTGGTCAAGAACGCCTAACTCTCAACAGCCTAAAGTGAACATGTTAGTGTAGCCGTTACTGAAGGCGACTCTGGCGGCACAGCCATAAATCGAGTTCCCAAAATTACCCTTAACATGTCGCTTTATTTACTTCTAAATTTAGTGATTCTGTTTCCATAAGAAAGGGTATTTTAGGAATATAAGAATAGAAATTAACCGCAGCTTTGGAATTGTCAACCATATCCTCAGTTTCAACGCCCAACCCTTTCTCGGAGCTAAAGAAAAGGAAAGAAAGTGAAAGAAAATTCACATTTCAAATACTTCACTTTGTTATCATTTTTGGGTACTTTTCAATTCTATCGTTCTGGGACTCTTCAATTTTTTATTCTTCGAAAAAAGGTCAGTTTTCTGCAGTTTCTTCTCTATACATTTCTGTTTTTTTGCCTATGATTTTGTGATTTATATGTTTGTTTTGTGTAATTGTACTTTGAATTCGTTGTGTGGGTTTAATAATTTTGATTACTTGTGGAAACTGGAGTAAGTTTTGTGTGATTAATTTTTGGTTTGTAATTGATTTGCCAATTTTACTGTCTGTTTGGTTACTGAGAAAATGAAGGGGAACAATACAGAAGGTGAAGTTTTGGGACCTGTAGTTCTTGTGGTTTGGATTTCCTGAAAATTACCAAGCTAAACGTTTTCATTACAAACAGTCAAATTCTAAATTATTCAAGATTCAAAGTTTTCAATTTCCCCTCTTATATTTCCTGGCAACCAAACATAGCAGGAGTTTGTGTGAACTCTGGTCGGTTACTGGTGAAAGTGCAAGGAAAGAAAATAATGGCAAGGGAAATAGAATCCTCTCCTTTGTTTGATTTTCTGGAGAAAGTGAGGAAGAAAAGAAAGATAGATTAGAAAATAAATAAAGTGATAGTGATTGAGTCTGTAGACTATCTAGGTTTTAATGAATGAGTAAAACTTTTTCAGAGAAATTAATAGATGGAAACAAACAAGACTTTTTAAAGAGAGTAAAGTAACCATAAGAATTGGAATGGTCTTTGAACCAAAGAGACAATAGCAAAAGACCAGATGAAAATCAGTTCACATAAAACCTATTTCCAAACAACAATGCTCGGAACACAGAATTTGAAATATAGAAACACTCAAGGAGTGGGATTGTTTATCGTGTGTGGGTTTCACTCCTTATCTCACATCTGTGATTGTTTTTGTATTTCTATTTGTGTTTAAAGTTTTTCTATTTTTAAATATTTAATAATGTCACTTGTAAAAAAAAAAAAAATTAGAAAAATGTATACCCATATTCATTCTAGCTGTGGGGGGGACCACACCCCAAATGAATATAGGCTGCACATTGATTTTTTTCGCACGTTTCTGTGATTATTTATTTATTTATTTATGAGATCAAATGGTTTCATTACAATCAGATTCATACCAAGGCTTGAGAAATATTTTTTTAAAATGAATCTCCTCAGTAATATACTCTGTTCTCTTGGTTGCTGAAATTTGTAGCAATAATTGTTATTATTTTTGACCTGCGAAACAAAACCTTTTCACTCTCATCAGACTAATAATTCTTTGATTCTTATATCCGTAAAATTCGAAGCATGGAAAGTAGAAAAAAGAAAGCAAGAACGAATAAATAATAATAATAATAATAATAATAATAATAATAAATAAATGGTGACTGAATGCATGAGACTCTATACAACTGATTTTGAAACTTTCAAGTACGCATAACTATGTCCTTTTGTCTTAAAAATTCTTTTAACTTGTCATTTGTGTTTTTTTTTTTTTTTTTTGGCCTTTTCTTTTCTTTCTTTTTTTTTTTTTTTTTGTATTGGTTTTTAGATTACTAATAACATTCAGAAGAACGCGGAACAAAGCGTGATGAATTACCAGTCTGCCTCAAGAAACCCGCGTCCCAAAGGGTTCAAGGTTAAGCGAGCCCTTCAATTCACATTGCTCTTGGTTTTCTGTATCTGGTTGTTGTACCAAATCAAGCACTCGCACGATAACACAGAGGACAATGGAAGAAACATACAAAGGAAGCTCAGTGAAGAACACGGTGCTTCCATTTTGGGGCGTAAAGGGAATTTAGGATTGTCAAGCGGGGAAAGTGACTCTAATTTTGAAGATGGAGGTGCTAGATACGATGGGTTTGATAAAAAAACAGACAATTCTGAAGAAGAATCTTACCCTAAGGAAGTTGCGAGTAATGGAGGGGAACAGGATCAGAAGGAACCAGAAAGAAAAAATGACAATTTCCAAATTTATGACAACAAGAAGTCGGATAATGAAGAAGTTTCTAGAAAGGAAAATGAAGCGATCAAGGGAAGTAGTATTGTTGAAAAGATGGTTTCAATGAATTCAAGTGGAATTGATAATGCCACTATCTCGGGCCATAGTAAAATGGAAGACGGAGGGCATACCTTCCATGATGAGAATGGTGTTCCACAAGATGTCAACAACAATTTGGAATCCATGTCGAATGAGAAAAGTGACGATAAGAAAGAGTTTTTGCGTCAAAATGGGCTTTTGAGTTTGAATGATCACAATAAAGTCAATGAGAGCTTGCACAAGGGAGAAGAAGAAGTGGTTGGATCTAAAGAGGGAAACAATGTGACTAAAGGTGAAACGATAACTATGTGTCGTTGAAGACTCAAAAATTGTCAAGGCAGCTGAAGAAGGGATTAAACCTGTGAATTGGCATTTGAGGTGATATATGAAAAGCATCAATCGCTCTTGTGCTTCATAAGAAGGATGAGAAAGATGTGTATAGTCTCGGATAATTCTCGTTCTCTCAGCATGTTTTCACGTGATTGAGAAGAAAGACTGAATTCTGATGTTTTTTCAAAGTACAAGATGCATTTCTGCCATTACTTATGGCATTTTAGAATGTAGTTAAAGTTTGAATTTTTATTTATTTTTTATGCATCTTAGACACAGCTGACTTCAATTTATTGGGACACAAGACTTGATTTGGTCATGCATTCTTAGGCATCTAACATTTTCTTTGCTGATTAAGAGCACTTATGCTCACAATCGTTGTTAGTAGATATTTTAATATTATAATGTGTTATAGGTTTGTTTTTCTTTTCTTTTCTACCAAGTTTGCTTGCCCACCAATCAAGTCTTCTTGTTTACCTATCAAGTCTTCCAAGTCCAAGTCAAGTCTTCGCCAAGTGTTAGTCAAGTCTCCAGAAAACTTCTCCACCAAGAACACTTGCCTAACAAGTTTTCACTTTTATATATATTGTTCTAACTTCTTATCTTAGAAGAAGAAGAGGTTTTTTGTTGCTTTATTATGTTTTGTGTAAGATTATCAGGCAAATAAAAAGGGTGTATGTAATAAAGCTTTGGGTTCAACCAATTGTGCAGTATTGGTGAACCATACGACTTAGTCGGGCTGTTGTATCCTGTGGGGGACAAGTCCAGGTTTTTTCTGCTGTACCGGTGTGAGACTTTGCCTAACCGCAAAGAGCTTGAATCTCCTTAAAGAGAGCGAATTTCCCGCTCCTCAACCTTTATAGTAGTTATTGTAACTTTTATTATTTGTATTTTCTGGTGTTTTATTTGTAATTATCACCATCAATTTTAAGGAGATTCAATAACAAAAAGTCATGGAGCTAGTACTGGAGAAACCCAACGAGAATACCGGCGATCTCAACAAGCCCTTCCGATTCAAGGGAACCCATTTCAAGAGATGGAAAGGCAAGGTGCTTTTCTACCTCAGTCTCCTCAAGGTAGCCTATATCCTGACCGAGAAAAATCCGAACAAAGTCCCCACTGAAGAGATGACCGACGAGGAGTATGCTGCTCATCTTGAAAAAATTGAGAAATACAACACAGATGAGTATAAATGTTGATACTATCGTTTGAATTGTCTTTCATATCAATTTTATGATTATTATGATACTACGTACACCACTGGCAAGAAAATTTGGAAAGCCTTGCGGAATAAATATGACACTGAAGAGGCAGACGCTAAAAAATATGCTGCAAGCCATTTTTCCGCTATCAGATGATAGATGGAAAATCAATGGTGGAGCAAGTTCAAGATTTTCAGATACTAGTGGTTGAAGTTAAATCCGAAGGCATCAAAATTGGAAACAATCTTGTTGTAGCAAGTATTGTTGACAAACTACCATCATCTTGGAGGGAGTTCTAGAAATCAATGCGTCACAAGCAAAAAGAGACATCCTTGAAGACTCTAATCACACGGATTCGGGTGGAGGAGGAAGCACGAGGACAAGATGCGCTTATGACACAAAAGCATTTCGCTGCAAAGGTAAATTTAACTTCTGGAAATACTTTACCTAAAGGTCGATTTTATAAAAATAGTCACTTGAAGCCAGTTAAGAAAATCTAGAAAAATACTGGAAGGCCACAAAATAAAAATTACCCGAGGCAAAAGAAATGGAACCAAGAACCCCTTTCACAAGATCTGACAAATGTGACATGTTTTGTGTGTGGCAAAAGTGGGCATATTGCTCGAACTTGCAAATTTCGGAAACAATAGTCTTAACCACATGCTAATGTTACCGAGGAACCATTTGTGGCAATGATTACAGATATTTTATGGTTCAATCTGTGGAAGGGTGGTGGGCAGACTCTGGTGCCAATAGGCATGTCTTCTATGATAAAGATTGGTTCAAAGATTTTACTCATTTTAATGAGGAGATGACTATTATGCTTGGTGACTCTAGTTTAACCAAGGTGCTCGGGTGTGGGGATGTTGAGCTGAATTTTATCTCTGGACGTGTGCTTGTTTTAAAAGATGTGTTGTACATACCGTCCATGAGGAAAAATTTGATGTCGAGTTATTTGCTCAACAAAGCTGGTTTCAAGTAGACTATTGAATCTGACCAATATGTAATCACTAAAAAAGGCATATTTGTGGGGAAAAGGTATGCCTGTGATGGAATATTTAAATTAAACGTTGAGAATAAGAAAGCACATGTTTCTGTTTACACGCAGTCTTCTATGAATTTTTGGCATGCTCGTTTGTGTCATATTAATAGCCGATATGTGGGAGTCATGAGTAGTTTATGATTAATTCCCAGACTAACAAATAAGTTTGAGAAATGTGAAGTTTGCAGTCAAGCAAAAATAACTAAAAGGCCTCATAAAAGTGTGATGAGAAATACTGAATTGTTAGAATTACTTCACACTGATTTATGTGAATTTGAAGGAATTTTAACACGTGGTGGAAATAGATATTATATCACTTTTATTGATGATTTTTCAAAATATACTTATGTATACTTGTTGAAAAATAAAAGTGATGCTTTTGAGAAATTTAAAGAATTCCTTCTTGAAGTTGAAAATCAATTTAGTAAAAAGATTAAAAGATATAGAAGTGATAGAGACCGGGAATATGAATCTTTTGGATTCAACTCGTTTGCTCAGTCTTTGGGAATAATCCATGAAACTACTCCACCATATTCACCTGCATCTAATGGTGTAGTAGAAAGAAAAAACAGAACTTTAACTGATTTAGCAAATGTTATGCTAATTGAAGCATGTGCTCCTTCAGCAATTTTAACTGCATGTTATGTTATGAATAGAGTGCCACATAAAAAAACAAAAGTTACACCTTTTGAGTTGTGGAAAGGGCATAAGCCAAATTTGAGATATTTGAGGGTTTGGAGTTGTTTAGCTTTTGTTAGACTTGTGGACCATAAAAGACCTAAATTAGGTGTGAAAGCTGCCACTTGTGCTTTTCTTGGATATGCAACACATAGTACAGCTTATAGATTTTTTGACATGGAAAACAAAATAATTTTTGAATCAGGTGATGCAATTTTTCATGAAGAAAAATTTCTTTTTAAATCTAAAAATGGTGGGGGTCAAAATTATCAAGAAAATGTTTTATTTGAAACTGGTTCCTCTACTTCTCTTTTACAAAATCAAGACACTGTAGTTTTTGAACCTAGAAGGAGTAAAAAAAGCCAGATTAGAAAAAGATTTTGGCCCTGATTATCATGTTTTTAATGTGGAGGAAACTCCATTAACTTTACAAGAAGCTTTGGCATCTCCTGACTCTATTTTTTGGAACGAGGCTGTAAATGATGAAATGGAATCATTATTATCCAATAAAACTTGGGTATTAGTAAATTTACCACCAGGTTGTAAAACTATTGGCTGGTGGTAAATGGGTTTTGAGAAAAAAACTTAAACCAGATGGAACTATTGATAAATATAAAGTAAAGCTTGTTGCAAAAGGTTTTAAACAACAAGCAGATCTTGGCTTTTTTGATACATTTTCTCCGGTTACTAGAGTTACATCCATTAGATTATTAATTATAGTGGCTACAATTCATGATCTAAAGATTCATCAAATGGATGTTAAAACGGCCTTTTTAAATGGAGACCTGTGTGAAGAAATCTATATGGATCAACTTGAGGGTTTTGTGGAACCCGGTCAAGAAAGCAAAGTGTGCAAGCTAGTTAAATCCCTATGTGGCTTAAAACAATCTCCTAAACAGTGACATGAGAAATTTGATTCCTACATGATTGAGAATGGCTATAAAACGAATGAATGTGATGAATGCATCTACTATAAATCTGAAGAAAATTCACATGTCATTATTAACCTCTATGTGGATGATTTACTTATATTTGGCTCTAATTTGCATATCATCGTGGAAACTAAAAATATGCTTAGTAGCCATTTTGATATAAAAGATCTTGGTGAGGCTAATTATATTTTGGGAATGAAAATTACCAAAACTTGTGATGGTATATTTCTTGATCAATCGCATTATGTTGAGAAAATTTTGAGAAAATATAAGTTTTATAAGCGCAAGCATGTTCTTACTTCTTTTGATCCTCATGTGCGTTTATTTCCTATTGAAAATGATGAGGATGCAATTAATCAAAAGGAATATGCAAGTATGATTAGTAGCTTGCGTTATGCGATTGACTGTACTAGACCTGACATTGCCTATGCAGTTGGAGTACTTAGCAGGTTTACTAGCAAGCCTGACAGTGATCACTGGCTAGCCATTGAGCAGATTATGAAATATTTATCTGGTAACATAAAATATGGCTTGTTTTATAATAAGTATCTTGCAGTACTTGAAGGTTACAGTAATGCCGATTGGAATACTTTGTCAGGTAATTCATTATCAACCACTGGTTACTTATTTACATTGGGAGGTGGTGCTATATGTTGGAAATAAAAAAAAAAAAACCATTATTGCTAATTCAACAATGGAGGCTGAGTTTATTGCTTTAGCTATAGCTAGTGAAGAAGCAAATTGGTTGAGAGATTTGTTAAATGAAATCTCTTGTTGGGAAAAATCGATTCCACCTATATTGATTCATTGTGATAGCACCGCAGCAATTAGTCGAGTTAATAACCGTTATTATAACGGTAAATCCAGACCTATCAGAAGAAAACACAGTACTGTGAGATCTTATATGAATAATGACATCATAAATGTAGATTATATTAAATCTGGTGATAATCTTGCAGATCCATTAACTAAGGCCTTAGCAAGAGATAGAGTCTGGAATACATTGAGAGGGATGGGGTTGAAGCCCATTGAATATAGCAGGAGCCATGTATGAGGATACTCAACCTAGGGACCAGAGATCCTGTAATTGGGTTCAATGAGAAAAACGATCATATGATGGCCGTGAGAAATGCACTAAATTACTTTTTACCCATCCATATGATATAAGTGCATTTATCCCGTAACGTTGTAGAGGTTGAGTTATTAAAAAACTCTTAATGAATTTCTGTAGCTCTTATTGAGTGGGGGTGTCATAGTTACAGGAGCACCCTTGACAGAATTCACCTATGTGAGTGTGGTAGTGGGGCCGCTACCTATGAGATTTGGGCTAATTCTCAAACGCACTCATGAATCCTAGGATCGCACAAGGCCGTAACGTGCTAGCTTTTAAAGCTTATGTGAACACTTGGAATATTATGTGTGTGCAATAATTATTTATTTCCCTTAAGTAGTCATAGTTCAATGCTGAGCATACTATTGGCTCTAGAGTAGATATTATTGTTTCACTAATGGAGGTTCAATGCAGAGCACACCTACCATGATGCATAATATCCTTATTTGCCTAATAATCTCAATTTTTTGTTACCTATAATATTAAAATAGGTAGGGGAATGTTAGCAGATATTTTAATATTATAATGTGTTATAGGTTTGTTTTTCTTTTCTTTTCTACCAAGTTTGCTTGCCCACCAATCAAGTCTTCTTGTTTACCTATCAAGTCTTCCAAGTCCAAGTCAAGTCTTCGCCCAGAAAACTTCTTCACCAAGAACACTTGCCTGACAAGTTTTCACTTTTATATATATTGTTCTAACTTCTTATCTTAGAAGAAGAAAAAGTTTTTTGTTGCTTTATTATGTTTTGTGTGAGATTATCAGGCAAATAAAAAGGGTGTATGTGATAAAGTTTTGGGTTCAACCAATTGTGCATGCAGTATTGGTGCACCATACGACTTAGTCTGGCTGTTGTATCCTGGGGGGACAAGTCCAGGTTTTTTCTGCTGCACCGGTGTGAAACTTTGCCTAACCACAGAGGGCTTGAATCTCCTTAAAGAGAGCAAATTTCCCGTGCCTCAGCCCTTATAATAGTTATTGTAACTTTTATTATTTGTATTTTCTGGTATTTTATTTGTAATTATCACCATCAGTCGTCAATGGGAAACCCATTCCCATACAGTGTTTTATTTTGAATCACATGTTGTTTCAATACCAATCATTCACGAGAAACAAGAATGAAAACATATATACTATATGCTCGAAAATATGATACGATATGAGTAGGCTTGTATAAACACCATACAATCAAGTTCCATTTAATAATTAGACATTCAATAAGAATAGGTGATTATTGTAAAACATAAATCTAGGAGCATTATGACCCATTATTTTTTTATAGTTTGTCATGCCAAAGCTCCCGTCTATAATTTATTTCACTATATTTGATTTTGTTTTTGCTTCTAAAGGGAAACTTTTAAGAATATATACATAAGAAAAAAAAATTGGGTTAGTTTGAATCATTAAATATTTTTGAAACGATAATGTACTTCAGAACGAGTGTTTCTTATTGTCACCTTGATAAGTTCTCTCCCGAATACACTTCAGCAGAAGTTTGTTGCCAAAGTTGAAGAAACTTGAAAGCAATTGGAGTTGACCAATACACTACTATTTTATTACAGACTTCATGTGTAACAGCTCCAAAAATGTATAAAATGTTCCATTTTAATGCCGCCCGTTTGACATTCGGTTTTGCTTGTTAGTCAATCACAAGACTCCATCGACAGTTGAGCAAGCATGGCAACTGAGGCAGACAACAAATTGAGAGGCTGAGTTAAAGCCAAGATAACCGGCTGCACGGTTTGGAGGACTTCTTCAACCTCCACAAGTTGGTCCCAACAATGGAAACATGCTATCGAGTTAAAGGTCTATCCGGTCAACCCGGATGCGTCCGGTACTGCACAACCACAGAGAACTCCTTCACAAGGTCCGAAGAACGGTTACAAAATGGGGGTTGGAGAAGTTGCTAACCATTCATCCGGTTGCCTGGAGCTATAGCTTTGAGATTTTGGATAACTATATTGATTTCAATTCATTTGTTGCGACGGTGAAGTTCCTTCCTTTTGGAGAGTCGTACAGTGAAGGTTGCGAAATGGAATGTTCATTTGTTGTGGATCCCGTAGAAAGATGGAGGCTTGAGGATTTGGTTGTTTTCTATGATTCTGCAATACATGGCATGGCAAAGCGAATTGAGGAATTTATTTCTACTGTCAATTAGGTTTGAATATTTGGTCATGTTTTCTGTTTATGTTTTCAAATAATGTGTAAACTGTAAACGGAAAAATGTTTGGCAACTGTAATCGCCTCCAAAAAAAATGTAAACAGTTAACAAAAAATTGTGTTGTCACTAAATTTTTTTTTTTTCTTTTTGTTGAAAACAAGGTTTTTCCTCCTCCCCCTCCCATCTCCTCCCACCACCTCCAGCCACCCTCTCCCTTTGGCCACCACTCCCACCCCTTTTGTCGCTTCTGGCCACCATCATCAGCCATCCACAATCGCCGCTGCCCACCACCTCCAAAAACCCCCACCCCCTCCAAAAACCCCCACCCTCTGGCCACCACCTCTGGCAGCCCCGCAACCCCCAGAAACTCACTTAACATGATTTCTTGTTTTTGTTTTTGTTTGTTTTGAAAACGTTACCAAAAACTACCTTAGCAACATCATTGTAGTTTCAAATTGGACTTCATCAATTTCATTGTTCAACTCTTCATTTGAATTGAACCACGGGATGCGGTGTGGAATCTGTCACAGGAAATATAGAACACTAAATCAGGAATGGTAGAATCAAATCTGGGAATCATATTGAATTTTAAAAAAATCCCGGTTCTAGTCTACAGTACAACTTGACCTACATATCTAATATTTCACTTACCCTGTTCCAAGCCCAGCAATATGTCAGAATCAAGTAGGTGTTGTACCATGTAGATTCAAAAGGTATCAACCATTTCATCTGGTACCTGTAACTTCTCAATTTTCAACACGTCGCAAGTATGAGAGATGAGAAAATTTGATTGTATGGCAAAAATTAAATTGCTCCATGAATCAAATCCAATAAAAATTTAAATAAATGTGACAAAAACATGAAATCAGTTGATATTCTTAGCCCAAACAGTGAACAAACCATGGAGATTAAGCTTTCCAATTAAGTTTCATTTCAATTCCAAGGCAGAACAAAATGAAGCAAGGCCTTGCCTTTAATATGCACTCCACTTGTAAATCATCAAAGCATACACACTATCTTCACAAGGGCATACTCTTTGAGTTCCTCTAGGACTTTAAAACTTCATCAAACTTTAGTATGCTTACACGGATACAAGATTTCTTAATACCTATGAAGCGGGTTTTTTATTTTTTGCTTTTAACTTTTAAAATTGCTTCCTCCATCATCACCCACACTTCCTTACTTTTCTGTCAGATGGTAGAGACAAAAACAAAATTCAGACATCCATAGAAGAGAATATTGCTTTTTCACACTGGAGAATAATACAGCCTTCCAACCTTCAAGGAAAGGAAAATAAGCTGTCCCAAGATAAGACATTGTAACAGAATAATGTGCATTGATTTGGAAAGCTATCTTGAAAGGGTGTTCTGAAAACTCAGGCTTCTCATGATTATAACAGAATAATGTGCGTTACAATGCCTTGTTTCAATCCAAAGTATTCTGAATTTATGGTAGCTCAAAATCCTTCAAGGCTACATATCTGCAAAGAAGGATATAACCCAAGACTACAATCAAAGCTAATAAAATGAAATAGGGTTTACTAAAAAAATATACTAAAGAAAAAAAGTGAGCCTTGTGCTTCAAACTAGAAGTACAAGGAAAAAGAAAAAAGAGGATCACACTCACAACCACAAAGAATGTGTGCATGTGAAAATCTTGAATGCAGTTGCAAAGGCAGTGATGTCCCACAGGGCACCATGCTGAGCATAACCACCGTCTCTAGCCTCCAAGTCACAACAACCACCGGTCTCATGATGCATGCCGACCACACATCAGTGTGTTGAAGCCCTGCGTCTTGGCTTAGGGGCTTTAGTATCACGGTCATGGTACACAGGCTGCACATGTATCCCTCAGAGGCTAACATGTGTAGCTCTTATGCCGACGTGTTAGCCACACATCACTGCCCAGAACATGTGTCGTGTGTAGGAGATACCTACAATTATCAAAATTTATGATATTTGATACGACAAAAATTATGTATAATGTCAAAATGAACATTGTGAACGGTATGTGTGGAACTATGAAACACGTGCAGGGGTACATCGATATGGTTAAATCTGAAGAAGAAAAAAAGTAGAGTACGGACATGGCTGGGTACATTCATAAATAAAAAAAGTATTATTTTTTAATTTGGAGCAATGCAAAAATTAGTTAAATGTTTTAGTTGGATAAGATCTAAAGTACAATTCACATTTAATAAAAAGTAAGGTATAAATCAAAATTAAATGTCATTACATTAAATAAATTACAAACAAGAGCTTGATGCTAAGAATTAAAAAAATATATAAAAAAAAAAGTCCAATGAAATTAACGTTACTTCTATATAAAAGAAAAAACTATTCCGGCTGACGTACGGCTTGGGTATATGCTAAGTATCTCTGGTTATAAGAAAAATTAATAAGAAAAAATTTAGATACGTGTTTTGTGTATCCGGTGCATGTGAAGAAGTATCATACAAAGTACCAGTACCCAATATAGGTACGGCATGTTTGTTGAAGTACCCATTAGGCAGGCAAGTGGGCCTGTGTTGGGCAAAATATATTGAAAGTAAGATGAGATTATTTTACATAGTGTCACCGGACAATAGTGTTATCAACCAATAAAAATTTACAAAATGAGAATAAGTCTTATCTAATTCAACATTGTTGTGATATTTATTGTAAATTAAGATTATTTATTTAATGATAATACCGTCATATAATAGCACCGTTACATGTATTTGAAAAACATTTCATCTACATAATTTCTTTTCTACAAATCCCCCGAAAGGTGTGGAATTACCCTTAAAACTTTAATTGTACTTCAAAAATAGTCAGATGCACCCGAGGAGAAAATGAAAGCAAAAGAGGAGTGGCACAAGAGGTTCAAACACTGAATTGCCTTTGCTCACCAGTGTAGAATTGATCCTTTTCTTTGAAATGGACTTTGACTTTGAATGTTGATCAATTAGTTTTGCCTGTATAAATCTGAAAAATCAACCATTTCCCCCTGCTAATCAACATGATATTCATGTGATACGTATCAAGCACAGTGATCCTAAGAGCCCTCAGTTTTGGCATTAGTTTGAGACTGAATCCATATGTTAAAGATATAAGGTAGAGTAAAATTTTTTATTACACAATGTTGAAGTCTGAAATTTTTAATGGATTTCGCTGCTAGCTTAAAATCTTATTTAGTATCTGATTTTGTCCTAAAATTTGATAAGCAAGACAGAAAACCATTTTTCCATCTTACCACTAATAAACAAGAAACCAATCACTGATAATCATCTTTATGATAAATCTGTATTTAACAACACTCTAAAACCTTTGATAGATTAAAACAATTTTATGGTGTTAGCAAAAAGAACAATCGTGAAGCAAAAAAGAACAAGAATAAGAGGATAACAATTAGAATGTCATGAATATATTAAACCTTGTTGATTCAAGTTGAACTTGTAGCCAAGCTATAAGCAGGAACTTTTGCAAGTCTTCTCTCCTTCATAATGCCTCTCACCCTCTCTACTTCTTCCCACAAACCATTAGTTGCATATATATTGGATAGAACCACAAACACCCCATCATTCCAAGGTTCTAGTTCGTGTAAATGCTTTGCCACCCACTCACCCATCTCGACATGCCCATATTTCTCACAAGCGCCCATCAAACACCCCCAAATTACTACATTTGCTTTCATTGGCATATCTTCCACCATCTCTCTAGCCTCCTCGAGCAACCCAGCTCTTCCAAGCAAATCCACCATGCAGCCATAATGTGGTAACTGAGGCTTGATACCATACTCATTCTTCATCATATTGAAATAATATTTTCCCGCTTGCACTGTCCCACCATGCACACATGCACTCAAGACCCCGACAAAAGTCACATGGTTAGGCCTCACTCCAACTTCTCTCATTTGACGAAAGCACTCAAGTGCATCATTGACATGGCCGTGCATTGCATAACCCACAATCAGGGATGTCCACGAAGAAACATTTCGTTGCTCCATCCTTGAAAATACTCTGTGTGCCAAGTCCATCCGACCACACTTACCATACATGTCTATGAGTGAATTCAACATCAAAATATCTGATTTTTCAAAGCTCCTAGCTTGGAATACACATTTATGTAACTGAAGAGCTAAATTCAAGTCTCCTAGGCTTCCACAAGCCGAAGTTACACTAACCGTGGTCACATCATCCGGCTCGATCCCACTTTTCTTTAGCTCCGTGAACATGGTAATTGCTTCCTTAGCACGACCGCCTTGTGACAACCCTCCTATAATGGCATTCCAAGAACCCAACTTTCTTTCGCAATTTTGTTCAAACACTTTACGTGCATTTTTAAATTCGCCCGCTTTACAGCACAAACTAATGAAACCACTCTCACAAAACTCATTAGCCTCCAAACCATGCTTTATGGCAACCGAATGAACTTGCCGAGCCAAACCCATATCGAAAACTCGGCATAAAGCCTTCAAAACAATGGGCAATGTGTAAGAATCGGGCATGACACCGGCACGAGACATGGAAATGAATATACACAGTGCTTTGGAAGGCTTTTCTAGCCTAGTGTATGATCTTATAATGTTGTTCCAGTGAAATGGAGCAGAATTGAATTCTAGCATGTGGGTTCGAATGATATGGGCATGAATTTGATTCAATTGTGATAAATTTGAGCAATTTGACAAGTGGGTAGCTATGATTTTGGCTGGGTCTTGGGTAGAATTCAGGAATGCCATGTTTGTTGGTGATTGAGGATTGAGTGTGGTAATTGGAGCTAGACTGTGATTGAGATGCTGAGAAATTGACACGTGTTTGGGTTCTTGGATTCTCCACAGCCTAAGCATGGGACGATGAGACGAGGTCATGTGTTTACCGTGTGGTTAACAGAAATGGAGGGTTGGATCAAGCAGAGAACAAAGTTAGTTAATAACTAGTTCATCGAATCGAACTTTAGAGCTCAAAATTAAAATTACAAGGAGGGTTTTGTATTTATCAGAAAGTTTAAGGAAATCTGTGTAATTAGCCCAAAAGTTGATGAATGACAACTTGGATCACACGTGGCACAACCTAGGATGGGGTGACTTGAAATTTTTATAGAAAAATTATATGGTGATTTTTGGGCAAAAACAGGAACATGGATTGATTGAAGAAACAGTAGGACGATGACTTTTTTAACCTTTTGAAGATAATTTGACGGAGAACACTATGGTGTATCATTTTATAGCTTGTTTGATTTTGATTTTCACAAAAAAAAAAAAAAAAAAAAAAAAAAAAACACTTTTTAAGAAATTTTATTTATTTTTATTTTTTGTATTTATTTGTTTTTAATGAATTTTTTAACATTTTAAGTATTTTTTTTTTAATTTTTAAATACACTTAAAAAATATAATATTTGTGAAAAAATATTTAAAAAATTCACTAAATAAGAAAAATATAAAAATTTAGTATATTTTTTTGCATTTTTGTGCATTTATTAAATTTTAAAAATATTTTTTCATAAATATTTTACTATTTAGATATATTTAAGTAACGTGCATCTAAAAAAAAATTTACTTAAAATTTAAAAAATATTCACTAAAAATAAAAAAAATAAAAAATAAAAAATTTAATTTTCAAAAAATTGAATTCAAAAAACTGAAACCAAACACACTGAATATAATTTTATATTTTCTGAATTATAATTAAAAAAATATGAATATAATTAAAGAATTTAAAAATTATAACTAAAATAATATCATAAATAAAAAAATTAATCATAATTAAAAAAGAAAATAATACAACTAATCTGCATATGGTACGTTATTTTAAAGAAAGTATATGTTAAAATTTTTCTAATTTAACTGGTGTCATTTTATAAATATATAAAAAAATAATCGCTACATCACCACATACATATGAGTATGTTTGAATTGTGACTCTTTTTTTATAAGAATTTCTCATTTTAAAAATTCGTGGGAGACTTTTTCTGAAAGAGCCTCATGAGACAATTCGGACTGAACAAATTTGAATTATTAATCTATAAAATAAAGAGGTATTTTTTTATAATTTTTTTTACCTATTTATGTTTTATTTAATTCATGTTATTTTCTTATGTAAGTCTAATGCGTGATATAATTATCAAAATATTCCTAATAATATTCACACGGTCAATGCGAATGTTCTGTGATGTGAATGTTCACACCGTCAATGTGAATGTTTACACAATCAATATTAATATGTCAATGTGAATATTCACACTATCAATGTGAATATTTACATTGTAAAATATGAATATTTATATCACCAAATTGTTAACCATTTAAAAAATATTTATAAGGATAAAAATATTCATAAAATACCTTAAATATGAAAATTAAGATTTAGTAGATCAAATGTTTAAATAATAGGATTTATTAGAATATAAGAATATCTTGTATACTATTGAGATACAAACATTCAAAAAAAAAAGTGTGTTTGGTTTGAGTTTTTTGAATTAAGTTTTTTGAAAATTGAATTTTTTGATTTTTGTATTTTTTTTTGTTTTTAGTGAATATTTTTAAAATTTTAAACATTTTTTTTACGTTTTTAGATGCGCCTTACTTAGATGTATCTAAAAAGTAAAAAATTTGTGAAAAAATATTTTTAAAAATTAATAAATACATAAAAATACAAAAAATGTACTGAATTCTCGTATTTTTTTATATTTTTGGTATTTAGTAAATTTTTAAAAGATGTTTTTTCAATTTTTTTTTACTTTTTAGGTATATTTATTTTAAGGCCTCGTTTGGGAACAGACTAATTTAGTAACTTTTTCGATATTTAGCTAAAATATGAGTTAAAAAAAATTAATATGTTTGTAATGAATTTTTAGTTTTTTACGAAAAGATGTGCAAAAAGTAGAGAGAAAATAGAATCTTTGACTTTTTGGTGTGAGTTGTTGGTTTTTTGACTAAATTAGTAACTTTTTAACTAAAAATGAGGGTTCCCAAACAAGGCCTAAGTATGCCTAAAAATTATTGAAAATATTAAAAAAATTTAATAAAAGAAAAAAAATACAAAAAATAAAAAAATAAAATTTTCTAAAAATATTTTTAAAAAATGATAACCAAAGCATAGTGTCCTAAGATAAAATTATCCCAATATCATCAAAAAAAAAAAAAAAAAAATACTCCTTGTTTTCAAAAACAAAAAAAGAGAGAGAAATTTCAAAATAGAAAACTCCGTACCGAATCAATGGACGATCAAAGGAAACCCTCATCATCATCATCGGAGCCCAATAAGGATGCAGCAATGGTGGACGAGGACGATGAATCATCATCGGCTACAGTCCTCGATCTCACAAGCTTCCAGCTACACGATCTCGACTCAGTCGAGCTTCCACCGAGTCTGACAGAGTTGGACCTCACCGCCAATCGACTCTCCACCTTGGACCTCCGGATTGCCCACCTTTCCAACCTCAGGAAGCTCTCTCTCCGCCAGAACCTCTTCCACGACGCCGGGATCGACCCTATTTCTGGCTGGCACGAAATTTCGGACCTTGAAGTATTCAATCTCAATCTCAAACCCTAATTTTTATTATTATTGATTTTATGGTTTTTTTTTTTTTTGGTTTATTTTATTTTAGGTTGTTCCAATGTTTGAGCTATGTCAATTTAGTCGCAATGTTTGAAAAATATTATAATTTGATTCCCAATCTAACTCTGTCAATAGTTATAATTAAAGTTAGGGATGAATGTAGGAATTCATTTAAAAATTTGGACTTTTTGGTCCCAAAATATGCTATGCGAAAACTCACCTAAAATAATAATAATAATAATAATAATAATAATAATAATAATAATAATAATAATAATAATAATAATAATAATTCTGTTTACACGCCACAGAAAATCTCTATACAACATGAATCCATTTGTCATTTGGGTATAAATTTTTGAACAAAAGGCAACTGTTCGGATATAAATAGTTAAACGGAATGTATATTTGAATAATTTATTTTTGTTCATAAGTTTTTGTCTGAATAATAGTGTGTATTGATATTTTTTGTGGTGTGCAAATAGAATTTTTCCAAAAAAATTATTCAAAGTATGTGAATGGTGTCAATTTAGTCTCTAAAATTATATATTTACCCTTAATTGGAAGGAATGGTGTTTATGGATGGAATTAGGTTGGGAGATCAAATTGAAATATTTTTTTATACATTGTTGACTAAATTAAGACAATTTAATTATTTGGACCAAAATGATAAATAATATACGTTGGGACTAAAAATGTAATTAGCCCCTTTTTTTATTGTTTTTTTCTGGGTTTGATGTTTGGTTGCCAAGAAAATTTTGGAAAATTAGAGGAATCGCTGTTTTCTGTCTGTGAATTTTATGAATTAGGACCCCCATAAAAACAAAAGCATTCACTCAGCTGAACGTATTAAACTATCTGAACTGGTTTAGGAGTTTTATATGTTTTACCTGTTTATCCTTTATTTGATGCTGTTAATTTATCCTTGTTGATAGTATTATTCTAGGGTTTATCGTTTATTTGTTGGAAAATATTGTGGGAAATGTAAATACAAATTTTGTTTTATGTATGAATTTTGTACTTTGGGACTCCTTTTTAGTTTGGATCTTGATACTGCCGCCCGTTGATGGAGGGGTTTAGTGAGAAAAGAAAAGAAATGGAGATAAATAGATTTCTCATCACTTGTATGGATAAATGGTAAGAAAATAAGAAAAATTGTGAGAAAGAGAAATCTCTTAAAACTCATGTAGTCTTTGTAGAAATTTTATAATACCTACATTACCTTTCTAAAACATAGCAAATAAAATAAACCGACATTTGTCCTCCTTTATTCATTGTTCATAATTCTAAACAAAATGGTGAGAAACCACTGTCATTTCTTTTATTTTCTCATGAGAAACCATAATCTTATATATAAAAAAATTCTCGCCTACCATACCAAACGGAGCCCTAAAGAAACATAAAAAGAGACTTGGAACTCAAATTGGATAAGTTTGCCACATTGCGTGTGGAATTCATGGAAACCAAAGCATTTATTCTCATTTGAAAAAATGGAAGAGCATTTTAGTCACTAGACTAGAGATATTCAGATGCCACTGACCAATTTGGTGTTTCAACTTGCTTGAAGTAACGAAATAAGATATGGCTAAGATTTTATTCTTTGTTACCATGACTGTGGTATTACTATTAACTTTGTTAACATTTCCTTAATTTTCTCAGTCACCAAACAGTGTTTGTGTAAGAATGATTCCTTGCGTTATTTGAACACAAGCACGATGAGTTGTTTATTGATTGGAGTGAACATTCTATGGACTGAGACAATATGCATCTCTTTTCCAAATTCTATGATGAATAGACCCATGTCCATATTTATATGTACTATTGCAATTTGGCAAATGTGGTCCTATACTATTTTTTCTTTCTTTCTTTCTTTCTGTTTTTGTGCTTTCATTTCAGTTATATTGTTGAAGTAATTTACAAGATGTTTGTTTTTGCAGGAGCTTGTGTTCAGGGATAATAAACTAACAAAAATACCTGATGTTAGCATATTCAGAAGGCTTTTGGTATTTGACATATCTTTCAATGAGATCTCATCATTGAATGGATTGTCTAAGGTCTCCAACACACTCAAGGAACTCTATGTGTCTAAAAATGAAGTTACTAAGATGGAGGAGATTGATCACTTTCATGAACTACGAATTCTTGAACTGGGTTCAAACAGATTACGGGTTAGAACTCTGATCTCTTGAAGCATGCGTCTGCTACAAACTAACAATTGTTTCAAATACTAACTGTTTACTACATCTCTAGGTGTCCATGAAGCACAAGTACTTTTAGATGGGAGTTGTGTCAATACCATGTCCATATCAAAATACCAACTCCTTGAATACCTGAGGTTACGCATTGGATACTTCCTAACTATCTATAATTAATTCCCCTTATTTTGAAGATGTATCGTATAATTTAGGCCGCAATATGACCTTGCTTGAGATGGAGATGTGGTATGTTTTTGTGTAGTATTAGAGTATAATGGTAGGAGAAATATATTTATCAAAAAATAATAATAATAATAATAATAATAATGGTAGGAGAAATATGAAAGAATTAGAAACAAAAAGATTAAAGTGTGTAAAGTTTGGTCCAAGATCGTGTCTGCAAAATATGACCTTAATCTTTATTATGTGTGAATATATTAAAAGTTTGAACTTGAAAATATTTAATTGATAAATAAAAGCAAATAGTTTGCTGTGAATGTATTATGACAAACTCGCCTTTTAATTTAAAAGTATATTTAATACATACATACATGTCATATATACTACTTTATCCTTGACATTCCCATATTCTAGTTTTTTTAGATTTGTCATATCAAAGTGTCTGAATCGTGTCATACCCTTATCTTGTATCCATATCTCTACTTCATATGTGGTTGTCTAAGAAGCATGGACACGAACAAGACACGGACACACAACAATTTTCGAAAAATGTAGGACGCAACACGTGGACATGTACAAAATATATAATTTTATATATTTATTATATATGATATATATGAATATAGTATTGATAGATAATAATAAAAAATGCAATATAACACTAATTTCTATAAATTTCATTGTTTTTCTTTTATCATTATCTCCTAAGTTATTTTGTTCAAATTTATAATTAGTTTTATGTGTGCCTAATCGATGGATGCGTGTGTTTAAATGATGGATATGTGTGTCTTCCAAGTGCCCAAGGAGTGTCCGGATCTTAAACAATCTTTAAAAATTAGGACACGTTTTGATGAGTCTGACACGTACACGCCACTTTTTATGAAGCGTTCATGCTTCTTAGGTGGTTGTGGATTGCATGATGTCAGTCTACGAATAATAAAACGTTCACCACATGTTATGTGTGTATCTATGCAAAAGGAGAGTTGGAGGCAAAAATAAAATGGAAGAATGTGGGCATATGTTACGGTTTTCTCTTTTTTTTTTTTTTTTACTGGAATATGTGCTCAATCTTGATGTACTTTGTTTATCCAGGTAATGGAGAATTTACAAAATTTCACAAATTTACAAGAGCTATGGTTAGGTCGGAATCGAATTCGAGCTATTAACCTATGTGGGCTCAAGTGCATTAAGAAGATTAGCTTGCAAAGCAATCGTTTAACTTCTATGGCAGGATTGGAGGTATTTCATTGTTAAATATAATGATGTTTAGAGTGAGACGAGATTCATTAAGAAAATAAAAGTGCTTTTAGCTAGAAGTGCAGATAAGATTTTTGTCTTTTTTTTTTTTTTTTTTGGGATCTTGTTCCCCCGTTTTCCAGGAATGCATTGCTCTAGAAGAACTTTACATGAGCCACAATGGTATTGCTAAAATGGAAGGCCTATCAACCTTGATAAATCTCCGGGTCTTGGATGTGTCATCAAATAAGCTAACAGCAATTGATGACATTAAAAACCTTCCCCGGTATGAATTATCTTCCCTTCTCATACATATGGATTGATCTTGTCATCCAATTTATACTGTAATGATCTCAGTACCCCGCATACTTGTAATGCAGATTAGAAGATTTATGGCTTAATGACAACCAAATAACATCACTCGAAGATATTGCTGAGGCAGTTGCTGGTTCAAGAGACAAGCTCACCACCATCTACCTTGAGCGTAATCCATGTGTACGGTTATTTCATACTCAATGGGTCTTATAAACTACAGCCTCCTTTTTCACCTTTACCTGCATACATTGACTCTGTTTTCAACTATTTCCTATTTCTATATGCTTATTCTTACGTGGCTTTCTTTTGAGAGATATGCTCTGGTTTGGAATTGTTATGGTCCTTTCAGGATTGTGTGGAATTTTCATGGTTCTTTTATGTAGATCTTATCTGAAATCTGTTTTCTTCTAGTTATACTACTATACTCATCAAACTTTCCTCCTTCAATTTTTATTTTTTATGTTTTGAAAATGTTGCAATGGACCAAACCAGAAAATTCTTCTGAATTCTAAATTGAAATGTTTGATGAACCTCCTCAACTTTACTTTTTGTAGTACTTATTTTCAGTCCCCTGGGGTAGTCAATTTATAAGGAAACCTCAGAACATATGGAACGGGAAAATAATACATCATTAGACAGTTCTGGGAATTGATAGGCAGCCTATACTGAATTTATCGGTAAACATTTCAGAAGATTCCAATAATTTTTGTTCGGCTATTTTAATTGAATAGGAATACAAGTGTTATGCAGGGGGAATGAATTTCAAGTTGTTATGGATTAGAAAATTACTTCATTTTGTGTTGTGACTGTATAAAGGTGATAATTGCATATTGTAATTATCTGGGTGGTATGCTCCTTTTGTAATTTCTTTTCAATTTTTATTCGTTTTTTATTGTTATTTTTATATACACATTAAAAACATCTTCTAGCTTTTATAAAAGATTTGAAATGCTATAGCAGCCAGTTTTTTGAGTATTAGAGATGTGATGGAAAATCCTCTCTTATGGATATTTACAAGCTAAAATTTCTGAAAACAAATTCAATGTGAACAAATGATATATATGATAACAATATTCAAGCTGTGCTTGAACTGGCTAAACAGATTTGTCCCTATGACATGTCTTTCAACTGAATTTGTTTAGATTGCATCTCTGAGTTTAGCTACCAAAACAAAATGTGAAATTATTATTATTATTATTATTATTATTATTATTATTGGGGGATGAATGTTAATAATTTTAAGGAATTGGTGGTGGAGGTATTGTCTTGGTGCTGGTGGCAGAGTTGAATGAGGAAGCAATTGTACTGCTGGTGATGATAAGAGTCATCTCTCTCTCCCTCTCTCTCAGTCATGTTGGTGGTGTTCTTGACACAAACAGGTGTAGTCAGGTGTTCAATTAAGCTGCACCTAACAGCCCTATAGTTATGTGATTGTTTGTGATTCATTCTGTGTTCAGTTCCTGTGTTAGTAGCATTGTTATGGTATATTAATAAAAGCCTATGATCTTCTCTTGATCAACCCTTCCTTGAATTTTTCGTCTTACTTGTATTTCTGTAACACTCTGCAGGCAAAATCTCCGAATTACATGACCACTGTGGGACAAGCCTTTCCAAATATTCAGCAAATTGATTCCGAAGTATTTGCATAGAAGTTTGTCTGCCTGGAATTTGAACTTTTCCGCAGAGAGGAAGTTGATTCTGGGAAGTATTAGCTGAATAAGGCAAATTAAATGTTGCCTTTGATTTTATCATGCAAATCTGCTTTCGTGCAAAACATTAGCTTACTGTGAAGCTTGTGGTTTGGAAGTTCAGCCTAGAAGTTGACTTCGGTATTTTGAGGGGACAATGCAAGCAGGGCAATTTTAACTGTCTGGTCAGACTGTTAAAGTATTGGCCTTCCCTTTCACCATTGTACTTCCTAGTTGAAAACACACTTTTGTTTTTGAATTTTGTTGGTTTGTTTTTTTTTTCTGTCCCTGGTGGAGTTTCGGAGCTCTTTTTTGATACACAGAAAATTTCAAGTTCATGAACTCAAAAGTTCCTCAGTTTTATGATATGATCTTGTTTTTTTATTTATTTGTTATTATTATTATTGTTTTAGTGTCTGTAACAACTGGAAAACTGGCATATCTGTGGACACTTAAATACAATCATCTATATATTGATTCCCTGAAATATTTTCCACACTCCATCAAAATGGGAGCATGCTTAGAATATTTTATGTACTGGTAATGTTCCTGAATTTGCCACCATTTTCATGTACCTAGCTATAATTATAAGCAAAAACTCAAGAATTCTTTGTTTTGTTGTTCATGTTTTGTTGCGGGAGTGGTGGTGGAAGAAGCAAAGATAAATTTGATGTCACACAAAAGTAACATAAAAAAAAATGAAATATAAGTGACAGTACTAGCAAACTACAAGAAAAGAAACTATAGAACAGTACTAAATGCTGGAAATATTTTTGACAGCTTTTCTCAGAATTTGTGGGAAAAAAAAAAAAGAAAAAAATAAATAAAGAAAAAACCATGAAACCTTTTTTCACCGAGATTTAAGGAAGGCCCGGATTTTTTTTAAATGAACTTGTAAAATCTTCACTTACCAAACAAAGTACGAGGATATTTCCCAAACATACAGCTTCATGCTTGACCCTTCACCTCAGTCAAGAACTAGCTAAACCAAATGGATCAGCTTCTTCTTCACTTTCCCAATCTCAACATGCCTTTATATCTCTCTAGTAATCTTTCTCTACTCTCCCAAACTTCTCTCTCTCTCTCCCTCTCTCTCTCCGCCGCTCCATGTGAATTTTCTCCCTCTTCAACTGCCCTTCCCTTTTCTCCGGCTCCATTGCCATCTGAAATCGTGCCCTCTGCGCTAAACCACGCAATCCCTCCACTTTCCCTTCTTTCTCCTTCATCACTCTTTTTCAACCTTCAACTTCATAGCAACAGCCTCTCTAGCCTTTTGTTCTGCCACGTACAATGCTTCTGAAACCTTGGCAAAATTATCATTGATCTGAACATCCTGAATTCCCCTACTATTCGCCTGGCAGCACTTGTCGAGTGGGATTGTAAACCCTTTTGGATTCTTCCAGTTTAAAACACATGGTGGAATCTTCCAATCCTGTTGGTCCTTGACAGTCACAGGCTGAGGCGGAGAATGCAAAACCGACACGGGTGGAGAGCCAGAGGCCTTGGGAACCCTCAATTTTGGTAACTCTAATGGCTCCACCGCCATTACAACCATCTTAACAATCCCCTCATTCAATCCCGATGGATTGTACTTCACGAATTTTGAATGAGAATGAGAAGATTGTGTCATGCCCAAATCTTTGATTCACAATCATCTCGAGCTCAGATTTCATCTTGTGGGTTGTATCATAAATCACCTTCTCCAACTCCTCCTCAATCTTCAAGTACTTGGGCACAACATCACTATGCTGCGAATAGACAATTTTCAAAGCGTTTGTATTCCTACCCATGACGAAACAGAAAGGTATCTATTCGCAGCATAATGATCTTTGTATTGAATTTTTAAAATTTTTAAAAATTATTTTCAAAATATAAAACTCAATTAATTTGAAAAGTTATAACCAAATAAGTTTTCAATTTTCAAATCTATTTTTAAAAATCCTAAACCCAACACTGATTTCGAAACTAAATCAAGTACTTTCAAAACTAAACCAAATGCAAACTAAGCGTTTCTACTCAATAAGCTGATCAAGCCCAATATTACCAAAATTATATAAAATTTTAATAATAATTTTCTAATTATATAAATTTGATCAACTTAGTGAATTAGTCTCACATAAGTCAGTGATAATTTTAGAAAATTTTTTTTGTCAAAAATCCCAACAACATTATAAGTTGAACCAATTGACATAAAATCTAAAATGAAGGGTGAAAATTGAGTCAGTTGAATCTGTAAAACCAAAATGGCACATTGAATTCTCTCAAGTTGGCCATCCAACTTGAGAGAACAGTTTAGGTTTAGATCTATTTTGGGATCAATTTTAGTAATCCGAATTGTTCACTTTTTATAATCAGTTTGGGCCGTGTCTTTTCTTTGTTTTTCTTTTTCCCATTTTGTTGGGGATGGAAGTAGCAACATGGCAGGTAAATTTGATCTCACACAAATCAGGATAGCAGAAAGACAAAAATAATTGACTGTAGCCAACTGCAAGAAAAACTATAGAACAGCACTATAGAAAGTTAATAGTTTATTGCAGTAACCAGTAAAATGTAAAGAGAATCTTACTTACCAAACACAAGTACAAGCATTTCCCAAAACATACAACTTCATATGCTTAAGCTCCGCCCAACCTATATAAATTCAGGCAACACAAATGAAGCAACATTAAAGATGTAAATAAAGCAGGGAATCTGAAGCCGATGAAGAGTTGTTTTAACGCCCCCTTTCGAAACCAATACGAGTCCGGCCTGATCCTTCATGCCCATCTCTCATCGATGACCCGGCACTTGCTTTCATAGTCCCTCCACTGCCAACTTTGTCCATGGCCTTCTTACCCTTCTTCACCTCTGTCAAGAACTGGTCCAAACCAAACGGATCAGCTTCTTCTGCTTCTTTCTCAAATTCAACTGGCCTGTCTCTTGGACCACCCTTTTCATTGGTACCCACGAATGCCTTGTCAGGTTTGAAGCGGTCAGTCTTCATAATCTTCTCCAGCTGCTCATCTGCACCTCCATACATATCTGCATCTGCATCTTTCTTCGGCCTGTACAGAGTTGAGAGAGTGGGCTGAGCAGTAAACAGACCCTTATCGTAGACGTTGTACTGATCGTCGGTAGCAAACCCTGAATCCATCCCCTTCTCTTGGTTGAACAATCTCTGATCATACATAACCTCACCCCCTCTTCCGGCACCAGCAGAGGCCATCCCAAGAGCAACCTTCTCACTGATATCACGGTCTCTATCTCTAGTAATCTTACTCTTCTTTCCAACTGCTGCATCCTTTGCCTCCAACCTTCTCTCCCTCTCCCTCTCTCTCCGCCGCTCCTCACGAATTTTTTCCCTCTGCAACCGCTCTTCCCTCTCCTCCTTACTCTCCCTTGGGATATCCTTCTCTTTAACACGCTCATAATCCCCCCTCATATCAGCATCTTCCATCATACTCTTGTCAGAAGGAATTGGAATAGCAGCCGGGGGTCCTGCACCAGTCCTCTCAGATCGCGCCCTTTGAGCTAAGGCACGCAATTCTTGCTCTTTCCTTTCCTTCTCCTTCATCATCATCTCTTTTTGAACCTTTGACCTCATTGCAACAGCTTCTCTAGCCTTCTGTTCTGCTACATACAACGCTTCCGACAACTTTGCAAAATTATCATTAATCTGAACCTCTTGAAGCCCCCTACCATCTGCAGCTAAGCGCTTGTCAAGTGGGATTGTATACCCTTTTGGGTTCTTCCAGTTCGAAATACATGGCGGAATTTTCCAATCCTGTTGGTCCTTTACAGTCACAGGACGAGGCGGAGAGTGCATCACTGGCACGGGTGGAGAACCAGAGGCCTTAGGAACCCTCTTGTGTTTGAACTTTGGAGGCTCTAATGGGTCCACAGGCATCTCAACCATCCTGATAATTCTCTCCTTTGCACCTGAATTAAACGCTGCAGACTGTTGCGATGGCTTGTATTTGATGAATTTCGAATCAGAAGATTGTGTTGGCACGTTTTTTGGTTGAGCAGCGCTCAATCTCCTATTGACAATCTTCTCAAGCTCTGCTTTCGTCTGTTGGGTTGTCTCGTCAATCTCTTTCTCCTCTTCATCCTCCTCTTTCTCATTTTTCAAAAACTTGGGCACAAGGTCCGTGTGCTGGGAATATACAATCTTCGAAGCATTTTCATTTTGTTTCACAATCGCATCAAATGTCACATTACCATGCTCATCAACCGTAACAGGCAATGTCTTCTGTCCAGGCTTTGCACCAGTCTTCCTACCCATACCAAGAGGGTACTGCGCGTAGTGAATCTCAGGGAATGCCCCACCATCACCAAAATCCTCAGGCTTGGAGGGTCGAAAGCCATCCCGCTTTCGATACAGAGGCACTAGATTGACTTTGACTGTCACAGATTGATCAGCCTCGGCAGCACTGTACCTCTGCTTGAACCACGGATCGTTGGAGTGATCATAATGAGTAGCCCCCGATGATTTTGCCGGAGGAAGAAGCTCCTTAAGAGCCGCCATCGAAAACCCAAACCTCAAATCCAAAAAATTCCCCAAACTTCACTGACTGCAAACCCTTCAACCAGAAGGTAACAACAATTAATCGATCACTCCCATAACAAAACTAACCAAAACTATTAATTTAAAAAACAACACCACGAATAATAAATAGAAGGTCAAAACAGTACAAAAGCACTAGAGATTGCATATTGAACTGAAATCTAAACCCTAAATTAAGATTCAAAACATAATCTTTATACTGAACTAAATATAACTAACAATGAATATGCATATATGAATGAACTGAAAATCAAACTTCATTACCTGCAAACCCTAGAACCAGAAGATAACAACAGCTAATCGATCACAGCCGTATAAACAAACAGCACAAACGAAAAAAAACTAACCGAAACACTCGATTTCAAAACAAAAAAAAATAAAAATAGAAAACAAATCAAAACAGAAAAAAAACAATCATGAATCGACAGTTGCTAGAGGTGTGAACCCTATATTAAGATCAAAAACATAATCTTCATACTGAACCAAAGATGAATGATCTGAGAAATCAAAGCATACGTGGTGAAAGGTGTGAATCGAGCTCCACCTACGGCAAGACGCAACACAGAATCGTGAGGTCCTTCTTCAACGTCTGGCTCTCAAACTAGGTTTTGGTTTTGGATCTATTTTTAAAGTTGATGACAAAAATAATTGTCAGACCTGACTCGTTTGTAACTCGGGTTCTACACTCACCATTTCAGATCCCACCGAAACTGACCCGGAAAGCCTTTTTATTTTGGCCGTGGCCTTCGTTTGGAAGGAATTAATTTTTAAGCAATGATTCATAGTTTTAAATTTAGAGCTTTGATAATGACTTTAATAATGTGATCAAATTATTTGGTCATTTATTTAAAATTAATAAAAAAAAATTTAAATAAAAATTAATTTGTCATAATAATTTTTAAAACATAAAAAAATATTTTAAAACAAAACAATTAAAATAAAATTTTCAATCAAATATACAATCAAAATAATTTTAAAGCACTAGCTGAATATTGTTTTTAATAAAAAATAATATATATTTTTTAATATTTTAAATAAAAAATACAATAATTATTTTTTTGAATTAAATTTTAAAAAGAGTTTGATTATGAGTTTTGAATAGAATTTTCAATAGAGTTTTAAGTTGTGTGTTTCTTTATGAGTTCTAAGTTTTTGAATTAAGTTTTGAAAATTCTTTTCAAAACTTATAATCAAACAACTTTTCTTATTTCAAAACTCATTTCAAAAATTCAAAAATCAATTCAAAATTTTTTTCAAAACTAATAACCAAACAAATTTTTTCTTTTTAAATCATGATTCAACAACTCATAAACTCAAAATACAACTCCATTCTCAAATCATTATTCTAAAACTAAACCAAATGCTACCTTTACTTGTAGTGTAGCTGTAGCCATGGATAACTCCAAATGATAAGTGTAATATCAAATATCTATTACATGGTTTTCTTGTGCAGGTCTTTCTAGATTTAACAACATACTCCGAGTTATGCCACTTTCTTTGGTAGTTAGCTAAAAAACTAGCTTATTGATTAAAATAAACCTACAGAAAAGGCATTGCTAAAAAAACTAGTTTGATTGGCACATTGCTAGCTTTTTGGCTTTTCTGATAATTTTTTAACATAGGTATATTAGGTAACCTTTGCTAGCATTTTGGCTTTTTTTTTAATACAAAATGACCAATTTGACCAGGATATTGAATTCCAATGATGGAATAAGGAAGATGGGATAAGGCCAAAATAGGAAAATATCAAAATTGGCTGGGCTGACTTGTTCATTGGGCTTTTGGGTAGGAAATAAGCCAATTAGTGGCTAAAGTCGGCTTTGTTTATCAAAATGAGTTTTTTAAGCTAATAACTTGGCTTTTAAGATCATCCCAAAGGAAATATTTCATATATCTCAATCAAGTATTTATTACATTTTTCATTATTTCTTCATAGGGGTTAGACAACTTATTGTTGTGGAGGCTGGCAGCAAGCGTGTAGAATGCATTAGAACAATTGGCGACATCTTCAGATTCTTGCTCAGTTAGTGGATGGACTAACAGCTTTAGGGGCTAGTAATGGTGGCTTTCCACCCAAATTGTGTTTTTCTATAACTATCACTGCTGTACCTTTGTGGAAAGCTTCCTCACCCTCAATGATTTGTTTCCATTTTTTTTCCCTCTTTCCCAAATATACCATTGGATTAGCCTTTTGCATATTTGCCTGGTCTTTTACCATCTTAGACGGTAGATAGAGAGACTTGTAAATTGCAAGGATTGGGCTTTGCCCCCTACTCTATTCATCTCCCAAATTGTTATCTCGACTAAATTGTGTGTTGCTTCCACAGCTGCCATTTTTGTGAACACCATGAAACTAAGTACCAGTTGACATTTCTATGCTATTATTGGTAGAAAAGAGTGGAATAAAAATAAACCAGAGATGGATATTAGATGGTCGGAATTGTTCTTATGCTTATTTCATGGACTTGTGATTGATGTTGCAGTTGTTAATCTTCGTGTTGTAAATTTTTTTTTTCTCATTTTGTCGATCCTTTTTTTTTAAGGCATATGACCTTCAATTCCTTTTTGAAAAGGTGTGTTCTATTTAGTCCCATAACCTTTTGTTTATATCCAAAAACCCTGTGCATGTTTTTCTTTTCTCTTTCTCGGTGTCTTTGTTTTTCTGTCTCTTTCTCTTCTTGATTTTCGGTAAACGGCGACCATGTCTATCTTTTCTTTCTCTTTTTGATATATAGTCACCAACGACCAGTGATTACCATCGATTGGGATTCACCGGTAACCACTGACATTTGACTTCTTGCTTTATCCTCACTGATGGCGAAGGAGATAAGTTTCTAGCGAATAAGATGTGTAGATCTACTTAGATTTACATTAGATGTGAGTAGATTTACACCATATCTGGTTAAATCTAAACCATAAATAGTTGTCAGAGTACAATCCTTTCTATATTTGTTTCTTTTCTTAGATTACACAGTTCTTTTTTCTTGTTTTAATGGAGAAAATTTTCAAATTCTGAACAAATTATTTTTGAGTTTTAGTTATAAGCAGTGAAATTGTAAAATTTTACAATTTTAATTTTTTTGGTGTTAAAATAAATCATGGTTTAAAATTGTAAAATTTTACATTTTCATAACGAGTTTTAGAATTCAGTTTGATTAATAAAGATAAATGCTTAATAGAATTATGCTTTGAAACTGTAATATTTTATAGTTTCAAAACTTATTTTTCAGTTAATTAATATTGGAGATTATTTGCTCTTTTCCTATTATTATTGTCTTTTGTTGTTATGTTTTTTTTCCCCTTTCAGTTTATTAATATTTAGTACATTTTACTATATTTCTTTCACTCTAATTTCTCTATTTATTCTTTCTTTTTTTGATAATATTTTGGACATTTTGTGAGTCTTCGACGATGTTCTTGACGTTCAAAGAATGTTCTCGACATTTCGACGACTTCCAGTAACGTTCGGAATACTTTGGTGATACTCCGGCAAATTTTCTATGATACTCCGACAACTTTTAGGTAATGTTGAACATTTCGGCGAATTTTTAGTGACCATCTAATTGAAGTCCGACGGTAGTGAGATATAACAGTCTTTAATTTTTTTTTTTTTTAAAAAGGATTTTTAGGCAACAATTAAAAACACGTTGAATTAATTAATACAAATATTTTATTTTTGGACTAGATAAATTTTACATTTTGTATTTGAGACTTACTGGTAAATTTTTGTTTTTTTTGTTTTTTGGAATCGAGTTCCAAGAGCTTGTTAAATTACATTTGCATTATCTAAAGTATTGATTAAATCCCATTTTAGCCTTTTAATTTTTTTTCCTTCAATTTGATAATTAAAATATTATTCAAATTAGGCCAATGTGGTTTAATTGGTTGTTGACCAGAAAAACATCATTGTGGGAAAATTTAATACTTTATGAGGCAAATTAAAATTCAACGGGAAAGTTTTAATGCCATGTGAAATTCGTTGTTAGTTGACAAAATTTGATTATAATAATTATTTTATTTAAAATAATTTTTTAATAAATTAAATGTGAGAATATAATAAGATAATTATTTTATTTTATTCTTGCAACATCTCCAATTCTTTATATATATTTTGTTTCATCAAATTTATTCAACAATTTAAATTAAAAGTACGACTTGATATATAGCTCACTTCAAAAACTTGCTCCAAGAGTGTAAATCAAAATTTTCATCAAATATTTTTAAAAATACCTAACACATCTAAAAATCTTATTTAACAAGTTCAATGAAAAAAAAAATTAATTTTCAATCCTTCATCTGTTAATAATTTTATCAAATTTAAGTAAAAATAATTATTAAAAATTTGATGAATAGATTACATCTAAGTTTTATCAAAATTTTAACTAAATCTAAAATTTGGCGACTTTAAAATTATACTCATTTGGTAACTTTAAATTTTAACTCCCCTTTGGCAAATGGATTGGCTTTTAATTGGGATTAAAAAAATACGAAAAGACAAAATAGATTAAATAAGTTAATAAAATAAAATGTCATATTTAAACCATAATTATTTCACTTTTTTCTAAAAAAAAAAAACAAAAATGTTAAAAAAATTCTTTTCAAACGTTACTAATTTAGCCAAGCTAAATTAGGCAAAAAGTCAAAGAGTTAGGCTAAAAATGTTCTTTCTAAACAAACCCTAGCCAAAAATTATAAGTTAATAAACTATATAAAAAAAATAAGTCAAAAATTCTATTTTTTATTTACTTTTTACACTTTTTTTATAATAATTTAAAAAATTATCCCAAATATACTATTTTTTGGAGGCATTTACACATAAGTCTTAATTTATAAACTTATACTCCATTAAATTCTAATTAAGATTTTTTGGACCTTCAAGTCCCATTAAGCTTTTCATAGTTGGAATTGTCTTTCAAATAATGATTATTCATCATTTATGATTATTTATAAAGGAACATGATGATTTGATATTTATTTTAATTTTCAAAATTTTAAAATTGAAAAAACAAAAAAAAAATATGTGCAAAAAAAAAAAAAAAATGTATTTGGTTTCAGTTTTTTGAAAATTGAGTTTTTTATTTTTCATGTTTTTTTTTTGTTTTTAGTGAATATTTTTAAAATTTTAAGTAATTTTTTTATTATTTTTTTAGATGCACCTTATTTAGATGTATCTAAAAAGTAAAATATTTATAAAAAAATATGTTAAAAATTAATAAATATACAAAAATACAAAAAATGTAATGAATTTTCATTTTTTTTTGTATTTTTGATATTTAGTGAATTTTTTAAAGATTTTTTCCCACAAATATTATACTTTTTAAGTATATTTATGTTAGGTGTGTCTAAACATTAAAAAATTACTTAAAATATTAAAAAAATCATTGAAAAAGAAAAAAAAATAAAAAAGTAGAATTTTCTAAAGACCAAAACTATGAAAAAATTGAATTATTTTTTGTTCAAAACTGCAAATTTTATGTTCATAAAGGAGCATGATGATGAAACATTGATGTGCAAAACTGAAAAACAAAAAATTTTAAAAATTTTAAAAAATGATAATGTTCTTAGTTTTAAAATTAGAAAAAAAAATGATAATATTTCAGTTTTATTAAATAGTTGAATCAAACCAATAAGTAGAAATGTAAAAAAGTTAAATAGCATACTCTATTTTTTTTCTTCATGAATTAGTGAAACAATTATTTGAAATATTACTATGCAAAATTGATAATATTCTTAGTTTTAAAAATTGAGAAAAATTGATAATATTATCAATTTTACTAAATAAGACTTACTATTTCAAAAAATCTTAGATAGAACTTGAACTATCATAACATTTGTAAATAGAACTTTTAGGTAATTAACTCTTTTTTAATCTCATATTTTAGCTAAAATTAGCTTGTTCCCAAACAAAGCCTTGTTTGTGAGAAGAGCAGGCAGGTTAATACGACGTCGTCTTGTTATGAAGAATTGTTTCATAAACTTCTTGTAGATGCGCCGTAACAGAGGCAATGGTGGAGAGAGAGAGAGAGAGAGAAGCATGGAGGGACTCATAGATGAAGAAAGAAGGGCTCTCGTGGTAGCAAATTCGCCCATCTTCCTCCTTCTACTTCCTCTCCTTCTCAATCCAAACCCAAACCCAGGTCTCACTTCTCTCTCTCTCTCTCTCTCTCTCTCTCTCTCTCTCTCTCTCTCTCTCTTAACTTTCTCTAATCAATTTAGTTTATTAATTAATCATCATTGCAACTTATCAAACTAATCTGAATTCATTCCACAATCTCTTTCACTCTCTATTCATGGGTTTATCAGATTATTATTGTATTTTTGATGAATTTCATGAGAATTTTACTAGGTCTTGATTGAACTAAAAATTTAGACTTTACCCCCAATTAGATGGAATAGATTAAGCATATTGTTTGAATATCATGTGAGTTATTGTATGTTTATGCATTGTATTTGATTAATTCCTATTTTTTCATTCCCTCCTTAAATTTCCAAGTACCCAACTCAACTACTCTCTTATAAATCTTTAGTTTTTTTTTTTTTTTTAAAAAAAAAAAATTAGTTTATTAATCACCATTACAACCTCTCAGACTAATCTGAATTCATTCTGCAATCTCTTTCACTCCTTATTCATGGAATTATGAGACTATTATTGTATTTTCGATGAATTTCACGAGAATTTTACTGAGTCTTGAACTGAAAATTCCGACTTTACCCCAATTAGATGGATTAGATAAAGCATATTGTTTGAATATTGAAAAAACCAAAATCCCTGAGATGTTGATTTGAGATTACGTTTCACTTTTAAATAGCGAATAATAATCTTAATCAAACAATCAAAGACAAATCAACACACCGATTTAACATGGAAAAACCACAATTGGAGCGCCTCCAATTGTGATAAAAAAATATCATGGGCCAAAACTACAAAACAATCTATTAAGAAAACAAAAAGGAACTACAAATGTGTATCCTTAATTATCTACCGAATTTACGCCTGAATTTAACCAACTCCGATATAGCGATCCCGGTTTTCCCTCCATTGGTTATTGTATCCCGGACTCAGTTCCGTAGATGTCTGTTGTTGTATATGCTTCTTTTCCCGTCCTTTAATTCCTTGTATTTGAATTTTAGGATGTGTTGGGCAGGTTTGTAACAGGTTCGTTGTGATTGGGAATAAATGGTTGCTGTCTAGTTTTTTGTGTCTTCGCTCGAGCAAGGATTTTGTCGCTCGAGCGAGCTCTGTGTTTTGGTTCCTTCGCTCGAGCCAGGGTTCCTTCGCTCGAGCCAGGGTTCCTTCGCTCGAGTGAGAGTTAAGTGGTGTGTCTGGTGGCTCGAGCGAAGAGTCTTGCGCTCGAGCTTGCGTCTGCGTCTCTTTTTGACCTGAAGATTGCATTTCTTGGCTCGAGTGAGCTTTCCTTCGCTTGAGCGAGTGAGCTGTATGTTTTGGGTTTCTTCGCTCGAGCGAGCTTTTCTTCGCTCCAGCATGCTTCTAGGTTACAGACCTGAAGCTTCGAATTGTTGGCTTGAGCGAGGCTTTCTGCGCTCGAGCGAGGTTTCTTTGTGTCTGGTCGCTCGAGCGACCACTCCTTCGCTCGAGCGAGCCTCGAATATATTAGTTGGTAGCAGCGGGTTACACTTCACTTTTTCGTCCTCTTTACATTTCAAACCCTAGATCCGGCTGCTCCCTCTCTCTCTACATATCTTCTCTCTTCAAATCCATCTAGCTCTAGTGTGTTTTTATCTTAGTTCCTTTGTAAAAAGGGTGGAGCTTGGTGTGGGCTACATTTTGATCCGAAAATCTTTGGGTTTGGAGCATCTCGAGTTTTCTCCACCTTCTCCATTTGGTCTCTTCTTTTGAGATAGGGATAACCTACTCCTTTCTATGAGTTTTGACATAGATATTGTGTATTTTGTATAAATGGTGTTGTTTGGGTAACTTGGGAAAGTTAGGGTTTATATTGAAATTATATAAAGAGAGATTTTGAGTGTTAAAGCTCCATGTGCATATAAAGCCTTGGGATTGTGAATTTGTGGGTCAAATTGATGGAATTTGGTCTTAAGATCAATATTTGAGAAAAAGGAAAAATGTCTTAATTAATGTGATAAATTAATTTGCATAATTAATTTGGGAAAAATATGGAAATATGAATTTGGATTGAGAATCATGAAATTGGATGGAATTGTGGTAGAATGGTGTGGTTGGATTGATTTATCACCCACTTATGAAAATATTGATATTTTATCTGTTTGATAAACTTTTTATCTGTTTAGAGATAACTGCTTTGGGCTATCGGTGGAGGATAGTCTTGATTGTTGTAGACATTGTATGTTGATTAGGAAAAACTGAAACTAATCACATTGAATATGTCATTGAATATGACGGTTGAAATAATACATCGAATATGTGTATTGATTGATCATTGTATATGATAAGTGTTTATATACATTGTATATGTATGTTCTGTGGGAAGAGATAGTGGATGGACTCTCAAACCTGTTTGGGAGGAGATAGGGGATGGACTCCATTGATAACTAAGTTGGCTGGAGTGTCCAGGGTGAAAGTCCCGAAATTCTGATTACGTTTGCATAACGTAGATAATTGAAGTATTGGAAGTGTTTTAACATGAGATGTGGTCTCATTTGACTTGTGGATAAAGAAAGTGTTCATTATGAGTTGTAGTCTCATTTAATTGGCTGGCTAGGTTCTGAGCCATGTTTATGAATTGAAAATTGGATAAGTAAAGGAAAGTGGAATGAAACATGGACATATTTGTCATGGAACTAGAATGGGATGTAAGTTGATTTACAAGTGTTAATCATTTATCAAATGCTAATGTTTTAGTCATTTCTCATAATTGGTTTAGTATATCTTTACTGGGCATTGGCTCACCCTATATGGGACATCATTTTCAGGTTCAGGTGATATGCCACCTCTAAGGACGTAGCTTGGAAGGCTTTGAGGCTGATAGATTTTTGTTGTTGTTCTCTTTTGGTATTACATGTAAATTCAAGCCAATGGCTTAAAGTGTAATTGAGTTAGTACTCTCTTTTTGTAACCAAGTGTTGGCTTGGAAAGTTGTAAGCCCGTAGGGCATTTACTTTTGTTGTCAACATGTAATACTTTTGTAATGAATACTCTGATGAATGAAAATATGCTTTATTCTCTTATGCCTATGCATGTCAAGAATGCGGGTTTATTTGTATTATTTTGAGGGCGTTACATCCGATGTGCCTCTTCTACCACCGTCTTCACCTCGGAATTGTCTTGCCTAACATTGAATCTACAGCGCAAATGTCGAATCCACAATGACAAGCCACTCCTGAATCTACCAAAATTTCAGGCCCAAATTCTCCGAAATCCATTGAAGAACAGGTCTCTTTTGTGAATTAAAGAAAACACACAAACCCCACAGATCCATTGATCAGTCTTGAATCATCAAGAAAACACTCATAAAGCACTCTTCAATATAAAAATACTTTGTTTTTTTTTTCCTCTTTGAAAATTTGGACATTCAAAGCCTAAAAATAACAAACTGCGTACTTTATATAAAACTAGATCACGAAGATCGCTTGAGCGCACATTACACCACTCAAGCGATGTGAGTAAAGGCGGTGGAAAACATATAGGCTGACCGCTCGAGCACAACATTTACCGCTTGAGTGGTAAAACTTTCTTCCTAGAAGTTCAGGTGCTTTGCAAAAGTATTGGAGGATCTTTTTCTCTACTCGAGCGCACAAATGACCGCTCAAGCGATCAAACAACTTCTACTGCATTTTTGCTTTTTGCTTTTTGTTTCAGCGAAGTGACAAATATAAAAGAAGCAGGATCACAAGCTACTCTAGATAGGCACAATTCGGGTTGGATTCACAACTAAACACTAACATCCTCACTGAAACATAAGAGCGAATAAAATTACAATTAAAAGGAATTTTGTCAAAAGGAATTGCCAAATACAAAAACCTAACAATCTCTTCCCTCCCTGTCTTCTTCTCTTCTGCATTCTTCTGAATCAGTATCTTCCCTCTTCTACTTATTCACTCAATTCTCCTTCTTTTTCATCATTCTCTTCCATCTCCTTCTTCTTCATCACTCTCTTTTGTTTCTTCTTCCTCATCGAGAGAAAAAGAGAGACTGAATGGAGGAGAAAAGTTGTCTCAAAACTCAGTCTATTCTCTGCTATTTCTCTGACTCTCCTTTCTTTCTCTTTACATCTCTCACCACATATGGCCTCATCTCGTCCCCTCACTCTCTTTCCGGACCTCAATGATCCAAGCTCTCCTGGACCAAGTGCCCCTGCTCCTACCCTTTCTAACCTTCCTGGACCGGGTGCCCCTGCTCCTACTCTTCCTAACCTTCCTGGACCGAGTGCCCCTATTCCCATTCTTCCTAACTTTTCCATGATGTCAGTTGAGCAAATCATGGCTGCTCAATCTGACATTGAGGCCAGCCACTTCATACTCAGCTCTTGCATGGAAACAGTGACTGCGGTTACCAAATTATCTCACCGGTTGCAGAATAGGACTAGCGAAGTACAACAGTTAAATGCCCAACTTTCTCTGCTCCAGCGCATGTACAAAGATGCGCGGACAGAGATTTGTGCCCTGAAGGCAGAAAATAAAGAGTTAAAACGGAAGACCACTGTCATGACCCGATTCGGAGCACCTTCATACTTCGCCTTTGACAGCCAGCAGGGAGTCAAATCCCTCAGCGGTCCTATACATACTGAGGCAGAGCCTTCAAGGGTCCTCCAAGGCGACAAAAAAGGAAGAGCTCGGCGGGAGAGTCGAGTAAGTGAAGTCGGCATATGGCTGTTATCAAAACAAGATTTTTTTTTTGCACTGTAATGGGGGATGTCATCCATTGACTTCAATAAAATCAGTTTTCTCTTTTTTTTATTAGTTTATAATCTAGTGCAATAATTTACTTAATATCCATCCTAAGTGATTATCTCTAGACTCTTAACCAATGAGAACACCCTCTCTTTAAAGGCACAATTCAATGATATATTTTGTAATTGCAACCATCACACGACAACTAACTCATCTCAATATTAAAATGAATTCATACTTAGTTACCCAATTGAATAAAACTAACACAAACAATGACTCCAAATATTTCATCCCATGAGAACCTCCATTCGTCCCCTAGTACAATCATATTCCTCTATGAATTATTCCAAAAAACAAAATTCATAGATCACCTTAGCCTCAACTACTTCACTTGAACAAGAAGAAACACCAACCTTTACGAAACATAATGCAATCATGCCAAACACACTATTCAAAAATTCTCAGCCACAACTTTAGTTGCCCAACCAAACAATTTATGTATTAATTTTACCTATCCACTCTATTTCTTTCACTCAACGAGCCAACTAACAGTTTATGCAAACTTGTCTACATCCACCCACACAATTTCACTCCAACATAGAATTTACCCCAACGCTCACACAATGCACTTCGAGTCCACATAGAATTCATCAAGACTAGATATACATTCTAACAATACTAAGGTACTCCCAACAAATACTCATAGTCGTCGTGACTTTGAAATCTCCTTTGAAGTCTTTAGTCAGCTCGCTTCTATCCAAATTCTAAAATATATAACCACAAGCTATGATGCCACTCATTCAGCCTTTAGTGGCTCCTTAGGATCTCCCATAAAAAAATATCCAGATTGGTCCGGAAGAACTCCCTTTTTAACAGGAGTGGTCCTGTCTCTGCAACTGGGGCAGTTGGGGCTTGTGCTAGGTTTTTAGCCCTCAGTATGTTCAGTACCCCTGCTATCTCTCGTGCCAAAGCACCTATGGCCTGTTATCCAACTGGCTCAGCTATATTTGCCTGCCCTGTCCCCCCCTCCTACGCCAGAATCTCATCCGGTATTGGCATCTCGTGCCTCCTAGGCCTACCATGCCTACCACTTCCTCTTCTACATCCTGACATCCTAATAAAAGTAACACTCGAGGTTGGTACTGTCACAATTGTGCCAAAACTAACTCATTCACGTCCTAAGGCAATGGACAATAGTTAATTCATTCCACATAAGCACATAGTCACATAAGCACATACAAGTTTTCTTTCTAGATAATGATTGTCCCATGACATTGCTAGAGTTCTAATCAGAAATAACAGTGATCAAGTGCTTTTCTGACAGGACTTTCAGGAACTTACAGACCCAATCAACATCTCAGAAATCAAACCCCATACCCATATAATCACATAAGCATGTTATCACATAGTCACAAAATGCATAACACTTCCTAAGCATGCTAAATGAACCCATTGTGGTTAAACAACTACTTCCCACGAGCTCCAAGTATTCAAACCCGATAGCTCTGATACCAAGTTGAAACGCCCCTAAAATAATACAATAAAGATAACTCATATGCGGAATAAATATGAGAAAGAACATACTTTCATACATCAGAGTTCACTGTTAAACAATAAGTTAAATGCCATGTAGGCTTATACCTTTCCAAGTCATTGCTTGGTTTCACAAATTGAGTCTCGCTCAGTACCTCTTAAGCCATCGGCTTTACAAATAACAAACATACACACATAAGGCATAAATAAGAAGCCCTTGTTTCCTGAAAGTCCACCCATGCTATTGCCTTGGAGGAAACATCTCACCTGCACCTGAAAATGATATTCCCGTTGTAATAACCCACATACATATCTTAGTCATGTTCATGTGCATTTGCATGGTTTTGTCTTGTTAAGCTTGCATCTGTAGACTTTGACTTGTTTTGCCTAAGTAAAGGTCCCTGTCTTGTTTTGTGCTTATGTGATTTGCCTAAGTGTTGTTGCATGCTTTGTTCCTTCCTTGCTGTTTCAAGCCGAGGTCATCTTAAGCCTAGGTTACACCTTTGAACCTTTTCCACCTAGGACCATCTTGGGACCACTTCGGTTGACCTCCACCTTTGCCCTGGCATAATGGCCGAGATGTCATCATCTAGGCCGAGGTGTGCATCACCTAGACCGAGATGTGTATTATCTAGGCCGAGATGTTACCATATAAGCATCCTAGATCTTTGATCCTTGCACCTAAGTGATCTTGTTCCTGGATTGGAATGACCTAGACCGATGTGTGGCACATCTAGGCTGTGGTGTGGCACAGCTAGGTCAAGTGTTATCCTTCCTAGCCGAGATCATTGTTCCCTTACTTGCCGATGTCTTGTCTTAGCCGAGATCATTATCTGCCGGAGTGCCCATGTCGTCTTGCTTGTTATATACATTTTGTCATGCACTTGTCTTGTCATTCAGCCACCTTTTTAAGGAGAGCCAACCAGCCGTTGCCACGTGCCCTAGTAGAGGGTTAAGTTAACCGGTAGAGTTAGAAATATATCATTTTTTCAAATCCTTGTCTTTGGAGAGAGAGAAGCCCTAGGAAGAAGAAGAGAAGTTCTTGAGAGAAGTAGATTTCTAAGCTTGATCCTTACACCTTGAACCGTTAGATCCGTGTCTTGAGGTAAGATTCTTGATCTACTCTTGTTATTATATATGTTGATCCGATTGCATTGCATGATCTAGCACGATTCATAAGCCATGCATTGATTTGAAGTTCGGTTCTAGAAAGAGAAAATGGTGTTCTTGAGTTATTGAGGAAAAGTCTTGTTTTGATCTGAAAGTTTGCATTAAGATCCATGTTTTTGTGTTTGTTTTCATAAGATCTTCAAGTATGGGTACCAAGGTCCATGTTTTCGAACTCATAGCATAAAATCCCAGATTTTGTAATAACAAGTTATGATTTTAGCATTCATGTTCTCTTTGTTCTTCATGTTCATGTTCTTCATGTGCTTTAAGGAAGGAAATCCAGATTTCCAGACTTCACCTTTCCCTAGGTGTGGTCACTGAGACCACTCTTGCCTAGATCTCACACCTAGGCCAAGCGTCGTATCTCACCCTAGCCTACCTTGCATGATCATTTGCACCATTAGCCTATTTTGCATGAACACCTCGGCAGACAGCCGTTCGCCAAAGCCTTGGTAACCACACCTCGGCCAAGAGGTGTGGGACCTCGGCAAAGACCTGATTGGTATCCAACGTGTTTTCCCGAGATGAAAAACAGTGTTTTAACTTCCGGTATGTTTTGCTTTGACTTGACCTAATCTTGAAGGAAATGCCGGGATCATTTGCATTCATGTGAGGCTTGTCTTGAGAGTGCATTTCATATCCATCTTTGAGCATTCTTTCTTGTCTTCTTGAAGTGCATTCAGTAGACTTTGCCATGTGTTTGTAGGACTTGGACCCTTGCTTTAACCCCGACGTCTGAAGAGCTATGTGAGTGGTATTTTTAATAAAGCTATGTTATAAAGTTTTGATAAAGCTTTGCTTCGTTTCGAAAAGTATTTGATCAAGCATGAATGATTATCCCTAGTTTTGTATCAAGTATTAGCTTTGTTTTGATGACATTCTCGGAAAGTCCTCCCATGCTAGGGGAATCTAAGCCCATGTAGCATCATGTTTGAGAGATCTCTGCCATCGACGGTTTATGAACGGATGGCCCCACCGACGGTTTATGAACGGATGGCCCCACCGACGGTCTGGTGTACGGGTGGATTTGTCTAATCGATTCCGGGTCGATTATTCCCTTGTTTTGTCTGGAATGTCATCGTTTTGTATTATGTAGATGTTGTTAACATCCAAGAAGCTTTGAAAGATTTGACTGATGAACTTGATTCATCCCATGTTTTGTTACAAGCCATGATATGTATTGTTTTGATAAAGATCTCGGATATCATTCATTTAACCCTTTATTACTAATATCATTCACTGAGTATCCAAGCTCACCCTCTTCTTATATATATGTAGGTGGCAAGCAAGAAGGCGGTGACGCCTAAGATGTTATGTGCAAGATGTTTGATTCATGTTTTGTATCGTCTTGAAGATTATGCTTCTTTGTTGTAATTCATGTCTTTTGTATACTTTGGCTTGAGAAGCCTTTTGATCAAGATGTAATATTTGTACTTTATTTTATTTGTACCCAAGTTGTAAAACCATGTTAAGATGTATGTCATTTCATTTGATCTATGCACAACTCTTATGGACTAATTAGATTTAAATATATTGCTTCCGCACATGTAAGCCCCATATGTATACTCTGATTGTGGGTGAACCTTTGTAAGTTGGCCTTTGGTAAATCCCGGATTACTGGCCATCACGGCAACATTCTACTAGGGGCGGAATGGGGTCGTGACACTCGTATAGGGTGAGCCAACAGCCCAGTAGAAATAATCTAACACAATTTATGAGGTTTAGCAAATGTATAAATACCACGTACATAAACAATATCAATATAGAAGCATCCACAAGCCTGCATATTCATATGCCACTAAGACCAATCTTATTCCATTTTCCTTCAATTCATTTCTAGTTCATATATATACTACTCAATTCATGAGTTAAATTTATCATCTTTCAATAACAAAAATGAGACTACAACTCAATGGTTTTCCATTTATGCAAAACACACATAAACACTTCAAACTTGTTATTTTACGGATATTTCATCCAAAGGAATCGACACCCATTTATATATAAAATTTTGGGTCTTTCACCTAGGACACTCCGGCCAACTTGCTTTAGATGGAGTCCATCCCCTTTCTCCTCCCAAACAAATATACATATGCAATGTATTTATAAACATAATCATATATGGAGTACATCCCCTATCTCCTCCCAATAAACATACATATACAATGTATTTATAGCACGGTCATATTCAATGACAACCAACAATAGATTAGCATTAAATCGCCTAATCCTCATACAATTTTTACAACAATCATGACTATCCTCCACCGATAGCCCAATGCATTTATTTCTAAAGAGATGTACAATATTTGAAATAAATAATTTATTCAAAACTTCCATAGGTGAGATAATACATATCTAATATCACCATTTATAACCACGACCTTCCAATTTCACATTTTCAATGTTAATCCCAATTATTTACGCAAAATAATGATTTAATCAAATTAGGGCAAAATCCCACTTTTATCAAATATTAACCCAAACTCCAAAAATAACTATTTTGGCACAACTTGATCTTATATTTAAGTTTCCTATTCATTTACCTCATATTCATCAAAACCCCTCTTGTCCATATAACACCTAAATCTCATCATCTATACACAATAGCAAATAACTAAGCTAAAAACCATAGTAGAGTGTAGAAAATCCCTACCTCAAGTTTGAAGAAGGAACGAGTTGAAACCTTTTCTCTTGTTTGTATCAATGATTATTCTGTTCTTGGAAAGTTGCTCCTGTATTAAAATCACCTTCTCAGTTCCCTTGATAATAAAATACCCTCCAGGATCAAGTGGCACTCACCAAGTCTATTTTGGGTTCTAAAGTTTTAACTTGCTTGCCTAATATACGGATGTGTGAGAAATAAAATTCCCAAGCCAACACCCGGTGCAAAGTTCAATACTTGCCAATTGAAAAAGTAAAGGCCCAAATCAAGGGACAAGCATCTAATTTCACATGGAATACATAGACGAGTTTCATAGATGCTTAACCTCCAATTCCTAAAAGAGCTTCAAACTAATAATGAATGCTTTCCTTTTTTTCGTGCATAACAAGATTTTTCACCGCTTTCATATCCTCTAGCAAAAACTTGGCGGTGGCAAGCTTCCTTGGCCACAGCTCCACTCTCATACCACCACTCACGGCGGTCCTCTTATCTCTCACTCACAAACTCCTCATCGCAAATTCCATCACAAACACCACCGTCAACCACACCGCCTTCACACCCCTCTCCACTACTCTCTTTCACCTCCTCTCTCTTTCCTTCGAAGCCCCCAAAGACTCAATCGTCGGTCTTCGATCCGGATCACCAGCTCTCTGACAACACGCCAAAAGCATCGACATGAGAGAAATCCTATCTCCCAAAGCATGATGGATTCGAAAAAAAATACAGTTATAGGGTCTCAACAAGTGTACCTCCCAGGGAGGCTTGAGAATTGGGGGTGTTTGATCATGATGAAGTTGCTGATTTCAGATCTAATTGAATCGATGTTGATGGTTTTTTTGACGCCGACGAGGCAATGGATGATTTGGTTCATTTCGGGATGTAAGAAGAGTTAGCCTGCTGGAGTCAGTGGCTCGTCTCTCTCTTCTTCGGGTTTAGCCATTGCACACAGAGAGTGAGTGAGTGAGTGTGAGAGAGAGAGAGAGAGATAAGTATTATTTTTAATAGCTCCACCCCATGTGTATCTTCTTTAGCGTTAACAAATGTTGTCCACCCACACACATCATCATAATCTATATTCCATCTTTTGTATATTTTATTTCCACCACCGAAACATCATCATGCATATATTTCCTTCTTTTATTTATTTTATTTTTATTTTTATTTATTTCTAGGTCATCACAACCTACCCTCCTTAAAGAAATTTCGTCTTCGAAATTTAAACTAGATAACCTTGCAGAATAAAAAAAACAATTATAACCGTAGACTATCAATCTACTGGGATATGGTTGTATTTGTTGGTGGGGTGCTTGATCTCTTCCCTTCTTATCATTTGGTGTTTGTATAGAGGTTTGGCAGTGTGGCAACTGGTTCTTTCTGTACATTGTGTATGGAAATAATGAGGATTCAATTTGATCAATTCTGGACAAAATCCTTGATACAGTATATATTACTCGGATGTATTCTCATAATTTCACTTGTCTTATACTTCATCTATTACGTTATGATGATGGTTGCCTTTCTTGCTTGTATGTGAATGATCTACTCGCATTAATGATATTTGCGATGTTGCATATATCCCTATAGTATTTCTCATATTGCATTAAGCAATAAAGTCCAATGTTCTTTCTATAATAGGTGGGGTTTCACATTAAGGAAGAATAGTTCGACAAGTAGACTCTTTTGGCGACTTTGAGGTGGTTTATTTTTGTGTTTCTGTAATCATTTTTGGAAAAGTTTCAATACACCGGTGTGTTTCTATGACCTATTTTTCTTCCTAATTGGTTGCAAATATGACAGGATTCTTTGGAAGATGAAGGTGAAAAAATTGAGTCAAAGAAACACAAGAAGAAGAAGAAGAACAAAAAAAAAAAAAAAAAAGAAGGATAAGGGAAAACACAAAAAACAAAAGGTTTGTTGCCATTGACCATTTCAACCTAGTCAAATCAAAATTGTAACCTTTGCTTAGTCTTTAATGTTTTTCTGTTGCAGTCATCAAAGGACACTGCAGATGCTGTAGTGAAACGGCCTAAAAAGAAGGTGAAATTGTGATTCGAATAGAATTCGATTCCAACTATTTGTATGAAGACATATTGAAGGGTTTACAAACTAGGTTTATTAGAGCATCTATTTTCGCTTTTGATTAGAACAGGCACTATTCCAATGAATTTTCAAGGAGTTTTTTTTTAATTAGTTTTTTCGATTTGGTTTTTTTTAGAATTTATTGGATGCAAATGATTCAAAACCCTAATGATTAAATTCCTGAGTTGTGCAATTCAATCTATTATTCTGGTTCTTTGTTAAAGTGGATTTGTACCTAGAAACTTCTTGCAATGTTTTCCATATGGTGTTTTGGTTGAGTCCATTACCTCATTTCAATTGAATGATTGTTGTGTTGTGTCAATTTTCCAAGGAACTTCATGACATTCTCTTAAATGTGTCTCAATAGGATATTTAATTATTGATTAATATTTCAAACATCCTTTAGTTGTCTTGTTTAGGTCCTCACTCTCTCTACTAAACAACCAAAGGTAGTTTGACTTCTTGTGTATATACTCACAGCCTCATGGACCAGAATGATTTAGGCCCATATGGTAGGGTCGGCTTGAATTTTTTGAGGCCCAAAGAAAACTCAGAAATGGGGCTCAGCTTTTAAACTTTTTTTAAAGAATATATATTGATAAAATATTAAAAATCTTCAATTTATTTTACAAATTACATTCCACTATTCCAGTATGCACGATTGATTCCCATTCAAACTTTTTTTTTTTCAAAATAAAAATACATAATAATATTAATATTCCTTATAATATTATTTTTCTTTTAATAATAATATTTTCCTTTTACTGATTGGTCTTCATTGCCTTATAAATTATTTTCGTTTAATAATAATAATAATAATATTCATCTTTGTTGCCTTATAAAATTATTTTCCTTTAATAATATTCATTTTCCTTTCTTGATTCATCTTCATTGATTCACCTTCGTTCCCCCTATTTCTATATATACATATTGTATTGCATAGCTAATCCATACACTGAAATCATACAAATACAACAAACAAAGAGAAAGAGAAAGAGAAAGAAAGACAAAACAATTCAATGGCATTCAAGGCTTTCATCTCCCGTATCACATCATCCTTCAAATTCTGCCACTCCAAAAATCCGTCCAACATCCCAGAAAATCCTATCCAACTCTGCCCAAACCCTCTCTTCATTGACTGCCAGCCGGCCACCCCGCTTCCTTTCAAACCCCATCGCTCCTCCTTCAAGCACCGCGTCTCCTTCATTTTCGGTTGTGGGTTCCGCACACACGAAGACGACCTCCCCGAATCACCGGCATGCAAGTGGGACGAGACGCCACATCGCAACTACAACTCCTCCATCTCCGGCGACTCTGACAACGAGCTCTTCCCCCCTTCTCCTCCTCCGCCGACACGACACCCTATCACCACTTCCTCGGCCGACAGTGGTTTGTGTGGCTACGAGAGAGATGATGAAGAAGAAGAGATCGTGACACTAGCGTCGTTTTCACTAAATCGCAAGAAGAGGATGAAGAAGTTGTTACCGTCGTTTCCGGTGAAGGGGAAAGTGGAGGATAGCATCGCAGTGGTGATCAAATCGGTGGACCCATATGAGGATATCAAGGCATCCATGATGGAGATGATATTAGCGAAGCAAATGTTTGAAGTGAGAGATTTCTAGCAGCTGTTGGAGTGTTTCTTCTCGCTCAATTCGCGTCATCATCACGGGGTCATTATTGAGGCTTTTTCTAACATTTGGAAGACAATTTTTTTGTAGTACTTAGTTGTATTTTGTTTAGTTGCTTAATGGAGTTTTGTATCTTGATTTTCATTGTTTTTCTCTTTCTTTTGCCCTCCATTTATTTTCTATTCAAACCTAAAAAAAAGAAATGTTATCTTTCTTTCACATTATTGAATTAGCAGACATTTATTGGTGTGGATGTTGTTGAGTGTGGATGTTGTTGACATTCAAACCTGACCAATTTTTTTTTTTAAATTATTATTTTTTCCGAATAGTACGTGTATTTGTTTCATTAAAATCGCGTCTTTAATCGTGTACTCCGTGAGGCATTGTTCATTGAAAAGTTGAGGTTTTTGGTGGTAGAATTTGAAGATTCAACTTTGAAGTACTGGGTTTATTTTAATTTTTTATTTATGGGAATTGAATGTGCTTCAATGGTGTACTGGATTGTAAAATAATTATTTGATTTTTATTTATCATTTTAGGGTTAATAGGAAATTTGTTTGTTGCTTGGAGGGTTACCAATTATTTTGAGAGTGAATGTTCTATTCGGGCATGGATTATGCAAAGGAAACCGGTGAAATCGCTGCAGGCACGATGCTAATCCCGATGCGGTTTGTGTGGCCTTATGGGGGAGGAAGTGTTTTTCTCTGTGGCTCTTTTATAGGGTGAGACTCAAATGCTCATGATAATATTTTTTTAAAAATTTTAAAATTACTTTAGTATTTTTTCTTTTTAAAAGTCCAAAACTAAGAAAAAATTATTATTATTTTTTAATGGCTAGATGACACACTTTTGAATTTTAAAATAGGTTAATATACTTTCCATTTAAATTTCATAAATCTTTAAATAGTCATATTTTTATTGTTGAAAAAGTATTACTTAATAGAATTTTTAAAATTTTTTAAATAATAACTAAAAATTAATCAAGAAATTTAATATATGAGTTTAAAAATAAATAAATTCGTTTAGTGATTTCTTATTTGTGTGGTTGATTTAAACAATTTTTATTTTTTATTTTTTATTTTTTTGAAAAAGTACAAATATTATACTCTTTAAGTATATTTATGTTAAGTGTATTTAAAAATTAAAAAAATACTTAAAATATTTAAAAAATACGGAAAACAAAAAAATAAAATTTTTTGAAAAGTGAATTTTATAAATCAAAATCATACAAATATGTAATTTTAAAAATAATAATAGGAATAATGAAAGAGGTTAATGAAAATAAGAATAAAAAAAATATATTATTATGTCTATAGATATAGATTCTATTAACTCATATATAAATTTGAATATTTAAAAAATTGAAATCTTTAACTCCAAAATATATGTAATCTTACATTCGTAAACTACTCCTTTTTTTTTAAAATTAATTAAGAAACGTCTACCTTATTGTGAAAAACCCAATAAACAACCACTTATCCTCGGGATTTAAGAATTCTTGACACCCTTTTAATCGTTGATTTCTATTGATACATTGATTCATGGTTGGTGATCGTTAACTTCTATTGATATATTGATTCATGATTGACGATGAATTTCTAGAGCCGATTCTTCCTAGTGATCAAGAGATTCTTGATTCTCATGTCAATCTACTTGTCATTTCATCTTGTTCAAATCTTATATTCGTAATAACAGACTTGAACAAGATCTTAGGTTCATAATGACAAACTTGAACAAGATCTTATATTCATAATGACAGACTTGAACAAGATAAAATGACAAGTGGATTGGCATGAGTAATCAGGAACCTCTTGATCACTAGGAAGAATCGGCTCTAGAAACTCATCGCCAATCATGAATCAATGTTTCCAAACTATCTTATGGTGCTGCCAATTTCGTCAATACCTTTTTTCTTACTAAATCCTTTCCCAACTGGAATTATTGTGGTGTCTTTACTTATTATAGTGATATTCATCATTTGAGTTTCCTTTTCAGGCGAATTTGTTCCGAACAATGCTTGGTGATTTCTTCTTTGTATGGTTGATGACAATGATAATGAAAATAAGTCTTGCTTTTGTTGAATGCACTGCTAATTCTTCATTGGTACCCCTGGATATAGTAAAAATAATTGTTTAATAATTAAAAAAGAATTAAAAAAATACGTAACTAAAAACATAACATAATTCTTCAATAAATAAATTATATTACATATTAACTTCTATTAGAGGATTTACTTCATTATATTTTAAATAACTTAAGTTCTTTGAATAATGATCACAATTATTTTTTTCATTATGTGATTTTGACCTATAACGATAAGAAAAATTTCAATTTTTGTGCATTCTCTTACCGTTTTATTTTCAATTAGGAAATTATCTATCTACTCAAATTAAGTTAATAATATGTTTTGAACTTGTTTGAATGCTTAACAAAATATACAGATATATTCTCTAATTTTTTATTTTAAAGTTGCCATTTTTTTCATTTTTTTTTTGACGAAGAATATGTCAAAATATTTTGAAAAATCAGTAAAGAGAAAGAAAGAGCGGGACAAAAGACAAGGTCCTGATAATGCAGACTTGCCAATTTAGTTGTTTTTATCACTATCACACCTACGATCAAAGAGATTGATAATATATTCTATAAAAATACACTTAAATTAAATAAACATGCAATAAATTTTAAAAATTAACATAATTGTTAAAGAATAATGCTTGGGACCCCCTTTTGGGGGTCACCCCCTCACCCCCTTTGCCACGTGACAGGGGGTGATTGGTGGAGCAGGAAAAAAAAGAAAAAGAAAAAGAAAAGGTAACCAATGAGAGAGAGAGGGGGTTAAAGGGGGTGGGGGGAAAAGGGGGGATGAATCATTATAATAAAAAATAAAAATTCAGAAAGACTAAATATTAGAAATTGACTCGACTCCAATGCGCACAAAAGAGAAGATTTATAAAATATATTATTTCACATAATTGGTGATTCACAATTTTAAAATTTTAAAATTGAATTAGTATTCTTTCCGTTTAAAAGTTCGAAATTAAGAAAAAATTAATCAGTGTATTTGGTTTGAGTTTTTTGGATTAAATTTTTTGAAAACTGAATTTTTTGATATTTAGTGAATTTTCAAAAGGTTTTTTTCACAATTTTTTTTTTTACTTTTTAGGTATATTTATGTTAGATATGTCTAAAAATTAAAAAAATTGCTTAAAATATTAAAAAAATTCAGTAAAAATAAAAAAAAAAACAAAAAACAAGAATGTAAAATTTTTTGAAAAGTGTTTTTGGAAAACTCTAACTAAGCAAAATTATTTTTTTTTAATGATTAGATGCCACACTTCTAAATTTTAAAATAAGTTAATATACTTTCCATTTAAATTTCATATATCTAATATAAATCATTAGATAGTAATATTTTTATTGTTGAAAAAGTATTACCCAATAAAATTGATTTAAATTTTTTAATAACTACTAAATATTAATAAAAAATTTAGTATGTAAATTTTGAAATAAATAAATTTGTTCCAAACAATTCTTAGTGATTTCTTGTTTGTTTCGTAATTAATAATTTTTTTAAATTTTCTTTTACAAATACTTTTTATTTATTTTTTTACAAATATTATATTTTTTAAGTATATTTATTTTAAGTGCATCTAAAAATTTTAAAAAATGTTTAAAATATTAAAAAAATTCAATGAAAACAAAATAAGATGAAAGAAAAAAAATAAAATTTTTAAAAAAATGAATTTTGAGATGAAAACCAAGCAGATGTTTAATTTTAAAAAAAATAATAAAACAGATTAATGAAAATAAATACAAAAAAAGATAATATTATTATGGCTATGGACATGTTTAGCATGTAGTGTCAAACAAAAATGTATTATCAATATGAAAATTATAGCGATCCCGGTTTTCCCCGTCATGTATTGTGTTCCGGACTTAGGTTCCGTAGTTGTTGTTTGTTGTCTATATCTTGTTTCCATCCTTTAATTCCTTGTATTTGAGTTTTGGGATGTGTTGAGTAAGATTGTAACAGGTTGGTTGGGTGTTGGAACAAATGGTTGCTGTCCAGAATTTGGCATCTTCGCTCGAGCGAGCTTTGGGTTTTTACTTCTTCGCTCGAGCTAAGATTCTTGCGCTCAAGCGAGATTTCTTTGATGTGTCTCTTGGCTCGAGCGAGCATTCTTGTGCTCGAGCGTGCGTCTGCGTCTAGGTTGGACCTGAAGGTTGGTATTCTTCGCTTGAGCGAGCTCGCTCTATGTTTTGTGTTTTTTTGCTTGAACGAGAACTCTTGCGCTTGAGCGTGCTTTTGGGTCGCAGACTTGAAGCTTCGCATTGTTCGCTCGAGCGAGGCACTTTTGTGTCTGGTCGCTTGAGCGACCACTTCTTCGCTCGAGTGAGGTTCGAATATATCAGTTGGCAACAGCGTGATATACATCACTTTTTCATTTCTTTTTCATCCAAACCTTAGATCCGACACACTCTCTCTCTTTACACATTCCTTCTCTCTACAAATACTCCATGTTCTAGGAGTTTTCTACCCTAATTCCTTTGTAAGAAAGCTAGAGTATTGCGTGGACTTCGTTTTAATCCGAAAATCCTTGGGTTTGGAGCATCTTGAGTCTTCATCGTCGTCTTCTTTTGGCTTCTCCTTTTGAGGTAGGGATAATCTACTCCTTTCTATGAGTTTTAACATAAATGTTGGGCATTTGTATAAATGTCAAAATTTTGGAAGTTTGGGAAAGTTAGGGTTTGATTTGAAATCATAAAAGAGGGGTTTCATGTCTTTGGCTCCATTGTGTATGAGAGGCTTGAGGTTGGGTCCAATTGTGTTTAATTGATGAAATTGAGTATTTGGGACTTGATATTTGAAAGGGGGAAAGTTTGCCCTAATTGGAAATTAAATAAATCATTTGGTATAAATATGAAAATTGAATTTGGAATTATGAAATTGGAATAAATTGTGATTAAATGGTGTAGTTGGATTGATAAATTACTCACCCATGGATAATGTAATAATTTATTTGTTTGATAGATTTATTTACCCGTTTAGAAATAATTGTTTTGGGCTATCGGTGGAGGATAGCCATAATTGTTGTAGAACTGCATGATGATTAGGTAAGCTAAAACTAATCAATTGAATATGACGGTCGGACTAATATATTGAATATGTGCTTTAATTGATTATTGTATATGATAAAGTGTTTAAATACATTGCACATGTATTTTGTTTGGGAGGAGAAAGGGGATGTACTCCATGGTTTGAGAGGAGATAGGGGATGGACTCCATTGATAACTAAGTTGGCCGGAGTGTCCAGGGTGAAAGTCCCGAAATCTTAAATACGTTGGAATGACGTTGATGATTGAAGTGTTGTTTATATGAGTTGTAGTCTCATTTTACATTGTTGATAAATGAAGTGTTGATTTTATGAGTTGTAGTCTCATTAGAATTACTTGGATGGATGAACCATGTTAAAAAGTGGTGAATTGGAAATAGAAATGAAACCGAGTTGAAAGATGAATAACAATGTTGATGGGCTATAGAAATTGTCTAAATCGATGTACATGTGTTGAACATTTATCAGATGCTAATGTTTTAGTTATTTCTCATATCTCGTTTAGCATATCTCTACTGGGCTTTGGCTCACCCTATATGGGACATCATTTTTAAGTACAGGAGACATGCCGCCTCCAAGGACCTAGATTGAGTGGTTTAGAGGCAATAGGCTTCTTTTGTTGATATTTCTTTTGTGTTACATGTTTTTATTTCTGAGCCAAGGGCTTTAATTGTAAAGGGCTTTGGACCCTCTTTTGTTGTAACCAAGTGTTGACTTGGAAAGTTGCAAGCCCGTAGGGCATTTACTTTTGTTGTCAACATGTAACATCTTTTGTAGAAAACACTCTGATGAATGGATATATTTTATTTTCTCATGTCTATGAATATTATGAATGGTTGATTTATGCATTTATTTTGAGGGCGTTACAACTCATGAAATTTTTAACAATCCACTCAACAAACTTTTGGTATTGATATGAATTTTTATGAATCTTTTATCCATAAATATTTTAAGAATATCCTATCCATATGATATTATATATATACAAGCCCTAAGTAATTAAAAAATAAAGTAAAATATATAAAAAGGAAAAAAAGAAAAGAAAATCAAATCAGAGAAAAATAGACGTGCCACCTAAAAAAGAGTTCAATCAAATGTTAAGATTGAGAATTTGAATTTTTTTAAGAAATCACTATATTTGGTTATATATATAATATAGATATAGATTCTATTAACTCGTATATAAATCTGAATATTTAAAAAATTAACATTTTAACTCTAAAATATATATAATCTTACATTAGTAAACTACTTTTCTTTTTTTGTTTTTTTTATAATTTAGAAAATAAGAAGCTACATAAAATGGTCAATAAAAAAAAAAATACGAAATATAAAAAAGTTCTAACTAATCACTTTCCTAAAGCTAAAGAAACCAATTGAAATATGATTTTTGCTAACTCTCCTTGTCAAGCCCCACTTTTTATTACTCGGAATCCATTACCAAAGCCATTAATATAATTTCCATTTCAGAGATAATATACGAAAGCTCATCACAATTACATGGAATACATCGACAAGAGTTCTCTCATTCGGGTAAGATGAATGCAATATAAAGGTATAATTAGATAAATTGCCTGTAGGCTGACATCAATTAAATCAAGAGGAAGGGTTTAACCCTTTTTCACCAATGGCTTTCCGCCTACACATAAGAGGCCCCGTGGCCAACAAATAAAGAAGATCCGAAATCTTGTAGCATATCCTAATAATCACCTGAAAAAGATTCAACAACGTGGGATGAACATATAGTCCAGTAGGGATCTCAACATGATACTCAACAATAACAACTTACAGATAGCTATGAATATGAACGCTAATCTCATACCATATAAATAATGTGACATTTTATAATTAAAGTATACATATATACATACTATTCTCAAAATCATTCAGTTATTTAACAATACCAATTTCCACGTTTACAACCCTTTTTCCCAATGAACAACTCTTACCCAATTCCATGTTTCCATTTGTGACAAATACTCATGATACCCACTTTACTTTTGAAAACACGTTCACCAACACCAATGCTCTCATATATTTATCAATTCAAATAAAAACCCAAGTCTAACTCCACACGTTCATTGCATCTCAACCTTACATTCAACTTAATGAGATATTAGCAAATATTTCATTATTGGTAGGCAACTCCCTCATCCACTCTCAACACGTCCAAACATACTCAAACACATCTACACTACAAATAAGACAATTCAACCTTGCCGAATCATGATCATCACAACACATAATACACAAAACCAAGTAAGACAACAATAACAACAAATCTCCGCTCTACTTGCCTCAAGCACATTAAGCCAATGATTTCACCTCTCAACAACAACATGCCAATTTACTAGACACCAGTTGGAAGGGAATGGTACCTTTTCTCCATTTTACTAGGCGCTAGCTGGAAGGGAATGGTACCTTTGATTCTCAGCGCAACCAATTTTCCAGGCGCTAGCTGGAATGTAATGGTACCTCTGATTCTCAGCGCATTACACCCCTTTCGATCATCTCAACATGATAAGGTACAACCAACAAATGCAATGCATACACGCAACCACAACAGAGTGCAACCAACTCAAGCATAAAACGTACACGCAACCATTCAACACAACAATGTCATCCTCTACCGATGACCAAGGACAAAACCTCTAAGTGTTTGTATTTCAACGCATGTGTTTTAACAATTCAATTCTCATGAGGTCTTAAGTCCAACAATCAACAGCAAAGAAGTAAAGCATTAGTGATCCAAACTCAAGTAAATCTCCGGGACTCATATTATGTTACCGTCTCATTCCTTCCATTACAAAACCAATTACCTTTTTCTTCTACAATAACATTCTCCAGCCTATGCCCTAATCCATTTTTTCTTCATTTCACAAAAACATGACCAATTCACTTTTCATCATTTTAAATAGGAGATCTCTATCATGGCGGCAAGTTATAACTCACATCATTTCTATTTAAAGGTAATGTAATTCATTTATAATCTAATTTCATGGTTATATCCCCTTTTTACGATTAACAATTTATTAATTTATTGTATTGAAACATAGTCAAATCCAACACCAAAATAATACCTAAACTGTAAGATTCATTTAAATCTTAAATCAAATTCCAACACATTAACTTCATTTCATAAATTCATAACATAATTATTTCACAAATTCCATCCCTTTTATCCATTAGACATTATTACAAAAAAATTTAGGGCTTTGACTCTCTACTCATACATGTATTAAATCATATCCCAAAATTTAACCCAACATCAACCTATCTCATGAAATCTCTATCTCAACACCCAAGTCTCACATCCTCTATCATGATTTTCGAAAATAAAACCCATACCACATGGTTTTTATGCAATAAAAACATACCACATGGCTATCTATAGTAGAGGTATTGAAAAGAATCAAAGAAATCCCTACCTGAAGAGAGAAGAGGAGAAAAAGCCCAAAAACTGAATTCACCGAAACATGATCTCCACCGGTCAAGACGAAGCCCTCGACATGCTCATCATTTTGGTATAAGGGACTAGCATCAAAATCTTTACGGATTTCTTGAGATCAAAGAAAATGTAAAACCTTGAGGGTTTGGGTAAAGAGAGATGAGAAAAAGAAAAGAAATATATATAGAGAGTGATATATCAGAAAATGAGAGAAAAGGGGCCAAAAGTACAAAAATATAGCTGAAAAGCTCGAAAAACGAAGCAGAAAATGCGTACTCCCGCATGTGCGGCGCCCACTCCCGTACGTGCGGAGCAGCCTCTTGCACGTGCGGCTCCCACCCCCGCCCGTGTGATCTCCCCAACACCTCCACTCGCGCACCTGCCTTTTAGCAGTATGCATGCAGACCACCTCTCAGCTTCCCGCACGTACGTCCTGATCCCCCGCACGTGTGGCCCCTCCCGCACGTGCGGCCCAAGACCCCCGCACGTGCGACCCTGGCCCTTCCAGCCCGGAAAACTTCAACTTCACTCCCAACACTCCGGAGTCGATCCGTACCCTCTGAAACGAGTGAAAACTCAGAATTGAGGCAACCACGATAGTGGAAGTTTTAAGAAAGAATTTTCAACTAAAACTTATTCGGCATCTTAATAACGATAATATTAACATAATTTAGAGAGAGTAAGGCAAAACATGCACCGGTCATCACACTCCTAATGCTTTATCCCTCTCCTCAAGTGCTTGATCCCTCTCTTCAAGTGCCATTTTTAATTCATTTTCTAGTGTTTGTTTGACACTAGAAGGACCAAAAGGAGAACTTGAGCTAGAACAACTCAAAATGTTAAACAAACCACTATTCTCATTCAAAAATTTAAAAAACGTTCTCTCTGCCTCCTCTCTAGTCTTGAAAGAATTATATTTTGCATTTGAACATCCAAATACTTGAACATTTGCAAGATCTCATTTGTCATAAACCCCAGGTACTCGACCATTAAAAAATACATAGAATTTTCCCTGCAAAAATATAAATACCATCTATCTAAATGATAGAGAACACAATAAACAATAATACATAATGCAACAAAAGTCAAAATACCCAATTATTTCTAATATGTACCATTTTTTTGGCTGATGGTGCATAAAAGGAGGAAAAAAGAGAGCAACCAATCAAGAGAAAACACCTATTACAACAAAGGAAATTATTATCTGCAAAATAAGTAATAAGTAATGACCAACACATAGTAACAATATATCTTTTACTCAATCTAGTTTTACAGATTTACGACAATATCAAATTTAGACTAACAAAACAAATTCAAATTATGTGAGTAAAAATAATTGCCCACAAGATTGCTTCAAACCCTTATTTTTTTTAATTGTCTATTTTTTTTTTGATCAGCAAAAATAAAAACCTTTATTGAAAATAAACCAAACAAGAATTAAGTTTACATAAAAAAAGGGTGGGAAAGCAGAAACGCATCATAGCATACTACTCAATCCCAACTTGGTTGGCACTGAGAAGATAGCACAATTATCTGCAAGCTCAACCACAAAAGGTTGGAGAGAGACCAACCCGAGCAAGAAAAACAACAAAAAGCTAAACCCACAACAGCCAGGACCCAGTAGAATCAGCATTAGCAGACTTAGCTACATCAGAATCACAGCAGCAACCCCAATAGAGGCAAGACACAGCATCAGTGCTCACAGATGGAAAAACTCAGATACATAGCCCAGAAGAATCACAAAATGCACCACTGCACACCCATTCCAGCAAACACATCAATCCATCCACCCACATAAGTCAGCAGGAACCACAAAAACTGAAAGCAACCAAGGCCTATCCCAGCAAACTAGAATAGCACACAATCCAAACCAGCATCAGACCAGCAACCCATGAAATTCCATAACTTTGATACATAATCTAATCTAAGCATCAGACCAACATCAACCAACTAAATTTGTAGAACTTAGCATACCAATGCATCTACTAGCTTAGTAACCAAAACAAACACATCAACAGCAGAGCACTAGCATGGCATAGCAAACACCATTATCAAACATAACAAAATATACCTACATATGAGACTACTAGACCATCATAGAGCACACCCTCATAACAACAACCATGCTCAGTCCACTCTCAACCATTTACACAGCTTCCAGTGAGCACTGCTCCCATCTGTATAGCTTAGCTCCCATTCCATCAAAGAGCAGCACCACCATCCAATTCACAAAACAAACAACCGCAGCCGTAGCAAAATACTCCAGTACCAACAGACAACAAACCAGCAAAAAACAACCAGCAATATTCAGCAAAAACAACAGCTACAACCAATCAATATGTAGCAGCACCAGCAGCTCTACACCCACCTTACAGCAGCACCAGTATGTCAAACAAAACCAGAGACAGCAAAAAAACAGCAAGATAACAACTAGCAATATATAGCAAAAACAGTAACTAGAAACCAACAATATATCAGCACAAAACAGTATGTCAACAAAAACCAGAGCTCCGTATCTGTTGCAAATTGTTTAGAAGATCATGAATTGTGTACTCACACTTGGGAAAGTAAGATTTCGCCCACAAGATAATCCAAACTTTAACTAAATCACATAGCTCATCCTTAACTAAATCACATAGCTCATCCAGATGGGGCTGAACCCCATTAAATACACACTCATTTTTTACCTTCTATAAGGACCGCATGAGAGCACACGGGATAGATTTCCACAACATCCTAATAAATTTCTTGAACTTAAAGCCAGCCCACCAACACAGCAACCCCTCAACTGAACCAGACACTACCCACTGAAGACCCCACCACTTTACAATATGTGACCATGACCTCCGCACCACTAGACACCACAACATCACATGATTCAACAACTTTCCTTCAGAATTACAAAGCACACATAAAGTACTAGCATCTGCACTAATCACCCTAATCCTTTGTAAAAAATCTGTTGATTTAATTCTCCCATTCCAGGCTAGCCATCCAAAAAATTGAGCTTTTGAAGGAGAGACAGATTTCCAAATTATAGACAGAGCAACTGAGACAACTCCAGCCTCCTGTCTATTATATATTGAAGCCACACCAAACTGTCCAGAAGGAGAAGCTTTCCATTTCAGGCAATCATCAACATTGGTGAGAACAACCAGAGTAGAATTAAGTTTTGAGATGAGTGCTCCCACCTCAACCATTTCCCACTTCCTCAAAGGTCCTCTAAACTGGAAACACCACTCTACAGAAGCACCCCTTTGTACCAACATTTCTCGCAATGAAATATTGCAATTTGAAACCAAACCAAATAATCTAGTAAAAGACTCTTTTAAGCAGTGATTATCCAGCCACTTGTCCTCCCAAAACCCAATCCTATTCCCATTTCCAATAACAAATTCCACATTTGAAAAATAAAAGTTCCTGAGATTGGGGTTGCAATTAGCTACTCCAAGAATATCACACCAAACCCTTGATAATCTGCCTGAATTCTCCACAAATGGGAACCATCTTCCACTAGACATTGGATACTTGGAACACATTACTCTTTTCCACAAGGCCTTATCTTCATTCACAAACCTCCACCACCACTTAGAAAACAAACAATCATTAACATCTCTAATCCTCTTTACTCCCAACATCTCTAATCCTCTTTACTCCCAACCCTTCATGATCCTTACTCTTAGTAACCTTCTCCTTGTAGACACCCCATTTTTGACCGACCTTAAGACTTAGACGTCATCGTTTGTACACGCGATGATCGTGCATGTTTGTGCTCATTTTGAGTTTCCAGGGCTTTCGGCTGAGTGCCTTGTCTCGGGGTCTCTTAACTCTCTTCTTTTTGGCCTTATTTTTGGACCATGCCTTGGTGCCTTTGCCTGGAGGGAGAGAGAGGCCTGTAGGCCACTTTTTGTAGCTATAGGCTACTTTTCCCTCTTGTAGGCCACTTGCAATGGCCGGTAGGCTAGTTTCGGGAGCTTTCGGCTGAGTGCCTTGTCTTGGGTTCTCTTGGATCCCTTCCTTTTGGTTTGTTTTTGGACCATACCTTGTTAACCCTTGCCTAGAGGGAGGGGAGGGCCTGTCGGCCACTTTTGGTGGTTATAGGCCACTTTCTCCTCTTGTGGGCCACTTGAGGTGGCCGACGGCCATTTTTCTATTTTTGCAGATATTTTTGGTGCCAGCTGTTCCAGTTGTTGGTCACTGAATGCATCCTCCCTACACGTGTAAGGAGGGATTCAAGCAAGCTCTAAGCTTGTCAAGCAAGCTTCTCCTTGCTTTGCTTATATAAGGGGAGGTGCTTCCCCCTTAGAAGGGGTTCAGAATTTTGAGAAGCAAAATATCTCTCTCTCTAGATCTCTCTCTCTCTCTCTCTCTATATATATATATATATATTATGCTTTATAGTGCTTGAAAGTGAGTTTTCTTGGCATATTTGCACACAACCCTCTTAGCCTAACATCTTGACCTTGAAGCTGAGATTCCATAAGGCTTGTTTGGGCCTCCTAAAGCTGGTTTTTTGGCTCAGAAGTGTTGCTGTGGCTGTTGTACTTCAAGGGTAAGCCATCTTCTCTTTGAAGCTTTGTTTTAGTTGCTTACTTAGCCACCTTTGCATGCTATTTTGGGCCTAGCTTTCAACTATAAAAACCTTTGTTTTTAAGTGTTTAAAATGGTTGTTTGAGGCCTTGTTTGAGTTAGGGGTGTTTCATCCCCTTTTGTGCCTTATTTGCTAAGGTTCTTGCTATCTTTTAAAGCTTTTAAAACCATCTTGTTTTGGCCTTTTAACCACTGAATTCTAGAAGAATTTCAGTGGTGAAAAACTTGTTTTGAGGTTCCAAATAGGCCGGGGTAGTCCCCCTTCCTCTTCTCTTGTTTGCATGTGTTGATGACTTATCAAATGAGCATGCTTTTCTACCATTTTGAAGCTTGGTTTAAGCATGTTTTTGCCACTAATTTGCCATGATATAACTCTATTTTTGGCTGGTTTGATTACCTCTTGCATGCTTCTTGCACTTGTAGTGCAATTTTGTTCACTAGCCTAGCATGTTTGGTGTTTTAGCCTATTGATCTAGCATGTGTATGCTCTACTCCAGCATGTTTTCAGCTATGTTTTAGCATGCTTTAGGTCTGATTTGAGTGGTCTTGGTCATGTATGGCTTGCTTTGTATAGCTATGGCATAGTTGGCTTCACTAGTCTTGAGTTTTGAGGCCCTTAGCATGCTATATTTGTGATGTTTGTGCGATATGGCATCATTTGATATGTAATTTCAGAGCTTAAACTTCTGTCACACTCTCATGTTTATCACTCTTTCATTGTGTTTAAGAGTTGTGCCATCATGCCTCATTTGTGAGCCAATACTTGAGCATATTTTTCTAGCTATCTATGCTGCAAGTCTAGCATGTTTTTGGCAATGTTTTGACCTACCTTGGGTCTATTTTGAGTGGTTAAGGTCATTTGAGCATTGTTTAGTATGGTTGTAGTGTAAAGGGCCTTGACTAGCCTTGAGTTTTGGGGCCTTTAACATATTGTATGTGTTGTTTGTATGATATGGCATCATTTGGAATGGTATTTCAGAGCATATACTCCCATCATACACTCATATATATATCGCTCTTTAATTGTGTTTGAGAGTTGAGCCTTATGCCTTGTTTATGAGCCAATGCATGAACATCATTTTCTTGCTTTTCATGCTATCTTCTCGGTTCATTTTAGCCACTGTTTTGGCCTGTTGTAGCTCTATTTTGGGCTGGTTTGGTTGTTTGTGCATAGTATTGCATGCCTCTAGTGTTGTGTCCTTCGCTAGTCTCAACATTCTTGACTCTTAGCATGCATTGCATGAGTTGTTAGCATGTTTTAGCATCATTTGTCGTGCCATTTCAGTGCTGAAATGTATACCATTGCATGCCATCTTTCATTTGTTGTATCACTTTGAAAGAGGTCTTAAGCCCTTTGTTGGTTTGAGCACGAAATTGAGGCATTCATGCTCAACAGCATGATGCTTCTTTCATGCTCAAGACACTTGTGGCTTGGACCATTTTTCCGATTAGAGGACTTCTCACTTTTGGACTTAACCAATTAAAGGATGGATTGGTAATCTAAAACAAGTAAACAAAATGAATCAAAGTAAAACATGCCAAGATAACATGTTTGTGTTGCATTGCATGTGTGTAGACGCGCCCGAACGTCCCGGGAAAAATCCTGTTTTGTTCATTAGGCTTACTACAGCTCGGACTCAAATTTCATGGTTCTGAATCTAATCTCGCAAAGTGCAATGCAAGATCGATAAATCACCAAAGAGTCCAAATCTGACAAATCTTTTTGAAAAATTGATTTTTAGAAAGAAGTGCCAAACATGGACTGCTTTGCCAGATACAGAGTCGCCACCTAAATATTTTATTTTGGGGGAATTTAGGAAACCCTGACTCGTGCCTAAGGCCACGTGTCCGTCATCACCAAAGTTGCCTCGGCACGGGAACTTGGGTACGATTGGGGAAGGTCATTTCATGAGCACCCCCGCTCGCCCGATCAAAGATCGGCCACTACTAAGCATGATATCTTGTTTTTGAAAACACATGTGTTCTTATCCCGGTTATTAACCTAGAATTACTATGTGATGCGCACAACATACAAGTATAGACTAGATTGCCTAAGTTGGAACAAAGCATCGCACACTACAGGAAAACATAGCAAAAAACACGGAGTTTTTAGCGACGCCGCGCCCCCCGTCGCAAAAAACGGTTTTTTGCGACGGTAACTTCACTTGTCGCAAATAATAGCCTTTAGCGACGGTACTGACCCGTCGGTAATGAAACTAAGCGGAGGGGTCGGAAATGCGGAAGTATTAGCGACGGTAAATAAAACCGTCGCAAAAAACCTTTTTTTTGAGACGGCATATATCATTTGCGACGGAAATTTGCCATCGCAAAAAAGGATTAATTCAAACGGCGCCGTTTTGCCTTCTATTTGCAACGGTCTACATCATACCGTCGCAAAAAGTCCAAAAAAAAAAAACCCTTCTTTTTCCTGTTGCCTGCCGCTCGATCCTCCTCCCCAAATCCCTAACTTCACCCCCAAATTTCCCAAACGGCCTACGAGGAAGACAGCGGTGGTACGGTGGCGACGGCTCCGGCGACAAGAGTGGTGCTCCGGCGACGACTCTCTCTCCCTCTGCGTATGCTCTCTCTCTCTCTCTCTCTCTCTCGATCTGTGTATATATATATAAATCTGTCTATATATATATATATATGCAATGTATATAAATCTATATATATATATAAATCTGAAATCTGTCTATATATATATATAAATCTGTTTATCTGAAATCTATATATATAAATCTGTCTATATATATATATATAAATCTGTCTATATATATGTGTATAAATCTGTTTATTAATAACATACTTTAATTAATAAATCTGTCTATATATATGTATATAAATCTGAAATCTGTCTATATATAACAGATTTGTCTCATGGTTATTAATAAATCTGTCTATATATATGTATATATATATATAAATCTGTTTATTAATGTAATTGGGTTTGGCCCCCTTGGTGAAAACGAAACAACAAACGGTGAGGATTCATCTTTAACCTCAATACTCTTCACTATCTTTGCCATTGGCTTGCTGTACAACTATTATCAATTAGTGTTTTTAATTTTTTTTTAATTATTTTTATGGTTGTTTTCATTTATATCTCTTCAACTATTATCATTTTTTTTTTCTATTTCATCCATAAATTATCAATTTTACCATTCAATCCTTCAAGTTTTTTATTTTTTTATTTTTTCCAAATCATATGCTCTAATTAGAAATAGTTTGTCAAAATCAGTAACAGTAGCAACCTAACATAATGTGAAAAATTTTAATCTTATAATTTAGACAACCACATCATTCGGCCAAACAACTATTTTCTTATTCATATTATATTAGAGCATCTCTATCAAAATAGTTGTTTTTATTTTTTTAATTAAAACAGTGATTAAATCACTAAATTTCAACTCCATTGAACTAATAACTATCAAGTTAGCTATTTTAGTTTTCGTAGTTTTGGCTCAGTAAATGCAGTTAGTAGTTTCAGCTAGTCAAACATTAAAAATATATTATTTTTGGTATTTTTTAGTTACTTGTGTTGAGTTTACGAACTTAAGAATGAAATAAATTAAACTAATACTTTAATTGTTTAAATCGTCTCAAATTATATTGGTGTTTAAGAAGATTCAATTACAAATAACCATGAGACAAACTCAATTATAAAGTTTTAATAATAATATAAACTCAATTATAAAGTCATGAAGTTTTATCTTTAACTAATGGGGGTGTTTTTAACCACGGAAAGTCAGTGGAGGTCTGAAAAAACTTTACTAACGAAATAAAATTTTGACAATGGGGGTTTGATATCATACACATGTAATGGTTCGATTACAAATTTAAATTGCAAATGTTTAAATAAGTCATAAAAATATTTAAGAGAATAAAAAAAATACAAAAAAAAAAAACAGGATTTTAACCCTTATAATAAAATAAATCTTAAATTTTTAATTTAATTAATTTAAACCTTAAATAGGAATTTTAGACATTTCGTTAATTTGCCAAATAGGATGTCGAGTGAATATTTATGTGTAGGTATTATATTTAGAGTTACTTTGGTGAGATATTCTTGTGGATGTGTACAGATGATGGATAAGAGTTGGATTGATTTGCCAAATAGGATGTCGAGTGAATACATTAATGGGATTGATGAATTCCTTGTGTTTGCCTACACCAATAGGGTTGAAGGTTCGATGATCAGTTGTCCGTGTAGGAAGTGTGAGAATCGATACTATTTTGTACGAGATGGTGTACGGGAGCATCTGATTTTGAATGGTTTTTTTAAAAAATACAAACATTGGATTAATCATGGGGAATCTTACATATCTCTGCATAGTAATCGAGAGAATGAAACATTAGCTAATTTAGACATTGGAGATGATATGATTGGAATGATACAAGGGGCTATGGGAAATCCACATGCCGGTACAAGTGTTGAGGGTGATGAACCACAGGGGCCTGATCCCCGTGCATCTGAACCCCAGCTCGGTCCAAATGCAGAGACTGCAAAGTATTTCAAACTTTTTCAAGATGCACAAAGTGAATTGTATCCGGGTTGTCAGAAGTTCACATCTTTGTCATTCATTGTTCGACTTCTACATTTGAAGGTGCTTAATCAGTGGACGGAAAAGTCTGTTGACATGTTGCTTGAGTTATTGAATGAGGCGTTTCCGTTGGGTGTGAAACTCCCGGACTCATATTATAAAGCTCAAAAGGTCACAACAGATTTGGGCTTCACGTATGAGACGTGGGATGCATGTCCCAACAGTTGCATGTTGTTTCGAAACGAGGACGCCAATCTTGATAAATGTGTCATATGCAACAGTTCTAGATGGAAATCAAATGGTGATGGTGGTTCAAATGGTCCTAACACAGGTGGCAAACAAGTAGCTGCAAAACAGATGAGGTATTTTCCTTTAAAGTCAAGGTTGTAGAGGTTGTTTATGTCATCCAAGACGGCCAAGTTAATGAGATGGCATGCAGAGGAACGAACTGATGATGGTGTCTTCAGGCATCCTGCTGACTCCCTTGCATGGAAAGATTTTGACCGTCGGAATATTGACTTTAGTAATGATTGCCGAAGTGTAAGGCTTGGCTTAGCATCTGATGGTTTTAACCCATTCAGGACGATGAACATAGTTCATAGCACTTGGCCTGTTGTGCTCATTCCATACAACTTGCCGCCATGGATGTGCATGAAGCAACCATTTCTAATTTTATCTGTGCTTATTGACGGCCCGAAAGGACCTGGTGACAAGATTGATGTTTATATGCAACCGTTGATTGAGGAGTTGAAAGAACTATGGAATGAGGGTGTGTCAACATTTGATGCATCAACAAATCAAATGTTTCAAATGCATGCAGCTTTACTGTGGACAATTAGTGATTTTCCTGCATACGCAAACTTGTCAGGATGGAGCACTAAAGGAGAATATGCATGTCCTTGTTGCAATAAGGAAACTACATCGTGTTGGTTGAAGCATAGTAGGAAACAATCATACTTGGGTCATCGCAGATTCTTACCTACTGGCCATAAATTCCGGAAGGATAAAGTATCATTTGATGGTAGTCGAGAAGTCAGACTCAAACCAAAATTGTTGTCTAGAACTGAGATGTTGCTACAATTAGAATCTGAGGGTATTTTAACCCAATACAATAGGGATGACCTTAAGGAGAGGCATAGGAGACAGGTAGAGAAGGAGAAAGCTGGACATCGCACCCATAGTTGGAAGAAAAAGAGTATCTTTTATGAATTGCCATATTGGGAGCACAATCTAATAAGACACAACCTCGATGTGATGCATATAGAGAAGAATGTTTGTGACAATGTGTTGTGGACAATATTAGGGGTTGCAGGAAAATCGAAGGATGGTGTTAATGCTCGGCGTGATTTACAAGATATGAATATTAGAAAACCCCTACATTTGCAGTTAAGAGGGTCGAATAAAGCCTATTTACCACCAGCACAATTCACGATGACCAAGGATGAGAAAGATTTGTTCTTGAAAGTGTTGAAAGAAGTAAGAGTTCCCGACGGGTATTCATCCAATATATCATGTCGTGTGCGCTTACATGATAGAAGCATTGGGGGTCTTAAGAGCCACGATAGTCATATTCTGATGCAACAACTTATTCCATTGGCTATTCGCAGATCGTTACCGAAGAATGTAATTGAACCCTTGATTGAATTGAGCAATTTCTTTAGACAATTGTGTTCGAAAGTGAATCGTGCGACGGATTTGCAATATATTAAAGATCGTATTGCTGTAACACTTTGTCATCTAGAGAAAATATTTCCTCCGAGTTTTTTTGATATAATGGAGCACTTGCCTATACATCTAGCTGATGAAGCGTTATTGGATGGAGCGATTCAGTTTCGATGGATGTATCCAATTGAGAGGTATCTTCTTACTTTGAAGCAATACGTGCGTAATAGAGCTCGTCCTGAAGGATCAATTGCTAAAGGATATCTTATGGAAGAATGCATGAATTTTTGTGCACAATATCTCAGTGATGTGGAAACCAAATCTAGTCGACCCGTGAGGAACTATAGTGGTGCTGATAATTTGGGTCATGCTACTGGTGAAAACACAAGCTTTTATCTTAATAATACTTCTTGGGTACAAGCTCATCGGTACATCTTATGCAATACAAGCGCGGTTCAACCATTCATAAAGTAGGTTAAGTCACTCACTCAATATTTTATTATGTTTTATTGAATTTTCAACTAAAATTTTTGTATGGCTAAAATTTCAATCTACACAGCAAACACCTTGAAGTACTTAAGCTCAAAATGCCTCGTGTCGACGATCATCAACTTCGGCGTGAACATTTTGAAACTTTTCACATTTGGTTCAAGGAACATGTATGTATTTAACTCTATAGATTCTAGTTACTTAAGTCGATCTACATTTTAAATTTTACATTTCGTGTTAAATAGGTCCAAACTTTGCGAAGGACTACTGATGTCATACTTTCTGAAGAGATTATTCTATTGGCAAATGGTCCTCATAACCTGGCAAGGAGGTTCAACAGGTATATATTGAATGGGTTTCGGTATCGAGTAAAGGCCATGGATGATCGTCGAGCCACACAAAATTGTGGTGTAGCTTTGAAGGCAGATACCATAAGTTATGCTAGTCGAAAAGACAAGAATCCTCGTCTGGGGTCTGTGTACTATTATGGACAATTGACAGATATTGTTGAGATTCGATATTCCAATGAGAAGAAACATGTGTTGTTTAAGTGTGATTGGATTGACAACATTCACGGAAAGAAAGAAGATGTCTTCAATTTCACGTTGGTGAACTTCAATCATTTGTTGTACCGAGATGATCGAATTACCAATGAACCTTTCATCTTGGCGTCCCAAGCAGAGCAAGTTTGGTATGTTGCAGACCCATTACAACCAGACTGGCAAGTCGTGGTGAAGATGTCTCAAAGAGGTTTATTTGATATGAGTTCAACTGATCCACAAATCGAGCCATACATGAGCCAACAATTGGAAGAAAATATAATGCTTCGTGATGAAGAAGTTGGTTGGGTGAGGGAAGCCGCAGAAGGGGAAACAGTTGATGTTCAAATAGGCTGATATGTAATCAACATTAGTAATTCAATTAAGGCCAAGGTTGTAGTTAATCATCAATTTCTTAATTTACTTTGTCTTTGTAATTGTATTAGTTCAATTCATGTCATATTATAGTTGATGACAAACCATTGTCTATGTTTCTAATGTCAATTAATGTTATATTGCTTGCAGATTATTATGGGAAGGAAGAGGAAGCCTGATCATCCCCGGCGCATGATGTCTGATGTGCTACATAACAGGACATCAGTAGCACCACCATTAGAGGAGGCATCACATCGGCCAGCATCGGAGGGGCCATTAGTGCCACCACCATCTGAGGGGCCATTACCACTGTATCGACCACCATCAGTGGCACCACAGCAGCTACCATGTACTCGGCCTCCACGCCTACCATCGGTGCGTCCACCATCAATGGCACCACAGCAGCTATCATCATCAGCTTATGAGCCATCCGCAGGTATTTAAATTTGCTTTGATTTGCATGAAAATTATTTACACATACATTTATTTATGCTCATTATATATAACTTGTTTATTCTCATTGTATTTTGCAGACCCTTCGACTTCTTCACAGCCCACATCAGGTTTATTTGATATGATTTGTATTCACATTATTTAAATTTGCATTTGGTTGTTACCATTGCATATTGTTTATTATTATTGTATATCGCAGGTCATGTTAGTTCTTCATCAACCTCGACTAGGCGTGGTAGAGGATGTGCCAAGGGCATTAAAGAGTGGGGTACTGGTAAAAAGCTGCACATATAATTTGATGGAAATTACTGCCCAATAGGGGATAATGTGGCCAAGTTAACTACTCAACTTGGCATTATTGTCCGGAATGGTAACATTGTTCCTCTTACTTTTGTTGACTGGAACAGTGTGCCTGATGATATTGTTGATGCTATCTAGAAGGATGTGAAGGTAAAAGTATATTTTTGTCCACAAATTCGAATTCCAAATTTGTGTTATACTTAGCCTTAAACTTTGTGTTTTATAGGACAATTTGAATATATGTCCAGAGGAGTACAAGCCAATCTGCATGAAAAACTGCAACAGCATATGGAAGGATCACAAGAACAAGCTTAAGGCTAAGTATTTCAAGCCTAGAAGCTCTGATCCTAATCTGAAGGATGATGTTCCTATGAACGTTGTGCCAAGCCAGTGGGAACAACTTGTAGAGTATTGGCGTACTTCCGATGCTGAGGTATACAATTACGTTATATTTATGATATGTAAACATACAAATCATATTTACATACTTACATTTGTTGAACTTGTTATAGAAAATTGCTAGTAGGAACGCTAAAAATCGGCGAGCTCACGGCATAGCTCATACCACAGGGCGTACTACTTTCTCTCAGATACGGCATGAGGTTTACATTTTATTGTTTTATTTTTCTATATAAATAAACATTGTATATTTGCAAATTATTTGGATTCTAATTTTCATATTTCTAAAAAAAAATTTAGATGACCAGTAAGGGGGAGTCTACTGATAAGATGAATGTTTGGCTTATAACACGTAGAGTAGATGACCCAGAGGTTATCCAGACCTTGGTAGTTTCCAAACACCTTTGATTGTATTTAAAGTTTATTTTTTGTGTGTCAACCATCTTAATTTCGCGTATACTTGTGTGTCTTATTCAATACAGGATGAGTTTAATCGTCAACTCTCTATGCTACCTGAGGATGGTCGGACTTTGGAGGCTAGGAATGCCATTTTCCATGAGTTGATAGGTCATGACAGACATGGATATTGTCGCACATACGGGAGAATCATGCCTCGGAGAGTGGTGTATAAGGATGGTGCTGGGCCATCACAGTCAACACCCCATCCATCGACTATTGATCAGATCACGCAGCAGGTTCGTGCTGAGCTAAGGGATGAGTTGAGGGAGGAGCTGCGAGCAGAGTTCTCTACACATTTGCAGCAGATGAGAGCTGAGATGATGGCCCTTGTGTCACAGGGGGCGAGTGTGGATCCCAACAGACAGGTTCCATATAAACATCACAATTGTTTGATAGTTCAATTTTCACTCAAGATTATGTATGAAATTCGAATATGATTAACACATTATGCACTGACTAACATAGGTTCCTGATGCATCGAGTGGCCACCGGGCATTTAGGGAATCTGCAGAAGACGAGAATCCATATACACCACCACCAGAAGATCAGGTATAAAATTTATCTTTGCATTCTAAGCAAAAATGCATCTTTGCGTTCTTTACTTGAATTCGAGGCGTTAACGGTTTGGGAGTTAGAGCCGGATTTCACTTGTGGGAGAAGACGGGGCTCGAATCGGGTTCCCGGTTTGGGAGTTAGAGCCGGATTTCACTTTAGGCAAATTACTTCCTTAAGAAACTTGAATTTGAGGCGTTAACGCCCCAAAATCACCAAACGGCGTCGGTTTAGCACGAAACTTGGCACACACGACCGCCTAGGCACGAGAGACTTGTGGGAGAAGACGGGGCTCAAATCGGGTTTCCGGTTTGGGAGTTAGAGCCGGATTTCACTTTAGGCAAATTACTTCCTTAAGAAACTTGAATTTGAGGAGTTAACGCCCCAAAATCACCAAACGGCGTCGGTTTAGCACGAAACTTGGCACACACGACCGCCTAGGCACGAGAGACTTGTGGGAGAAGACGGGGCTCGAATCGGGTTCCCGGTTTGGGAGTTAGAGTCGGATTTCACTTTAGGCAAACTACTTCTTTAAGAAACTTCTTTTCGAGGCGTTAACGCCCCAAAATCACCAAAGGGCGTCGGTTTAGCACGAAACTTGGCACACACGACCGCCTAGGCACGAGAGACTTGTGGGAGAAGACGGGGCTCGAATCGGGTTTCCGGTTTGGGAGTTAGAGCCGGATTTCACTTTAGGCAAATTACTTCCTTAAGAAACTTGAATTTGAGGAGTTAACGCCCCAAAATCACCAAACGGCGTCGGTTTAGCACGAAACTTGGCACACACGACCGCCTAGGCATGAGAGACTTGTGGGAGAAGACGGGGCTCGAATCGGGTTCCCGGTTTGGGAGTTAGAGTCGGATTTCACTTTAGGCAAACTACTTCTTTAAGAAACTTCTTTTCGAGGCGTTAACGCCCCAAAATCACCAAACGGCGTCGGTTTAGCACGAAACTTGGCACACACGACCGCCTAGGCACGAGAGACTTGTGGGAGAAGACGGGGCTCGAATCGGGTTCCCGGTTTGGGAGTTAGAGCCGGATTTCACTTTAGGCAAATTACTTCCTTAAGAAACTTGAATTTGAGGAGTTAACGCCCCAAAATCACCAAACGGCGTCGGTTTAGCACGAAACTTGGCACACACGACCGCCTAGGCACGAGAGACTTGTGGGAGAAGACGGGGCTCGAATCGGGTTCCCGGTTTGGGAGTTAGAGTCGGATTTCACTTTAGGCAAACTACTTCTTTAAGAAACTTCTTTTCGAGGCGTTAACGCCCCAAAATCACCAAAGGGCATCGGTTTAGCACGAAACTTGGCACACACGACCGCCTAGGCACGAGAGACTTGTGGGAGAAGATGGGGCTCGAATCGGGTTCCCGGTTTGGGAGTTAGAGCCGGATTTCACTTTAGGCAAATTACTTCCTTAAGAAACTTGAATTTGAGGCGTTAACGCTCCAAAATCACCAAACGGCGTCGGTTTAGCATGAAACTTGGCACACACGACCGCCTAGGCACGAGAGACTTGTGGGAGAAGACGGGGCTCGAATCGGGTTTCCGGTTTGGGAGTTAGAGCCGGATTTCATTTTAGGCAAATTACTTTCTTAAGAAACTTGAATTTGAGGAGTTAACGCCCCAAAATCACCAAACGGCGTCGGTTTAGCACGAAACTTGGCACACACGACCGCCTAGGCACGAGAGACTTGTGGGAGAAGACGGGGCTCGAATCGGGTTCCCGGTTTGGGAGTTAGAGTCGGATTTCACTTTAGGCAAACTACTTCGTTAAGAAACTTCTTTTCGAGGCGTTAACGCCCCAAAATCACCAAACGGCGTCGGTTTAGCACGAAACTTGGCACACACGACCGCCTAGGCACGAGAGACTTGTGGGAGAAGACGGGGCTCGAATCGGGTTCCCGGTTTGGGAGTTAGAGCCGGATTTCACTTTAGGCAAATTACTTCCTTAAGAAACTTGAATTTGAGGAGTTAACGCCCCAAAATCACCAAACGGCGTTGGTTTAGCATGAAACTTGGCACACACGACCGCCTAGGCACGAGAGACTTGTGGGAGAAGACGGGGCTCGAATCGGGTTCCCGGTTTGGGAGTTAGAGTCGGATTTCACTTTAGGCAAACTACTTCTTTAAGAAACTTCTTTTCGAGGCGTTAACGCCCCAAAATCACCAAAGGGCGTCGGTTTAGCACGAAACTTGGCACACACGACCGCCTAGGCACGAGAGACTTGTGGAAGAAGACGGGGCTCGAATCGGGTTCCCGGTTTGGGAGTTAGAGTCGGACTTCGGTCCAGTCAAAATTATTTACTAAACTATCTTTCTAATTATATAGTAGTCAATTTTTTTTTTAATATTTTTCTATAATTAAAATATTAACACATTATATGGTTTTTAATTATTTTTATCTTGTTTTTTTCAGATATTTCCTGAGTAGCAGTTGACTTTTTCTGGAATGCGGGCGTATCATGATTATGACCAATTTTTATTTTTGTAACCCACGAACGAATGAAGACGAAAACTTTTGATTTTGATTTTGATTTATGTTATTTAAATTTGGGAGCAACATTATGTATGTATTATGCGACGTTATGTAGTGGCATAATTTTTATTGTTATGAATTTTTATTTATGTATTGCTATGAATGGAACAATATTATTAATTTTCATTATTTGTCAATTTTTGTTTATGTACGTATTTATATTATTCTGTAATTTTTCAATTTTTTATACTTATTTTTTATCTAATACAGGTTATTTTAATTTTTTTAATAATTTATCAGCAGGGTTTTTTTTTTTTTTTTTAATTTTTTGAGACGGGAGAAGAACCCGTCGCAAAAACCATTAATAGGCTTTTGCGACGGTACCAACACAGTCGCAAAAGCTGTCTTATTGAATGTACAGGACACCTTTAGCGACGGTAAACCGTGCCGTCGCCAATACTTATAAGATGCCAGAGCCTTTAACGACGGTAATGTTCCCGTCTCAAAAACTCACTTTTAGCGACGGGAATTACGTGCCGTCGTGAAAAGTGATTTTTTCCCCATTATTTGCGACGGGAAAAATGTCGTCGCAAAAAACACACCTTACCGTCGCAGAAACTAATGGCGATGGTACTTACCGTCGCGAAAGGTCTTTTGCAACCCCATCTGTCGCGACCCCCCCTTACCGTCGCAAAAAGCCACATTACCGTCGGAAAAGGTATTAGTGACGGCTTTCGGGAGCATTTGCGACGGCCGTTTACCGTCGCAAAAAACAATTTTTTTTGTAGTGGCATATCCGTTTGTTTTGAAAATGGATTGAAGTTTGCTATTCGCAAGTAGGCTAAAACACGGGTTTCGACGAATTATTCTAACTCAAGCAACCCAACCTTCACCCATAGGCATTCAGACAGTTATATCACATAAGCACATAGCCTCATGGTAAGCATGCTATCATGGCAGTCACTCACATGCATGCAAGGATGCTAAAATATAAACACTTACCGAGTACTCCGAGCTAAAGAAAGAAGCTAATTAGAAAACATGCATGAATCCTAACTATGCTGAGATGCCTAATGCAACACATGCAAAAATGCAACTACAATAGGCTCGGCTATTCTAAGATGGCATATGAGATGCAACAATCGATACATGTATTCAACTTGGAATTGAAATACAATGCAGTTAGCATGATGCACCGAGTTCGATGCATGCAAAACAGATGAATGGATGCAAACATACCATCATAAGGATGCTAATTTAAACGTGCCCTAAAACTAACCATCATAAGCTGGTAAATAAAAGGGAGAAAGACGTGGGGTTAGAAGATATACATCACACACAAGCACACTTATTACAACATTGCCCTCCTCGGAGGGTCCAGATAAATAATACACAACCGTATGAATAACGAATTACAACTAATTATTACACAACCCTAATTAATTAACAAATTAACTAAAATAAATAAGCTAGCATGCAAAACATATGAAATGGACTGCCTCAGCTCGGTCTTGAATGATAAGGAATGCATGCATGCTCGAGTCGCCTTGCCGGAAAATCTATCGCGATGCCTCGATTTGCCTCTGTTTGCAACTGGTCCCGGAACACTGTACAAAATTCCAGAAGGTTGAAACTCCACCATGCTGTAGGGATACTACCGACTAGGGGTGTTCGCGGATCGGTTTTGTGCGGTTTGCGGTTCGGTTTTGACCTGCCCCCATCTATGCGGTTTGGGAAAAAGTCAACCCGCAACCGCCCGTAGTGCGGTTTGCGGTTTGTGCGGATAGGGTTTGCAAATGTGCGGGCGGTTGCGGGCGTTTGCGGTTTACACTTTTTTCTTTAAAAATTAATTTTCTAGTTTTTTTTTCCCAGCGAATTTAGGCATCAGATTCATTTTATATATTTGTGATAACAATTTTTTGATGAGTTTAGAAATAAAAATTGAATATCAATGCATTAAATGAAAGTACCCAAAACAAAGAGACCCTACACTAACATTTTTGCCATGAAAAAAATGTATATCAATGCATTAAAGGTTGTACTCAATTAGAATTGTCAGTTCAGTAATCAATAATCAAATTATAAGTTCCATCGACTATTAGAAGGGAAATTTTATTAGGAAAAAGTGGATGAATCACCAATGAAAATCATATAAGAAACCAAGTTTAGGACTTGATAATTCTACGGCATTAAGAAAGTTGAGAAACACTTAAAAATAAGGATCCTAGTGTCATAGAGAATATAATGGTGCTCCTGTAAAAGTTACAAAGTTGGTATATAAAAATAAATAAATAATAATAATAATAATAATAATAATAATTAAAGTGCGGGCAGTTTTTGCGGGTTGCGGGTTTAAACCGCGACCCGCCCGCAACCCGCAAATTTGTCATATTTCAAACCGCATCCGCCCGCATTATGTTTGCGAAACCGCCCATTTATATGCGGGTTGGGCGGATTGGGCGGTTTGAGCGGTTCGGATAAACCGTTGCCCACCCCTACTACCGACCAGTTTTTGCTGCTGGCTTCCGGTTTGTTGCAACAGAGAGCAAGAAAGGGGCATGGCAAAGTATTTTCAACATATTTGTGCACGACCACTCTCCCTGTCATTGCATAAGCTCTAGGAAGTGTAGTCCTCGATTCTCGTGCCACCAATCATACATCTCGATGTAGGATGGCCGAGGAGTCAAATTGCATGACTCAATGTGAAATGGATGCACAAATGAACACAATAAGGCCTAAACTCCATCATGGGTAATCAAGAGTGTCGGCGACCGGGAATTGAAGCACGTTTCATCACTTTGAGTACGAAACATCCCTCCTTTCCCATGTTTGGACTAAACCCTACTCCAAACACTATGCAACAAGTAGAATGGCATGGCATGCAAACACAATGCAACAACTAGCATGCAATCCTAAACGAAATGCAACTAAGACATGCAAACATGCAAGGAATGACATGCAAAGGTGCAACTAGCATACGCAATGCTATGAACTATGAATGGCATACTCAATGCACATGACGCTATATGGCATACACAATGCACATATGACGATGGACATACACAAAGGCATAATCAAGGCATACACAATGGGACGATCAAGCATGCGACAACATGGACATAGCATACACAATGCAAGATGGACTTAAACTAAAATGAATGGGCCTCAGCCACACTCAAATCAGTGGCCAAATATGATGAAATTAGGCAACGAAAACACATGCAAATATGCACAAATGCAAGGGACCAAACCTAAGGCACCAAATGCAACTCTACCAAAGCATGGCAAGGGATGAAATATGGCATGCAATCACACATTTTCCATCTCTGAAATGACATGCAAGATGGTCCCGAATCCTGTAAACTCCTCACACAATGCATGCTAGATGGCTCGGATACCGAAACTAGTGAAGTGCATTACACTAGAGGTACACAAAGCAATGCTCAAATGACCCAACCAGCCCCAAACAGTCCTTATGTAGGTCCAAGATAGTGGGAAAATGGTCTAAAATGATGGCTCAAAATGCATAGAAATGAAGCTCATGCAATGGTCCATAAATGAGGTATTCATGCACAACTCTCAAACACGTTTAAAGAATGGAAAACATGGGAATATGGCACAAGTATAGGCTCTGAAATGACATGCTCAATGGCCCCAAAACATGAAAACACCTTAGTATAAGCATGCAATAGGCTTCAAAACTCAAGGCTAGGCAAGGGTATTACACTACAACCATGCATAGCAAGCATCATTCGACCATGAGGCATAAAAATAGAGCTAAGGCAATCCAAAACATGTACAAAATCAATTTAAGGAATGGCCAAAAAGTGCTAGAATCAAAGACCAAAATAGTATGCAATACAAGCTAGTGAAGAGGGTTTACACTACAAGTATATGAAGCATCCAAGAGGCCACTAAACCAGAAAAATTTAGAGGTATGACATGCCAAATAAAGCCCAAAAACTCATTGAAACATGGTCAATGCATGCAAGAATGACATGCTCCTTTGATAGGCTGTGAAGAGGGTTATTCTACACATGCAAGATGGACACCCAATATGGAAAAACAAGCTCTAGACAGAGCCTATGAAGGTCCTAAAACTCACCAAAAATGGCCTGAAACATGGCTTGGAAGCATGCAAATAAGGGCTCCTTTGTTAGGCCAAATATGCTAGAAATCAAAACAAGGAGAGAGAGGGTCACCCCTCTCTGATTTTGGCTCTCAAAAATACATAATAACCACTGAAAATCTACTGGATTTTAGTGGTCAAAAGGGCAAACAAAGCTCAAAACAAAGGCCTTAATGCATGGCACAAAACAAGGTGAAATGAAGCATGCAAGGGGGTAGATGGCCCCCAACATGAAAATGATCTTAAACAAACATGTTAAGGACCTCAAAATAAGACTTTTTTTAGTTTACACCAAAGCTAAAAAATGCTTGCAAGTATGGCTAAAAGATGGAGCAAAATAAAGCTCAAAAGAGGGAATAGGGTGTACCCTTGTAGCTCAGCAACTCCAGCACCTTATGGACCAAAAATGCAGCTCCTCAGAACCTCTCAAGACCCTCCAAGAAGCTTAGGTTGGTGTTGGAGGTGTTAGGCTAAGAGGTAGTGTGCAAAGGGGCAAGAACTTAGCACTTTTGAACACAAAATATAGTGACAAGGAGGGGATGTATGTGTGTATGCTTCAGCCAAATTTAGAACCCTTGAAAAGGAAGAGGAGGCCTTCCTTTATAGACAAGAGGGACTAAAACTTCTCCAAGAAGCTTCAAACCAAGGTGGAAGATCCTCCATACATGGAGGATCCAGTTTGTGCCTCCCAACTGGCACAGCTGGAATCAATTCACTGAGACAAGACTGAGGGAGGTAGGCTGACCAGTTCAAAAGGGTCAACTCAAAGAAAGGTGGTTAGCCAGCCCATTTGGTGGTCTCCCAACTGAATGCAAGCTAGTGGTGTGGTGGGAGACCAGCAATTGTGGCCCAAAAATGAGGGAGACCAGTTACTTGTCAAGAAAATCGACTGGCGAAGAGAAAGGTGGTCTCCAAGAATAAAAGGTGGTCTCCCACCCTAGTACCACCTTCCAAACAATAAAAACAAGGTCCATGCAAAAAATGAACCAAGACGGATGCAAAACGAGGGTTCGGGGGTCAAAACGCGCAGCCGGGTGCCCCGAAAACAGGCTGTTAAGCATCGGAAGTGGCGTGTGACCACAAAGGTGGTCTCCCAGGCCACAATGTCCCTCTAGAGAGAGGAATCAAGGTGTGTGCCAAAAATCATGCCAAACGGAGAAAGTTAAGCGGTCCCGAATTGAGGCGCACGACCGACGGCTCCGAAAATTGGAAACTGGTCTCCAAACGGGACAAGTGGCCTGTGACCATGAAAAGTAGCCTATGGCCACTGAGAGATGGTCTATGAGACCTCTCCCTCCCTTCGAGAAGAGAAAACAAGACCTGATTCGCAAACCGAGGCAAAGCACAAAAGGGTCCCAAGGTCTGGGGGTAAGGCTCTCAGCCGAAACTCCAAAACCTCAGAACGAGCACAACATACACCATCATCGAGCGCTCAATTGATGACGTCTGAGTCTTAAGGTCGGTCAAAAATGGGGTGTCTACAATGTGTTTGGATCGGACGTTAATCCAAACACGAGAAACGAGGGGTGTTTCATACTTGAAGTGATGAAACGTGCCTCATTTCTTAGTTGCCGTCCCCCTTGATTGTGCATGATAGGGTGGAGGCCTCTTGAGTCTTGTGTGTTATTTGTGCATTCATTAACATGTACAAACTTGGCTTGTCGACCATCGTGCATTGCGATGCTCGGTTGGTGGCCCAAAAGTTGAGTACCGCACTCCTTTGGGCTTGAGATATGATAAAGAGGGTGGTTGTACACACATACCCTGCAAATGCCTTGCCTTGCCACTTCTGTACTCTGTTTGTAGCAAAATTGGAGTGCGCAGGAGCAAGTGGCCGACCGGCCAGTGCAAGTGGCCTACAGCTTCCTCTGGTGGCCGACAATCCTCAGGCTCAGAGGTGGTCCAAAGTTGTTCTGGTTCTGGAGTAGAAGCAGCCTGGAAATTGGTTCAGTGTTCGGAAATCACGGTGAATGCAAATAAAGGCAACCGGTGGCAAAGCGACGGATTTTCGAGAGGAAGCCAATCGAGCATGCATGCATCCTTCACCCTCGAAGCCTTTTAACTATTTTGCTTAGATGGTTAATTCGTTGGTTCTGTACTTAATTAGTTAACGTGCTTAGCTAATCGATTTGTATTGTAATAACTAATTAGTTAACTAGAATAGTTAATTAGTTTTGTTTTGTAATAAATAGCTTAGCTTAGTGTAGCTTAGCCTATTTATTCGGACCCTCCGTCGATAGGGCAAATGTTGTAATAAGTGTGCGTGTGTGTGTCAATGTCTTCCAACCCCACGTCTTTCTCCCTTTTATTTACCAGCTTTTGACGGCTAGTTTTAGGGTGTGTTTCAATTAGCATACTTATGCTTTGCATGCGTGCATCATTCATTCGTATTGCATGCACCAGGCTCGGCGCATCATTCAAACCACATTGAATTTCAATACTTTCTTGAATACGTGTTTCAAAGCATGTTATCAAGTGTTGCATTCGTATGCCATTCTAGATAGCCGAGCCTATTTTAGTTACATTTTTGCATGTGTTGCATTAGGCATCTTAACATAGCTAGGATCACACATGATTACTAACTAGCTTCTATTTTGGTTCGGAGTACATTGTAAGTATTTACGCTTTAGCATCCTTGCATGAGTGTAAGTGATTGCCATGTTCAGCATGCTTGCCATGAGGCTATTTGCCTAAATGATATAACCACATGAATGCCTGTGGATGAAGGCTTCATTACTTGAATTGGAACAATTCATCAAAATGTGAGTTTTAAGCCCACTTGGAGTGGCAAATCATCATGTTTTAAGCCCACCTTGTTTCGTGGAAAATATGCATTTCTAAGCCCACTTGAGAGTGGAAAATTCAAACCATTTTCGAAAAACAAACATGAGATGTTTTGTTCCAAATCTAGCGATTTAGTCTATACTTGTGTGTTGTGCGCATCACATAGTAAGTTAGCTAATAATCGGAACAAGAACACATGTGTTTTCAAAAACAACATATCATGTTTAGTAGAGGCCGATCCTTTGATCGGGCGAGCGGGGGTGCTCATTTTAGGACCTTCCCCTCTCGTACCCAAGTTCCCGAGCCGAGGCAACTTTGGTGATGACAGACTTGTGGCCTTAGGCACGAGTCAGGGTTTCCTAAATTTCCCAAAACAAAATATTTAGGTGGCGACTCTGTAATCTGGCAAAGCAGTCCATGTTTGGCACTTCTTGATTAAAATTGATTTTTTAAAACCAATTGCCGGATTTGGACTATTTGGTGATTTATCAGTCTTATATTGCACTTTGTGAGATTAGATTCAGAATCGTGACAGGAGTTCAAATTGTAGTAGCTAGAACCCAATTTACGCCCTCTCCGAAAAGGGGGGCGCGTGGAGAGAGTTCCGAGCGGTCTACACTCCCACTTCACCAAATGAATCTTCCGACCTAAATCTGAACCTCCCCACAAAAAGGTAGCTTGAACCTTATCAATCACCTTTGCCACTCCATCTGGCATTTTAAACAAAGATAAAACAATGTCAAACTCAATAACACTGATTTTATTAAAGTTAATCTTCCACCGAACGATAGCAACCTCCTTTTCCACCCTGCTAGCTTAGACTTAAACTTATCAACAACAGGTTTCCAACTTTGCAATCTCCTTGGACTAGCCCCTAATGAAAAGCCTAAGTAAGTAAAAGGTAACTTGCCAGACTTGCAATGTAGTCTAGCAGCAAAATCCTCAAGAAGCCCCTCTTTCACACCTACCTCGTAAACACAGCTTTTATGGAAATTTATCTTTAGACTAGACATTAATTCAAAGCATCTGAGAATTCTCTTAATAGTGAGCACTTCCACCCAATCTGCCTCACAAAAGATGATGCTATCGTCAGTAAATTGCAAATGAGATATAACCTCTTCACTAGCCCCTACCTTTACCCCTCGGATCAGTCCCAAATTCTTAGCTCTAGTAAGCATAACATTAAGCCCTCCTACAACAATATTAAAAAGAAAAGGTGAAAGGAGATCACCTTGTCTAAGTCCCTTTTCCGGACAAAATTCTATAGTTGGAGACCCATTAACTAGGACTGAAACACGGGTTGTAGTAACACACTCCTGCATCCAACCAACCCATTTCCTTCCAAAGCCAAAGTTTCCAAGCATTGAGAATAAGAAATTCCAATTGACCGAATCATACGCTTTTTCAAAATCCAACTTAAGAATCACCCCTTTCTTATGCGATCTCTTCCACCAGTCCACAACTTCATTCGCAATCAACACCCCATCAAAATATTCCTCCCCTTCAAAAAAGCTGATTGTGCCTCACTAACCACCCTTGGTATAACCTACTTGAATCTGTGAACAAGAACTTTAGATAAGATCTTGTAAACTGCTCCAATAAGACTTATTGAACGAAAATCAGCAAGGCCCGATGGACAATCTTTTTTTGGAATCAGAGTAACAAAGGAACTAGTAAGACACTTAGTCAATCTACCATTACAATGGAAGTCATTGAAGAATTGAACCATCTCCACCTTAAACACCTTCCAACATTTTTGAAAACATAACAAATTAAATCCATCTGGCCCAGGGGCCTTATTCCCATCGATCTCCTTAACAGTTGCCCAAATTTCAGATTCTGAGAAGGCAGTTTCCAACTCAACCTTATCATTACTTCCAATTGATTTAAAGACTCCTCCAAGCTTAGGCTTGACCTTCTGAGATTCCAAGAATAAACCTCGGAAATGTCTATAAAATTCTTCCTTAATAATCACCGGATCTTCGATCAAACGATTTTTTTTGAAATTTAAAAAATTATGAAGTCATGACCAAAAATAATTGCCCACAAAATTGCTTCAAACCCTTACTTTTTTTAATTGTCTAATTTTAGTTTCATAGTAAATTTTTTTAAGCTTAGATTCAAATAACAAAATCAAGACCAAAAATAAACTTTCAAACAATTTTTTTGACATTTAAAAAAAAAATAGTTTGACAAAAATAAATTCTTAAATATCATTTTTTAGTTTTTTTTTTAACCAAATTAACTTTCAAAATTTAAAATAAAAAAATTCTGAAAATAAATTTTCAGATCAAAACCAAACAAGTGGCAGATTCATTATTTGTATTTAGTCATCTGTTTTGTACTGAGGCCCTAGAAATTTTCTTGGACTAAATTGTTGTTTAATTTATTTAGTAGGCTCTGAGTTCATTCAGTAGTTGGGTTTCTTTTTGGGTTGAGGCTTTAGAAATTATGTCGGCCCAAATTATTTTCAGATACAAACCTGAAGGCCTTATTTTTTAGCCCTAAAAATTATGTTGGCCCAAATTATTTTTTTATATGTTTATAAACTTATTTATATTACCTCCAATTCTTGTCAACCTTTTTTTTTTGAATCAAAATTTATTTATCTATTTATTTTCTACATAAAAAAATTAGTTCTTTGAAGCAATAAATCGAACAGATAACATGCAAACATTTAGTACTATCAAGCATGTACTCAAACAACCAACAAAATCAGTTTTTAATAGAGATAATAATAATAATTCTAATGAAAAGAAACAATGATTAGCCCTAGGTTATAGTTTTACACACTTAAAACAAAATTGGTTTATAACAATTGATATATCATAATAAATAAATAAAATAATTGAGAGAGAAAAAATCAGTTGACTATCCACAACTACAATGTGGATCTCATCCTCAAACATCGCATAGAAACATTTCACTCCCACACAGCAGATACCACTACACATAATAAGAAATTGAGGAAAGGAAGAAAAGAGAGTAAGAGCGAGGGTGCCTGGGCTAAGAGAGCAGCAGTGCGAGCGAGAAAGAGAGCAGAAGCGCGAGCAAGAGAGATTTCTTTGGAAGATGGACTGATTTCAGTGGGAAGAGGCGCGAGCGAGAGAGATATGGATGAGCAAGAGATTTGGACTGATTACAGTGGGAAGATGAGAAGAACTGGAAATCAAAATTCTCTTACCGGTAATATATGATAAAACTTCTCTTATTGGTAAGATAATGTACATTAAATAACCCCCAACCCCTCGTAAAAAGAAACTACCATTTTACATCCACTTACCCCACCGAAACTCATGGTCAATGTCACAAAAGGTTATTGGTTTGTAATGCCCTCAAAATACTACATATAAACCCAACATTTATGGCATCCATAGACAAAAGAGAATAAAACATAATTCTATTTATCAGAGTATTCATTACAAAAGTATTACATGTTGACAACAAAAGTAAATGCCCTACGGGCTTACAACTTTCCAAGCCAACACTTGGTTACAAAAAGAGAGTTCTAACTCTGAACAAATTAAGCCCTTGGCTTGAATTTACATGTAACACCAAAAATAACAAAATAACCAAAAGAGTCTTCAACTCCCAAAACCTTCCAAGCTAAGACTTTGGAGGCGGCATATCACCTGTACCAGAAAATGATGTCTCATATAGGGTGAGCCAAAGCCCAGTAGAGATACGCTAAACCAAATATGAGCAATAACTAAAACCTTAGCATTTGATAAATGTTTAGCTCATACAAACAAACGTACATCTCTATCATAACCAACCCATATTCATAAATATATTTCAATCTCTTTCCGTTTCATTAACCAAACCAATATGTAGTTATGGTTCTCTGTTTATCCGAACAGTTTCAAATGAGATCACAACTCATACTATCAACACTCCAATCATAATCAATTTAAAATGAGACTACAACTCATATAATTAACACTTCCATACCTCAATTCAAAATGAGACTACAACTCATATCATTAATACTTCAACACTTCAATTCATCTACGTTATGCAAACGTAATCAAGATTTCGGGACTTTCACCCTGGACACTCCGGCCAACTTAGTTATCAATGGAGTCCATCCCCTATCTCCTCCCAAACAGGTTTGAGAGTACATCCCCTATCTCCTCTCAAACCACGGAGTACATCCCCTATCTCCTCCCAACAAGATACATATGCAATGTATTTAAATACTTTATCATATATAATGATCAGTCCAGACACATAATCAATGTGCTAATTCAACGGTCATATTCAATGACATATTCTAGATGATTAGTTTCGATTTCCCTAATCAACATGCAATGTCTACAACAATCAAGACTATCCTCCACCGATAGCCCAAAACAATTATTTCTAAACAGATAATAAATTATCAAACAGATAAATTATCTACAATTTCAAAGGTAAGTGATTAATCAATCCAACTCCACCATTCAATCTCATAAATTCCCAATTTCATGGTTTTCTACTCAATTTCATATTTCCATATTTCCCAAATTAATTATACAAATTAATTTATCACAATAAATTAGGGCTTTCTGCCCCTTTTCTCAAATATTGCTCCCAAGGCCAAATTTCATCAATCATGCCCAACAATCTCATTTTAGGAACCACACATACACTTGGAACCCCAGAAATAGAAAACCCCTCTTTTATAATTTCAATTTCAAACCCTAGTTTCACCCAAAAACCCCAAATACCATCATCTATACAAAATACATACCATCTATGTCAAAACTCATAGAAAGGAGTAGGTTATCCCTACCTCAAGTGAAGAGACGCAAAGGAGATGATGAAAAAACTCGAAAGTGCTCCAAACCCACAACTTTTCAGATCAAAATGGAGCCCACTCGAAGCTCAAGCTTTTTATCAAAAGGAAGAGGGTGAGGAGATCACTAGATCTAGCTCAAAATGTAGAGAGAGAGAGCATTCTAGAGAGAGGAGCTCTCAAATTAGGGCTTTGGAGTGCTTTAGAGAGAGAGAGAGGTCCGAAAAAGTGATTCGAAGTGCTTCTTCTCGGACTGAAATACATTACAGCTTGCTCGAGCATGGGAAGCCCCGCTCGAGCGTCAGACACAGACTCCCGCTCGAGCGTGAAAAGCGTCACTCGAGCGTGGAATGCACACTTCCAGAAGTTCTGCAGATGAAGGTCCCCGCTCGAGCGTGAAAGTGGACGCTCAAGCGTCCGATGACCTGCAGGAAAAATACTGAAGGCTGAAGAATCACGCTCGAGCGGAGGAGCAAATGCAAAAGGGCCGCTTGAGTGTGAAAAGCCCCGCTCGAGCGGGAAGACCGAAATCTGGGCAGAAACTATTTGTTTCTAAACACAATCTACCTGTTTCAAACTTGCCCAACATAACCCAAAACTTAAATACAAAGAGTTAAGGGACAGAAATATGATACAGACAACAACAATCATCCATGAAACCGAGTCCGGAATACAATAAACAGTGAAGGGAAAACCGGGATCGCTATAGCTCCATTCTGTTATCAAAATAAAAATTTCAAATTCAGACCAACTGGTTCATTCCATTATCAAAATAAAAATTACAAAATACTAAACAATTCCTATTTATAACAACTTTAGTCCATTATTATCTTCCCCATTGACACCAAAAACATCCACCTCAATAACTTTGCATGATGCCTATTTATAGCATATGCAGTCCATTATTATTATTATTATTATTATTATTATTATTATTATTATTATTATTATTATTATTATATTCCTTTTAAAATAATACTAATAATAAATTCAATTGTGTAAAAGATATATAGAAAAAATAAAGAGGTAATCAGTGTGTTTAGTTTCAATTTTCTGACAAAAATTTTGAATTATCAATTAAAAATTTATCTGATAAAAAATATATGAAAAATGTTTTAGATCATCAATTTTGAATTATTAAACCAACTACAAATGGGTTATAAATCATATTATTTAAAAATGAAAAAAGATTAGGAGCTCTAAATTAAAAGTTTTAATAGTTTTAATTGGTTTGTGGATCCCATTTGACATGCTGTTTTGGCCTTAATTTGTTTTTTAAAATTTTCTACATCATTAGTGCTCTTTTAAAATTTTGAAATTAAAAAGATGTATCATTTTTGTTTAAAAATTCAATTGAAACATAAAAATAATTTAATAAATATTTATCGAATCGTTAAAAATTATGTCGATCCAAATTAAAAATTATCTAATAAATATTTCATCTCGAATTTTGAATTTTTATGCTGATGGGTGTGGTCTTCCAGGAATAATATCTTCCCGGTAAGATAGGTGTGCTGACGCAACAATAAATTGACATGACCAGTGGACCTATGAGGGTGTAAATCATTACCTCACTGGTAAGCTAATGTTATCTTACTGGTAAGATAATGTTAACATAAGATAATCTCCGACAAAATAATATCAGTATTAGTACAAAAAGTGTTTGTTTGTTTTAAATTTTAAATTAATTTTGTCAAACCTATTATCAAATAACAATGATTTATCTGTCATATTAATTCATTAACCAATTACTTTTTTTTTCTCTAACACTTACTAATTACAATCATTCAAAAATTCAAAAATTCTAAACTATTTTCACCATATACTATGTAAAATTTTAATTTCCAATAATTTTTTTAGAAAATTAAAAATAACCATCAAAATCAAACAAAACACACAATAGAACAATGATAGGGATACTTATTTTTTTATGAAAGAAATTATCAAATCACTAACATGGATATGAGACCCACATAAACATGTGAGACCCATACTCATTTGAATGATTTGATAATTGTAATACTCCCTCCATTCCAAAATAATGGTCCCTTTTGGAGAATTCAACTTTTTTTAGTAGTACAACTATTGCATTTTAAAAAAATTAATTTTCCAAAATTACCTTTGATAATACATTTTTTGGAAAATATCAATGTTATAATTGTACTTTTTATGTTGTTAATGAATCTAAAAAGAAGGGTAAAATAGGAAATTTAAATTATTTTTGTATTTGATTTTTGAAAAGAAACTAATATTTTTGGAAAAATAAAAACTATAATAAAGGACTAATATTTTGGAACGAAAAGAGTAGCAATTTTATTAGTGTGCATAATATTTTTGCACATCATATTTGAATTAAAAATTTAACTAACAAAAACTATATGAAAAATGTTTTAGACTATCAATTTTAAATTACTAAACCAACTGCAAATAATCGATAATTAAAGTATAATGCTAGAGACCCTAAATAATTTACTAAATGTTTTACCAAATCTCTCCGATGGGTGCGGGACCCACACACACGTGAGTTTGTGTGAATCCTACACCCATGTGAGAGATTTGGTAAAACATTTTGTAAATTATTTGGGGTCCCTAGTATTTTCCATTATTAAATCATATTATTTAAAAATTCAAGTGAAACATAAAAATTATCTAATAAATATTTGTCATATCAATAAAAATTATATCAATCCAAATTATTATAAATTATTTAATATATATTTCATCTCGAATTTTTATGCCTAGAAGATCAACTGATGCGACAGTTGTTGACGCGACCAGTGGACTACCTGAGGGGTGAGTCATTCTCTTACCGGTAAGATAATTTTTAGGTCCGTATCAATAAATAACTTTTTTATTCACTATTATTTCAGACCTTTTTTTATATTATGATTATCAAATTTAAACTGATAACAAATTTAATCTGTGTGTTTGGTTTCACTTTTCGTATTGTTTTTGTTTAGTGAATATTTTAAAGATTTTAAGCACTTTTTTTTACGTTTTAAAAAATACTTACCTGCTGACAACAATAAATTGATATCATAAAAATTATACCTTTTATGTATATTAAAAGAAAACTTGCCTAAAATATTAACAAAATACGAAAAAGAAAAACAAAAATAAAATTTTCTAAAATGGGATAATCAGCTCACGGTTGGCCAATTATATTAGTGATAATCAGCTCACGCCCCTTCTGCATATATAAATAATTTTTTTCCTCTCTTCAGTTTTAATAATTTTTTCCCTCTCTTAATTTTTTTTTGATGATTATCAAATTAAAACCGAATCTTTGTATTTTTTTTAGAGTTTAGTGAATTTTTTAAATATTTTTTTCATAAAAATAATACCATTTATGTATATTGATATTAGGTGTGCCGAAAAAATAAAAAAAAACTTGCTTAAAATATTAAAAAAACACGAAAAAGAAAAAAAAAACAAAATTTTCTAAAAAGTGTTTTTACACGACCAAAATCAAACAAGGTTATTATAGTGTAATGACCCAAGTTTTTTTTTTAATAGCCAGTGCATAATTTAATTGAGCAAATTTTTGAATTTGATTGCCGTGTAAATTCTGTGCGAAAACAGTTTGGTTTTGTATTTTTTAAAAATAGTTTTCGATCTCAGAAAATTATGAAATTTTTATATGTTGTTCCCATATGAGTCTAGCACGTTGGATAAAAATTTCAAAATTTAATGATGAGTATTTATTTTATGAAAATTCACGGACTGATTGGTGTTCAGTTTAATTTATAGCAGAATTTAAAATTGAGTTTTGGGTGTTCGGACTATGATTTGACATAAATCAGTTAGAGATTTATTTTAAATTATTAAACTATAGCAATCCAGGTTTTACCCCGACCTTTATTGTGTTTCGGACTCGGATTCCGTGGTTGTGTTGTTGTCTATATCATTTTCCATCCTTTAATTCTTTGTATTTGAGTTTTGGGATGTGTTGGGTGAGTTTGGAACAGGTGGGTTGTCAGTTGGCATAAATGGTTGCTGTCCAGGTTTTGGCCTCTTCGCTTGAGCGAGCCTTGGATATTTGTCTCTTCGCTTAAGCTAACATTCTTGCGCTCGAGCGTGCATCTGCATCTATGAAAGACCTGAAGGTTGGCATTCTTCGCTCGAGCGAGCTTTTTTGCACTCGAGCGATTATGTGTTCCTTCGCTCGAGTGAGCAATCTTGCGCTCGAGCTTGCGTCTGTGTTGGTGGCCGACCTGAAGCTTCGCACTGTTCGATCGAGCGACGCTTCTTGTGCTCGAGCGAGGTATTTGTTGTGTTTGGTCGCTCGAGTGACAACTCCTTCGCTCAAGTGAGTCTCACATATATCAATTCGCAGCAGCGTGATTTTATATCACTTTTTGACCTTTTCTTCTCTCAAAACCCTAGATCGACTGTCTCTCTCTCTAAAATACTCCTTCTCTCTACAAATACTCCATGTTCTAGAGTCTTTCTACCCTACTCCCTTTGTAAAAAAGCTAGAGCATTGCGCGGGCTATCTTTTGATCTGAAAAAGTTTGGATTTGGAGCATTTCGAGTTTCTCTCTTTTTCTCCTTTGAGCTTCTCCAATTGAGGTAGGGATAATCTACTCTTTAATATGAGCTTTAACATAAATATTAGTCATTTTGTATCAATGGTGAGATTTGAAAAGTTTGGGTAAAGTTAGGGTTTGAGTTTGAAATTATGAAAGAGGCGTTTTCTATTTTTGGGCTCCATATGTATGTGAGGTCTTTAAAATGGGGTTGTTTGTGTATAATGGGTGAAATTTGGCCTTGGCTGCAATTTTTGAGAAAAGGGAAAATGCCCTAAGTGGGATTAAATAAATTATTTGTATAAATAATGAAATCAATTATGGAAATATGAAATTGGTTGGAGAATCATGAAATTGGAGGAAATTGTGATTAAATGGTGTAGTTGGATTCATAAATCACTCACCTATGGTAAGTTGACAAATTATCTGTTTAATAGATTTATTTATCTGTTTAGAAATAACTGTTTTGAGTTATCGGTGGAGGATAGCCATGATTGTTGTAGAAATTGCATGATGATTAGGTAAATTGAAACTAATCAATTGGATTATGTCGTTGAATGTGACGGTTGGATTAACACATTGAATATGTGATTTAATTGGTCATTGTATATGATAACGTGTTTAAATACATTGTATATGTATCTTTGTTTGGGAGGAGATAAGGGATGTACTCCATTGTTTAGAAGGAGATAGGGGATGGATTCTATTGATAATTAAGTTGGCCGGAGTGTCCAGGGTGAAAGTCCCGAAATCTTATTTATGTTTGGGTGCCGGTTCCCTCGGATGTAGTTCCGTAAAATGGTAAGAAAATAGAAGTGTATGATTGATGTTTATGGTTGAAGTGTTGACAATATGAGTTGTAGTCTTATTTTGAATTGTTTGGATAAAAATGAACCGTGTCAATGAATTGATTTGGATAAATAAAGGGAAGTGGATTGATTATGATGTAAATGTTGATTGGTTATGGAAATGGTGTAAGTTGGTTTACAAGTGTTAAACACTTATTGAATGCAAATGTTTTAGTTAATTCTCATATACTGTTTAGCATATCTCTACTGGACTTTGGCTCACCCTACTTGGGACACCATTTGTAGACACCCCATTTTTGACCGTCCTCAAGACTTGGACGTCACCGGTGGGGACACTCGGTGATCATCCATGTTCGTGTTCGTTTTGAGTTCCCGGAGGCCTTGGTTACGTGCCTTGCCTCAGGATCTCTCAACTTGTTCGTCTTGCGTTTGGTTTCGCACCAAATACTTGTGTTTTTGCTTTGAGGGGTAGGGAATGGCTTGTTGTATAGCGATCCCGGGTTTACCCTTGTTGTACAGTGATCCGGACATGTGTCCGTGGATGTTGGTAGTTGGTTATTATCGTGTTTACATTCCTTTTTCTTCATATTTGAGTTATAGGATGTGTTGGGCAGGTTTGTTACAGGTTGGTTGTGTTCGGGAGCCTAGTGTTGCTGCCCAGAATTTTGGACCTTCGCTCGAGCGAGGAGTTTGTCGCTCGAGCGAGAGTGGGGTTCGAGTATGGTGGGTCGAGCCAGAGTGGCTCGCTCGAGCGAGCGGTTGCACCTGGTTCTGGACCTGAGAGCTGTCTTTCTTGGCTCGAGCGAGCTTCCTTCGCTCGAGCGGTCTGGATTTTTCTTCGCTCGATCGAGAACTTCTTGGCTCGAGCGAGAGTTTTCTGTGTCTGGTCGCTCGAGCGACCAAGTCTTCGCTCGAGCGAGCGTGTTTTATATCAGCGGACAGCAGCGTCTAAAACATCACTTTTTCACTTCTTTTCTTTGATCTAACCCTTGATCCGAGCCTCTCTCTCTCTAAACTTACATTCTCTCTAAGGTTTGATCTCCCTAGGGTGTGAATCTAGCCTAGGGCCTTTGTTAAAAAGATAGAGGGTGTTGAGAGCTTCGATTTAATCTGAAAAAGTTTGGATTTGGAGCACGTTGATCTTCGAGTCTTCATCTCCTTTTTGGCTAAAACTTCAAGGTAGGGATATCCTACTCCTCTCTATGGGTTTTGTCTTTAAATTTTGGTATTTTGAGATGTTGGGCTTGGTTTGGTAATTTTGTGAAAGTTTGGGGCTTTTGTGTAATTTTACAAAAGTTGGGGTTTTATTCATAATAAACCTAGATGCATGTTTGGCATAGAAAAATGGAATGATTGTTGAATCATTGATGAAAATGGGACCTAAGGGTTGAAATGTTAATTATGGGAATTGACCTAATTACATTGTTTAATTAATTGGGATAATTAATTGAGAAGAATGAAGAAATGAAATGTTGATTGAATATCCATTGTGCATTTATTTTCTGTTTAGAAATAACTGCTTTGGGCTATCGGTGGAGGATAGTCTTGATTGTTGTAGACAATGCATGATGATTAGGCAAACTGAAACTAATCAATGAAGTGTGTCATGGAACTTGACGGTTGATAGAATACATTAACTGTATGTATTGGGTGATTGTATATAGAACCAATGTGTTTATATACGTTTTGTGTAGAGGAGGAGATAGGGGATGTACCTCTAAACCGGTTAGTGTTGGGAGAAGATAGGGGATGAACTCCGTAGATACAGCTCATATGCTTGTCTAGAAGTGAAGATAGAGCTTATATGCTTATCTTTGTGATGTGTGGATATAGCTCATATGCTTATCTGTGGATATTGTGGTTATACATATCTGTTGTAGAATGTGGATATAGCTTATTTGCTTATCTGAGAATGTGGATATTGTTGATATACATATCTGTTGAGAATGTGGTTAGTGCTTATATGCCTATCCGTTGAAAAAGGGAAAATGAAAGGAAACTTGGACTCATAAGTCGTATGACATAAATATGTGATTTATGTGATTGTATCAGTGTTGGCCATCTATCAAATTGCTAATATTTTAGTCATTGTTCATGGTTGGTTTAGTGTATTTCTACTGGGCTGTGGCTCACCCTATATGGGAATATCATTTTCAGGTGCAGGTAGTATGCCACCTCCAAGGACATAGCTGGGAGGCTAGTAGCGGGCATACTTTGTTGCTTAACTTTTGATGTATTACATGTAACTTCAAGCCAAGGGCTTAATGTGCAAACGAGTTAGTACTCTTTTGTTGTAACCAAGTGTTAACTTGGAAAGCTGTAAGCCCGTAGGGCATTTTGTTATGATGTTAACATGTAATACTTATGTAATGGAACTCTAAGGAATAAAGGAATGTGGTTAGTTTATATGTCAACGCATGTCTTATTTGAGGGCGTTACAACTTGGTATCAGAGCGTACCGGGTTCGAATACTTTGGGTACGTGGGAAGTGATTAGTATCACAATGGGTTTGTCTCGCTTGATAGAGACTTAGATGTAGTACCATATGCTATGTGCTTATTTGATAACATGCTTATGTGACTATGTGGGTATGGGATTTAATTTCTGGGATGTTGATTGGATCCTTGAGTTTCTGGGAGTCTTGTTGGAAAAGTACTTGATCAATGCTGTTTCTAACCGGAACTCTAGTAACGCCTCGGGACTATCATTATCCGGAAATGAAATTCGTAAGTGCTTATGTGTTTATGTGCTTACGTGGAGTGAATTACAGTTGTCCATGCATTAGGACGTGAGTGTTTAGTTTCGGCACATTTGTGAATGTGCTAACGTTCTGCGTTGCCTTTATTAGGATGTCAGGACGAGGAAGAGGAGCTAGGCGTGGTAGACCTGCGAGGCAGGAAGTACCGCTACCGGGTGAGATTCCGGCAGTGCAGGAGGGAGTTGGGCAGGCCAATGTGGCCGAGCCAGTAGGTCAGCAGGCTATGGGTGTCTTGGCCAGAGAGCTAGCAGGAGCTTTGGGTATTCTTAGAGCTGGGACTCAGGCAGCTGAGACAGGGCCTTCTTTCTTGAAGAGGGAGTTCTTCCGGTCTAATCCGGACGAGTTTATCGGGGATCCGAAGGAGCCACTGAAGGCTGATGAGTGGTTAGAACAGATGAGTAAGACGTTCGAGATGCTTGGCATTGAGGATGGAGCACTGAAAGTGACCTTGGCATCCTTCCAGCTGAAGGGAGATGCGGGTCAATGGTGGAAGTACGAGAAGGCTCGTGTTGGTGGTACTTGGGAGGCGTTTATAAATGCTTTTTAGGAGAGATTTTTGTCTGCAGCAGCTAGGGAGAAGCTGAGGGATCAGTTTAGCCGGCTTAAACAGCAGGGCTTGTCAGTGGCCGAGTTTGAGGCTACTTTTACCAGTCTGTCCAGGTTTGCACCTGAACTGGTGGCGTCTGAGGAACGCCGTTGCTATGAGTTTGAGCGGAAGTTGAGGCGGGGCCTCAAGTTGAGAGTTGGTGGGTCTTACATCCGAGAGTATAGACACCTAGTTGATGCTGCTGCTCATATGGAGATTATGATGCAGGAGGAGGAGGAAGAACAGAGGGGCTCCAAGAGGAGCCAGGATAGTCAGAGTGATGGCAGGAGACAGAAGGGTTATAACCCTCAGCAGTCTCAGGGTGCAGTCTCTAGATCGACCTTTCCAGTGCCGAGTGTAGGCTCGGGGAGAGGCAGTCAGGGAGAATTCACTTGTTACAAGTGTGGCCAGCTGGGTCACAAGGTTTCTGTTTGCCCACAGAAGGGTGGGGGTCAGAGAGCTGTTTCTTCTTAAGCTAGATCACAAAGTCAGAGTTTGGGCAGGGGGCAGCCCTTGACTTGTTTTCAGTGTGGACAGCTTGGGCACCTGAAGAGGTTTTGCCCGCAGTTGAGTGCCACTTCGGGAGCGTCTGGTTCTAGGCAGACGCAGGGTTTTCAGCCAGCTCAGTCTGTGTAGGCCTCGAGGGCCAATCCGGGAGTTTCGTCATCCCAGTCTGTGCAGCAGTCTTTTGCTCTGAGAGGTGAGCAGGTAGACCAGGGGCCTACGGGGCGCGTGTATGCTGTTACCGCGCAGGATTTAGTACCGGCTCTATCAGTAGTGAGAGGTACTTTTCTGTTTTGCAACTCAGTTGCTAATGTGTTGATAGACACGGGTGCATCTCATTCTTTTGTATCTGCTGCATTTGCATCTGTTTTGGAATTGGAGTTAGCACGGTTAGCATCTCCTATTTGTGTGGTATCGCCTTTGGGTGGTGAGTTGATTCTGAAACAGGGTGTTAGAGGATGTGATATAGAGGTCGCCGACTATAGGCTTCCTTTTCCGTTTGTTGTCATGCCCATGAAGGGCTTTGATGTTATTTTGGGTATGGACTGGTTATCGTCATACCGGGCTGTTATCGATTGCTACCGCCAGAGGGTTACGTTATGTACCTTGAGCGGGGAGTGGTTCCATTTCTTGGGAGACCGGGTTGGTAGTGTTTTGCCACCGGGGTATGATTCGCGAGGGCAAAGTGAGCTTAGTAGTCTACTTGCCAGCTTTAAGAGTGGTGAGAGTGGTGAGACCTAGCTTGTGTTGCCGAGGGTGGTTTGTGAGTATTCGGATGTCTTTCCCGAAGATCTTGTTAGTTTGCCACCTCACCGAGAGATAGAGTTCTCTATTGATTTAGTGCCCGGCACGGCGCCGATTTCTATGGCACCTTACCGTTTTGCTCCAGCAGAATTGGTTGAGTTGAAAGTTCAGCTCCAGGAATTGCTCGATAAGGGCTTTGTTCGCCCTCGTGTTTCACCGTGGGGAGCACCGGCCCTCTTTGTTAAAAAGAAAGATGGTGCCTTGAGATTGTGTATTGACTACCGGAAGCTGAATCGGGCTACGGTTAAGAATAAGTATCCTATGCCCCGTATAGATGATTTGTTTGACCAGTTGAAGGGTTCCCGTTGTTTCTCTAAGATAGACTTGAGATCGGGTACCATCAGTTGAGGGTCAGGGAGGAAGATATTCCTAAGACGGCATTCCGTACGTGGTATGGCCATTATGAGTTTCTGGTGATGCCATTCGGACTTACCAATGCACCGGCAGTCTTTATGGACTTGATGAACCGGATTTTCCGGGAGTTCTTAGACCGATTTGTGGTTGTTTTCGTGGACGATATCCTTATCTATTCGTCTTCTGAGGAGGAGCACGAGGCACACTTGAGAGTGGTGCTTGAGTTACTTAGAGCCCATAGGCTGTATGCCAAGTTTGGGAAGTGTGAGTTCTGGCTGGGGGAAGTCAAATTCTTAGGCCACGTGGTATCCGGGGAAGGGGTGTCTGTTGATACATCCAAGGTTGAGGCAGTGCAAGATTGGGCACAGCCTAAGAGTGTGTTTGAGATCCGCAGTTTTCTGGGATTAGCTGGGTATTACCGTCGGTTTGTGAAAGATTTCTCCAGGTTAGCGTCACCGTTGACTAGGCTGACTCGGAAGGGAGTCAAGTTTGTGTGGAGTGAGACTTGTGAAAAGTCATTCCAAGAGTTAAAAGTTAGATTGACCACCGCTCCGGTGTTGATTATTCCGGAGAGAGGGTTGGGTTATGCGGTTTATTGTGATGCCTCACGAGAGGGTTTGGGCTGTGTGTTAATGCAAGAAGGGAAAGTGGTAGCTTATGGCTCACGTCAGTTGAAAATACACGAGAAGAATTACCCCACACACGACCTAGAGTTAGCAGCAGTGATTTTTGCCTTGAAAATCTGGAGGCACTACCTTTATGGTGAGAGGTTCGAGGTATTCTCGGATCATAAGAGTTTGAAGTATCTATTTACACAGAGAGACTTGAATTTGAGGCAGAGGAGGTGGATGGAGTTCATCGAGGATTATGATTTTGAGTTGCACTATCATCCGGGAAAGGCCAATGTTGTGGCCGATGCCCTTAGTAGGAAAACCATTAGTGATGTAGCTTGTATAACCATTCGAGAATGGGAGATGTTGGGAGCACTCGGCGAGTTTGATTTGCTACTGGGCGAATCTGTTGAGGCTGCGGCCTTGTTTTCTGTTGTTGCACAGCCTACACTTGTGATTAGAGTGTTAGAGGCACAGAGAGGTGACCTTGAGGTAGAATCTCTCCGAGAGAAGATCTCCAGTGGGAAAGTTGAGAACGGCTTGACGGTGTATCCCGACCTGAGTGTGAGATACCGAGACCGTTTGTTTGTACCGGAGTCTTGCCGTGAGGAAGTACTCCGAGAGTTTCATCATTCGCGCCTTGCGGTGCATCCGGGAGGTACTAAGATGTATCAGGATTTGGGTCGCCAGTTTTGGTGGCGGGGTATGAAGAGAGATGTGGCTGTTTTCGTATCGAAGTGTCTTACTTGCCAGCAAGTGAAGGCCGAGCATCAGAGGCCAGCGGGTTTGTTGCAACCCTTGCCTATTGCCGAGTGGAAGTGGGAGCATGTCACTATGGACTTCGTTGTAGGTCTTCCGAGGACTCAACGGGGTAGTGATGCTATTTGGGTGGTTGTAGACCGGTTGACTAAGTCGGCGCACTTTATTCCTATGCGCGTGAGAGATTCGGTAGATCATCTTGCCGACTTGTATATTCGGGACGTAGTGAGATTGCACGGGGTCCCAGTGACGATCGTCTCAGATAGAGATCCTCGTTTTACTGCTAGGTTGTGGCAGAGTTTGCAGAGTGCCTTGGGCACTAAGTTGACCTTTAGTACGGCTTATCATCCTCAGACTGACGGGCAGTCCGAGCGTACTATTCAAATCCTCGAGGATATGCTTCGGGGTTGTGTCCTGGACTTCAGTGGGACGTGGGAGAGGCACTTGCCATTGGTACAGTTTGCCTACAACAACAGTTTTCAGTCTAGCATCGGTATGGCACCGTTTGAGGCCTTGTATGGCCGACCGTGTAGGTCTCCAGTTTGTTGGGCCGAGGTGGGTGATGCACCTTTGTTGGGTCCGGAGTTGGTTAGGGAGACGACGGAGAAAGTTGAGCTTATCCGTAGGAGGCTTGTTACAGCCCAGAGTCGGCAGAAATCTTATGCTGACCGTAGGAGGAGGCCTTTGGCGTTTGAGGTAGGTGATCATGTCTTTCTGAAGATATCACCTAGGCGGGGTCTGATGAGGTTTGGGAAGAGTGAGAAGTTATCCCCTCGGTTTATTGGTCCTTTTGAGATCCTTGAGAGGATAGGTGAGGTTGCTTATCGATTAGCCTTACCACCGCAGTTGTCCAGAGTGCATGACGTGTTTCATGTGAGTATGCTTCGGAAGTATGAGCCAGATCCATCACATGTGTTGGATTGGACTGATTTATAGGTAGATGAGGATGCCTCGTATGAGGAGAGACCGGTTCGGGTCTTGGATAGGCGGGATCAGGTCCTGCGTGGCAAGACCATTCCTTTGGTGAAAGTCTTGTGGAAACATCACGGAGTGGAGGAAGCCACTTGGGAACGTGAGTTGGGAGTCCGTGAGAAATATCCGGACTTGTTTGTTGATGTGTGATCTTGTATTTAAATTTTACAATTTGTTGAACTTAAGAGCTTTTATATATGTCTTAAGTTGTGAAACATTGAAAATGTTTTGATTATTGGAAGTATGTTTTGGAACTTGCCTCATATGGAAGTTGAATGTGACATTATATATGTTGATTATATTGTTGAAATTGGAAAGATAGTGCATAATGTTGATGCATGTTGGAAATACATATGTTGTTCACATATTGTGATATGTCTCTTGTTAAAGGGATGGGATGACCGGTAATGGGTTGAATTGTTGAATGTTCAAGTGTAACATTGTTTAAAATGGAGGAAAACTTGTTTTGAAAACTTGTGCTTAATTTCGGGGGCGAAATTCTTTAAGGGGGGGAGGTTATAGCGATCCCGGGTTTACCCTTGTTGTACAGTGATCCGGACATGTGTCCGTGGATGTTGGTAGTTGGTTATTATCGTGTTTACATTCCTTTTTCTTCATATTTGAGTTATAGGATGTGTTGGGCAGGTTTGTTACAGGTTGGTTGTGTTCGGGAGCCTAGTGTTGCTGCCCAGAATTTTGGACCTTCGCTCGAGCGAGGAGTTTGTCGCTCGAGCGAGAGTGGGGTTCGAGTATGGTGGGTCGAGCCAGAGTGGCTCGCTCGAGCGAGCGGTTGCACCTGGTTCTGGACCTGAGAGCTGTCTTTCTTGGCTCGAGCGAGCTTCCTTCGCTCGAGCGGTCTGGATTTTTCTTCGCTCGATCGAGAACTTCTTGGCTCGAGCGAGAGTTTTCTGTGTCTGGTCGCTCGAGCGACCAAGTCTTCGCTCGAGCGAGCGTGTTTTATATCAGCGGACAGCAGCGTCTAAAACATCACTTTTTCACTTCTTTTCTTTGATCTAACCCTTGATCCGAGCCTCTCTCTCTCTAAACTTATATTCTCTCTAAGGTTTGATCTCCCTAGGGTGTGAATCTAGCCTAGGGCCTTTGTTAAAAAGATAGAGGGTGTTGAGAGCTTCGATTTAATCTGAAAAAGTTTGGATTTGGAGCACGTTGATCTTCGAGTCTTCATCTCCTTTTTGGCTAAAACTTCAAGGTAGGGATATCCTACTCCTCTCTATGGGTTTTGTCTTTAAATTTTGGTATTTTGAGATGTTGGGCTTGGTTTGGTAATTTTGTGAAAGTTTGGGGCTTTTGTGTAATTTTACAAAAGTTGGGGTTTTATTCATAATAAACCTAGATGCATGTTTGGCATAGAAAAATGGAATGATTGTTGAATCATTGATGAAAATGGGACCTAAGGGTTGAAATGTTAATTATGGGAATTGACCTAATTACATTGTTTAATTAATTGGGATAATTAATTGAGAAGAATGAAGAAATGAAATGTTGATTGAATATCCATTGTGCATTTATTTTCTGTTTAGAAATAACTGCTTTGGGCTATCGGTGGAGGATAGTCTTGATTGTTGTAGACAATGCATGATGATTAGGCAAACTGAAACTAATCAATGAAGTGTGTCATGGAACTTGACGGTTGATAGAATACATTAACTGTATGTATTGGGTGATTGTATATAGAACCAATGTGTTTATATACGTTTTGTGTAGAGGAGGAGATAGGGGATGTACTCCGCGGTTTTGGGGAAGATAGGGGATGTACCTCTAAACCGGTTAGTGTTGGGAGAAGATAGGGGATGAACTCCGTAGATACAGCTCATATGCTTGTCTAGAAGTGAAGATAGAGCTTATATGCTTATCTTTGTGATGTGTGGATATAGCTCATATGCTTATCTGTGGATATTGTGGTTATACATATCTGTTGTAGAATGTGGATATAGCTTATTTGCTTATCTGAGAATGTGGATATTGTTGATATACATATCTGTTGAGAATGTGGTTAGTGCTTATATGCCTATTCGTTGAAAAAGGGAAAATGAAAGGAAACTTGGACTCATAAGTCGTATGACATAAATATGTGATTTATGTGATTGTATCAGTGTTGGCCATCTATCAAATTGCTAATATTTTAGTCATTGTTCATGGTTGGTTTAGTGTATTTCTACTGGGCTGTGGCTCACCCTATATGGGAATATCATTTTCAGGTGCAGGTAGTATGCCACCTCCAAGGACATAGCTGGGAGGCTAGTAGCGGGCATACTTTGTTGCTTAACTTTTGATGTATTACATGTAACTTCAAGCCAAGGGCTTAATGTGTAAATGAGTTAGTACTCTTTTGTTGTAACCAAGTGTTAACTTGGAAAGCTGTAAGCCCGTAGGGCATTTTGTTATGATGTTAACATGTAATACTTATGTAATGGAACTCTAAGGAATAAAGGAATGTGGTTAGTTTATATGTCAACGCATGTCTTATTTGAGGGCGTTACATGTTGACCATCCCCACACCCCATTGGCCTTCCCTTTGCATCACCGGCCATTAATTGCTGACACCGGCCATGGTTTCTTAATACCAATGGCCGGTCGGCACTCCATATGGCCGGCCGGCTATCTGTTTGGCCGGCGACCTCATTTTTTGGCTGGTAACACCTTTTTGCCTTCTTCAGGCATGGTGCATGCCAGCTGTGCCAGCTGGAACACACCAAACCTACCCCGGGGCTAACATGTGGCTGTTTGCCCCCTTTTGGTCAAAGCTTCTTGAGGAAGCTTGATTCTTTGTCAAAGCTTCCTCAAGAAGCTTGGCCAGCTGTCTTAGCTTCCTCAAGAAGCCTTGACCTCCTTGCCCCCTTTGCCCCCTTTTACTTAGCTTCTTTGAGAAGTTTAGAACCATTTCTTTTGCCTATATAAGCACCTCTCTTCTTCCATTGTAGAGGGTTAGAGATTTTGAACAAAAAACCAGAGATTATACATATATACATTTGTCATATACTCTCTCTCTATATATTTCCCTCTCTCTCATCCTTAGTGTGTGTTTGGAGGACTAGAAAGTGTGTTTTGACCTTAGTTTTGCACTAAGACACACACCATTACACCTTGCTTTGACCTTGAGGGGCTTTGAGGGTTTGTTTTTGAAGTTTTGGACTGATTTTGGTCAGAAGAGAGTGGTTGGACCAGCTGTTCTTGAAGTGTTCTTCAAGGGTGAGACTTTTGCTTTATTTTCCCCAATCTTGCATTAGTTTTTGACCTACCTTGCATGCTGATTTAAGCTTTGTGTATAACATAAAAAAGTCTTGTATTTGCATGTTTGAGATCTTTCATTAAGGTTCTTTTGTGGTTCGGGGTCGACCTCCTCCTCTTAGGCCTTGTTTGGCCCTTTTGGTGCTTTCTTTCTTAAGCTTTGGTTACTCTTGAGTCTTGGCCTTCTCACTACTGAAATCCAGTGGATTTTCAGTGGGGAAGAAGGGGTTTTGAGGTCTTGTAAAGGGGAGGGACACCCCTCTCCCTTGGTCTCTCATTTTGCTCATGTTTTGGCTCATAAGGGTAGCATGTATGCTTGGTTGTATTTGGCCCTATTTCAGAGGTTTTTGGGTGTTATTTGGGCATATCTTACCTCTGTTTTTGGTCGGATTTGTGGTTCCTTACATGCTTAATACACTTGCTTTGTACTCTCCCATTTTGCCTAGAAATGCATCTAGCCATTAGACCATCGTGCGTGCATGTTCTTGCCTAGCTTTGTGAAGCTTTTGGTCATGATTTATCATGATTGAGGTCTGTTGGGTGCTGGTTTGGTCATATTTGCCATGTTTGGTATAGTCCCTTTGTATTTTGGCTTGTGAGTCTTGGGTGTGTGAGTCACTAGCATGCTTTAGTTGGGTTGTTTCAATGATTTGGAGTCATTTCATATGCCATTTCAGTCCCTAATCCATGCTTGTATGCCCACATTCATCATCACTTTCTTGCCTTGAAAGGTTGTTCTTTTGTGCCTTGGAAAATAGTCATTGTGCATGCCTATGTGTTTAGACATTAGGCTGCCATATCAGTGGGTTTTGAGGGCCCTTTTTGCATGCTAAAACTCCGTTTTGTATTGAAAAATTCATGTCGTGTTTGCATGGGGGAGGTGTTGAGCAATGCTCCCATTTTTGGCCTTGAATGCCCATGTTTTGGACTCATTCCTTGGCGTGTTTTGACCATGATCTATGTATGCTTTAGTCTTGTTTTGGGGTCCCTTGGGACTGTTTTAGGTCATTTTGGTCCTTTAAGGTTTGGTTGACATAGCTTTGGTTTGACCCCCTTTATGGGCTTCAAGTGTTGGTCATTGTTGCATGTCTCGCTTGCATGTTTTGTTTGATTTGGCATCATTCTCTATTCATTTTCAGAGCTTAGCATGTTGGTTTAATGCCCATATATATCGCCTTTAAGTATGCTTAGAGTTGTCCCCTTTTATGCTTAGGTGATGGACCTTGATGTGTGCATGCTTGCATGTATCATTTGTGCTCTTGTGTATCCTCTTAGGCCACTGTTTTGGGGGTGGACTGAGGTCCTCTCATTTCAGTATAAGTCCGTCTTTGCATATTTTGCATGCTTGCATGTTGTATTACATTGGTTGCATGCTTACATTGTATCATTTTCGCATGTTTGCATGTTGTTTAGTTAATGGCATTACATAGTCTTGTTGTATGCTTGATGTGTCCATATTGCATTAGTCTAGCATGCAGGATTAGATAGTGTCATGTTGCGTTAGCTTAGCATGTTCATGTTATCTTGCATGAGTTGCATCACTTTGCATTGTATATTGCATCCATGCATTACATTTGGCTTGGTTTGGGGTGTCAAGCCAAGTATGAGGATTGAGGAGTGTTCATACTCCAAGTGATGTAACACGTCTCAACCCTCGGTCGTCAATCCCCTTGACCTCAACATGATAGGGTGTTGGCATTCATTTTTTTTTTTTTGTTTGCATGCATTTACATCAAAGTTGCTAACTTGGCCTCTTCGGCCATCATGCATCAAAATGCATAATTGATGGCCCGAGGGTCGAGGGCCATGCTCCCTTGAGTCCATTACATGATAGGGAGTGTGTCCATGCATACATTTGCCTAAAAATTCCATGCCATACACTGCTTGCCCTCTGCTGCTGTCAATTGCAGGTTCTGCAGGAAGATTTGGCCGGTCGGCTAAATACAGTGCCGACCGGCCAGTAATCTGTGGCCGATAGATCAAAAGGCAGCCGGTGATCATCCCCTTCGGCCGGTGGAATTTTGTCCTAGCCGGTGGTATTCCCTAACATCCAGAGAGCATACTCTTGAACTTTGGCAGTCCCCAGAGGAGCAGGGCAGTGTTAATAGAGGCAACAGTGCTATGGCAGCGAGTTTCCGGGCGAGATGGGTCAAGCATGCATCATTCACGCATTCCGAGGCAGGGCTGTGGCCCCCTTCCTTTTGCATTTAATTTGTTAATTAATTAGAAGTTCTGTAATAATTAATTTAGTATTATTTATTCGAACTGTAATATTTATTTGGACCCTCCAAGTGAGGGCGAATTTGTAATAAGTGTGGGTGCGTGTGTGCATGTCTTTCAACCCCCACTTCTTTCTCCCTTTTACTTACATGCTTTTGATGGTTAGTATTAGGGCATATTTAAATTAGCATACCTTATGCTATGCATGCGTGCATCCATACATTTGTCTTGCATGCACCGGGCACGGCGCATCATACTAACTGCGTTGTATTTCAATTCCAAGTTGAATACGTGCTAGTTCTAGCATCTCACATGTCATTGTAGATTAGCCGAGCCTATCTTAATATCATTTTGCATGTGTTGCATTAGCCATCTTAACATGAACTAGGATCATGCATATGATTACTAACTAGTTTCTGTTTTGGCTTGGAGTACTCGGTGAGCATTTATGTTTTAGCATCCTTGCATGCGTGTGAGTGCTGCCATGACAGCATGCTTACCATGAGGCTACTTGCTTATGTGATATAACTGCTTGAATGCCTGTGGGTGGAGGTTGAATTACCTAAATTGGAATAATGCACTAAAACTGTGAGTTTTAAGCCCACTAGTAGTGGCAAAACCATATTTTCTAAAGCCCACTTCAGGGTGGCAAAATCTGCATTTTAGCCTACTTGCGAGTAGCAAACTATTTTCAAAACAAACATGAAATGTTTTGTTCCAATTTAGGCGATTTGGTCTATACTTATTTGCTGTGCGCATAGCATAGTAATTCTAGGCTAATAACCGGAATAAGAACACATAACGTTTTCAAAAACAGATATCACGGTTAGTAGAGGCCGATCTTCAGATCGGGCGAGAGGGGGTGCTCATAGCTGACCTTCCCCAATCGTACCCTAGCTCCCGAGCCGAGGCAACTTTGGTGATGACGGACACGTGGCCTTTGGCACCGAGTCAGGGTTTCCTAAATTCCCCCTTAAAAAATATTTAGGTGGCGACTCTGTATTTGGCAAAGCAGTCCATATTTCCACTTCTTTTCTAAAAATCTGTTTTCTCAAAACGATTTGCCAGATTTGAACTCTTTGGTTCAGATTAAGAACCGTGACACAAATTGAGTCCGAACTGTAGCACGAAGGCCTCACGCGGGCGCGTCTACACCATTTTTCAGGTACAGGGGACATGCCGCCTCCAAGGTATTAGCTTGAGAGGTTTAGGAGTTGAAGATTCCGTTTTGTTATTTTGTTTTGATGTTAAATGTATATTCAAGCCAAGGGCTTTCTATGTATAGAGCTAGGACTCTCTCTTGTTGTAACCAAGTTACTTCTTGGAAAGATGTAAGCCCATAGGGCACCCATTTTGTTGATAGATGTTAGCATCACATGTAATATCTTTTGTAAAGAAGACTCTAATGAATGAAATATAACTTTTCTATCATGTTTATGGATCTTAAGAATGATTGTTTCATGTTATCTTTTGGGGGCGTTACATAAACTCCATTAATTTTGAACCAAATTGATTGAATTGTGACCCGTTAGTAACCATGTAATAGTGTTGTGGTTTTATTATTATTATTTAACTACCATAAAAGAGTTGTGAATATTTATGGTGTGTACCATTAAACGAAATATATTTTGTAGTGAGAAAATATTATATTTACTTTTGTCATTAAAGATGTTGAAATGTATTTTTAATTGGTATATATATATATATAGGTGTGTATATATATATGGTTAGATATTTGTTTAGTTAAAACAAAAAAATAAAAATAAAAGAAATATCTATAAATAGTAACCAAATAGATATTTTGTTCAACTTTTGGAAATTCTTAGAGTTCTTGCCCTGAGGAAACAAGAGAAAAGAGGTTGCAAGTTGGTTTTTCTTGGATTTGATCTAGTGTAAGTCATTTTTGACCTCTAGTGCTTTAGATCAAAATGTAGACGGCGGAAAATGCGTCGTTTGGCTCCAAAAAAATTTAATTTCTATTGTCGAAAAATTTGAAAGCTTCTTGGCTCGAGGTAGGGATTTTTCCTACACTTCTTTATGTACTTTTACTTGATTATATGGAGCATAGAGTTGTATATAATTTAATTATAATTTTTAGAAAATTTGTGATTTATTTGCTTAAAAAGGAAAATTTTGAGAAAAATAAAAAGTTGATGCCCAAATTGCGAAAGTGTAAACTTGGAATATGTTTGTAAGGTTACGAAAGAGATATGTTTCAAATTTGAACAAAAACGGACTTCGACTCGATTGGTTTTGAAATTTTTATTGGTTTGCGACCAAAAGAGCATTTTTAAAGAAAATAACGGAATTATGTTTAACTTTTGGGGCTTTTGAGCAAAATAGGATGTCATAGTTGAATAATGCTTGGAGAATGAGTTTGGAAAGAAAATGATGTTTTCTTGGGCATTAACGACTTTATTTTGCTAAATGTATCTGTTGGAATAAAATCGACACGATTAGAAATGGACCTTGAGAGGTTACAGGACGTGATTGTGATATGAGAATTAGTGTAGTTGTTCATATTTGATGAGATGTGGAATAGATTGTATTTATCAAAATTTTTGGAATTTAATTGTTAAGTATCTGTTTAGAAATATCTATTTTGGGCTATCGGTGGAGGATAGCCATGATTGTTGTAGAAATGCATGAGACATAGGTAAATTGAACTACATTTCTCATTTGTTGCATTGGACATTGCATTACATTCATTTCATTGGAAATGTGGTTAGATGTCGAGCCTTCCAGGTTACTAGTAAAAATGACAGTGGTAGTGCATTAGGGCCTACTTGCAGACACTCACCTAGAGATTTACAGAGCCTGTATTCATGTAACAGATATGGTTTAAAATGAAAATGGTTTTATATCTGTTGTTACATCTCAACATTACATGCTTTATAAAAAGAGAGATAAATTGTTTTATTATGAGCATGGCATGAGTATACTCCTCTTTAGTCTTGTCATGGTCCATATGTTATGTAGTATATCTCTACTGGGCTGTGGCCCACCCTATAAGGGAAACCATTTCAGGTACAGGTGCTATGCCTTCGCCAATGTATTGACTTAGAAGGACTCGGAGCTGAGGCTTTATTTTTGTTTTATTGTTATTTGTTGAATGTAAGCCCAGGGCTGTATTTACGTTGAGTTGAAACTCCATTTTGTATAACCAAGAATGTTCTCGGATAAATTTGTAAGCTTGTAGGGTACTTATTATCTGTTCGACTTCCATTTCATACTTGTTGTAAAATGTATGCTTGGGATTGGAACTGAGGCATTGAGATGTGAATAGCATGTATTTGGCATTTGGGATTTAATGGAAATGGATGTATGGAATAGTTAGCTATATATATGTGTTTGTCTAATAGGTGGGTTTTGTAGCATAAATAGATATACCCTGCCCAATTTTCGGGGCGTTACATATAGTGTTTGTGATGGGATAATAACCTCAGTATAGCAGTCTCGATTTTTCACCATCATTTATTGTATTCCGAACTCGAGTTCCATGGTTGTTTGTTATTGTCTATATCTTGTTTCCATCCTTTAATTCCTTGTATTTGAGTTATGGGATGTGTTGGGTAAGTTTAGAACAGGTTGGTTGTGAGTTGAAACAAAAGGTTGCTGCCTAAGATTTGGCTTCTTCGCTCGAGCAAGGCTTTTTGCGCTGAGCAAGCCTTGGGTATTTGTTACATCACTCGAGCGAGGATTCTTGCGCTCGAGCGAGCTTTGTGTGGTGTGTCTCTTCGCTCAAGTGAACTGTCTGCGTCTATAGCGATCCCAGTTTTCCCTTTCATTGTTTATTGCATCCCGGACTTAGGTTCCGTGGAGTTGGTAGTTGTATATCTTGTTGTCATCCTTTAATTCCCTATGTTTGAGTTTTAGGATGTGTTGGGCACATTTCGAACAGGTTGGTTGAGCCTTGGTCTCATTCCATGTTGCCCAGACTTTTGGGGGTCCGCTCGAGCGGGTCTTTTTGTGCTCGAGCGTAGTTTGTTTTTGTTGTTGGTCCACTCGAGCAGCTCCCTTTGTGCTCGAGCAGAATTTACACACTTCCAGTATCTGTGCCTCTGCAAAACTTCTGCAAACATGTTTTTCACGCTCGAGCGGGTCGCACTCGAGCGGGCTTTTTGCGCTCAAGCGGAGTGTTCATTTTTTGTGAAAACACTGGGAGAGGGGAATCTACGCTCGAGCGGACTGGTTTTCGTGCTCGAGCGGGTCTTCTTGAGCTCGAGCGGGTCCAGTTTTTGTGCTTGACGCTCGAGCGTCCTATTCTCCGCTCGAGCGGATCAAGCGTATATCAGTTGGCAGCTAGGCATTTTTGAATCACTTTTCAACTTTCATTCTCTCTCTTACTTTCCCAAAAACCGATTTTGAGAGCTCCTCTCTCTAGAATCTCCCTTCTCTCTAGGGTTTGATCTAGCTAGAGTGATTCACTCCCTTGGTGTCTTTGTAAAAAGTGTGTTGATCGTTGAGGGCTACATTTTGATCCGAAAAGTTTGGAGTTTGGAGCACTTTGAGTTTGGTCTTCTTCTCCGTTTGAGCTCTAACTTCGAGGTAGGGATATCATACTCCATCTTATGAGCTTTGTCTTTAAATTTTGGCATTTTGATATGTTGGGGGTTATTGGGTAATTTTGGAAAAGTTTGAAGTCTTTGTGTAATTTACAAAAGAGGGGGTTTTCATATATATAAACCCATATGTATGTAATACATTGAGAAAAGGAGCTCATGTTGGAATATTGATGAAAATGGAACCTTAGGGTTGTTATGTGAATTATGGGATAATGCCCTAATTAGTTTGGTAAAATTAATTTGTATAATTAATTTTGAGATATGAGAAATTGAATTGAGAATATTGGAATTAGGGAATTATGGGATTAAAGGGTGTAGTTGGATTAATTTATCGCTCACCTAGACAAAATGTTGATATTTTATCCATTTGGTGCATTTATTTTCTGTTTAGAAATAACTGTTTTGGGCTATCGGTAGAGGATAGTCGTGATTGTTGTAGACAATGCATGATGATTAGGCAAACTAGAACTAATCAATTGAGTATGCTATCGAATATAGCGGTTGGTATAATACATCAAATTTTGTATTGATTGATTGAACTTGTATATGATAATTGCATATATACATTGTTTTGTGTGGGAGGAGATGAGGGATGTACTCCACAGTTTAGGGGAAGATGGGGGATGGACTTCTAAACCGGAAATTGTTTGATATTGATACAGCACTACAATGTGTATCATTTGTGAAGTATAGAAGTGTTTCTATGATATATTGATACAGCACCAAAATGTGTATCATTTGTGAAGTATGGAAGTGATTCTATGTGTTATTGATACAGCACCAAAATGTGTATCATTTGTGAAGTATGGAAGTGATTCTATGTGTTATTGATACAGCGCCAAAATGTGCATCCATCATGAATTTCGAAAGTATTTTAGTGATGAGTTATAATCTCATTAAATTGTTTGGCCAAGTTCTGAGCCTTGTTTTCAAACTTAGAGTTGAATAAGAAATGGAAAATGAATTGTAACATGGACATGACTGTCATGAAACTGTAATATGATATAAGTTGGAATATAAGTGTGGACCATCTATCGAATGCTATTATTTTAGTCATTGTTTATAGTTGGTTTAGTATATTTCTACTGGGCTGTGGCTCATCCTATATGGGACATCATTTTTAGGTTCAGGTACTATGCCGCCCCCGAGATCTTAGCATGGATTGTTGTGGGAGTTAAAGACTCTTCTTTTGTTAACTTTTGTTGTATTACATGTATATCAAGCCAAAGGCTTCTTTTGTATAGAGTTAGTACTCTCTTCTTTTGTAACCAAGTGTTGACTTGGAAAGTTGTAAGCCTATAGGGCATTTCTTTTGTCGTCAACATGTAATACTTTTTGTAAGAATACTCTGATGATTATAATATGAGATCCCTTTTCTTTATCGTGTTTGTATGATATTATGGGTTTATTTTGAGGGCGTTATAGCGTCTCTGAAAGACCTGAAGGTTGGTATTCTTAGCTCGAGCGAGCTTTCTTGCGCTTGAGCGAGCCCCTGTGTTTTGTTTTTCTTCTCTCGAGCGAGCGTTCTTGCCCTTGAGCATGCTTCTGCGTTGCAGACTTGAAGCTTTGCATTGTTCGCTCGAGCGAGGTTTTTTTGTGTCTGGTCGCTCGAGCGAGACCCGTATATATCAGTTCACAGCAGTGTGATTTTACATCACTTTTTCATCTTTTTTTCACTCTAAACCCTAAATCCGGTTGCCTCTCTCTTTAAAATACCCCTTCTCTTTACAAATACTCTTGATCTAGAGTTCTTCTACCCTAGTCCCTTTGTAAAAAGGCTAGAGCATTGCGTGGGCTTTCTATTCATTCGAAAAAGTTTGGATTTAGAGCATCTCGAGTTTCTCCCTTGTTCTTCTTTGAGCTTCTCCATTTGAGGTAGGGATAATCTACTCTTTAATATGAGTTTTGACCTAAATATTAGTCATTTTGTATAAATGGTGGGATTTGCGAAGTTTGGGTGAAACTAGGTGTGGACGCGCCCTGGGGCTTTATGCCACCACAATCTGGACTCCCTTTTGTGTCACGGTTCTTAATCTGAACCAAAGAGTCCAAATCCGACAAATCGTTTTGGAAAACAGATTTTTAGAAAGAAGTGCCAAACATGGACTGCTTTGCCAGATACAGAGTCGCCACCTAAATATTTTTTAATGGAGGAATTTAGGAAACCCTGACTCGTTTGCCTAAGGCCACGTGTCCGTCATTACCAAAGTTGCCTCGGCTCGAGAACTTGGGTACGATTGGGGAGGGTCAGCTATGAGCACCCCTTCTCGCCCGATCCGAAGATCGGCCTCTACTAACCATGATATCCAATTTTGAAAACGTTATGTGTTCTTATTCCGGTTAATTAGCTAGAATTACTATGTGATGCGCACAGCAAAACAAGTATAGACTAGATCGCCTAATTTGGAACAAAGCATCGCATATCCGTTTGTTTGGAAAATGTTTTGAAATTTGCTATTCGTGAGTAGGCTAAAACACGGATTTTGATGAGTTGTTCCAACTCAAGCAATCCAACCTTCACCCACAGGCATTTAGGCAGTTCATATTACATAAGGATCTAGCCACATGGTAAGCATACTGTCATGTTAACATTCACACTCGTGCAAGATGCTAAAGCACAAAATACTTACAGTGTACTCCAAGCCAAAACAGAGAACTCGTTAGCAATCAATGTATGATCCAAGTCCATGTTAAGTGGCTAATGCAACGCATACAGAATGCAATTAGGATAGGCTCGACTAATCCTAGGATGGCATGTGAAATGCAACCATTTGATGCACATATTCAAGTTAGATTTGAAATACTATGCAGTTAGTAGATGCGCCGAGCCCGATGCATGCAATACTGATGAATGATGCACGCATGCATAGCATAAGGATGCTAAATTAAATATGCCCTAGTACTAACCATCAAAGCAGGTAAGCAAAAGGGAGAAAGAAGTGGGGGTTGGAAGACATGCACACACGCACCTACACTTATTACAAATTTGCCCTCGCTCGAAGGGATCGAAAGAATAATACAGATTTAACTAACCTACAAGCTAATTAAATATTACAGACCAATTAAACTAGTTAAGCAAATTAACTAATCTAATAAAATAGTAAACAGCCTCGGGAAGAGGGCCCAATGCAATATGTACTCGGCTTCGCTCGGAAGTCCAGTGCCATGCACAAGTTGCCTCTGTCCACACTGTTTTCCTTCTCTGATCATTGCAAAATTCCCAAGGTGCACTCTATGAACCCTTTGGGATACCACCGGCCAAAGGAAATGATCACCAGCCACTGGTTAAGTTATCGGCCACCAATTGTTGGTTGGTCGGCACTAAAGATGGTCGGCCGGCCAAATCTTCCTGCAGAATCCTGTTTTGACAGCAGCAGAGGGTAAAACAAGGCATGGCAATGCATTCTAAGCAAATGTGTGCACTAACACATCTCTTATCATGTTTATGACTCAAAGGGACATGGTTCTCGGTTCTCGGACCACCAATCGTGAATTTCGATGCGTGATGGCCCAAGAAACCAAGTTATACACTTTGATGTCAAATGAAATGCACATAAACAAGCAAGGAGCTCAACCTCTATCATACTCAATTCAAGAGGCTAAGCATGCATGTTAATGCAATGCAACCTAGACGTATAAGCTAGTATGCAACATGAGCAATGCGAACAAGCATACAAGGCATGTGACAATCATGCTAACCAATAAGTATGCCAAATACAATGGGGATGTTCAAGCATGCAAGCAAGCATGTGACTTCATTCAATCATGCCACAACACATGGAGCAAACATGTAGCAACATGTTAAACAACCTAAACATGCAACAACACACAAGTATGCAACAACACACATGGTAAGCATGCACCAACACATAAAGGGTGGACTTAAACCAATTTGGGCAGCCCTCAACTAGGCCCAAAATAGTGGCCAATGCTAAGGAAATGGGGGCCAAATGCACATACAAGCATACATGCAAACATGGTCCATCACTTAGGCATCAAAGAGCAACTTCTAAGTACACTTAAAAGAGGCTAAACATGGGCATATGGCAAGCAATATAAGCTCTGAAAATCACATGAGGATGGTGCCAAACCAACCTAAACCAAGCAATCAAAGCATGCTAACAAGCCCAAAGCTTGAGGCCAACCAAAGGGCTCAAACCATGGCCATGCCAACCAAGCCTCAAAGGGCCAAGGGGACTCCAAACAGCCCCAATGCAGGTCTAAACAAGACCAAAGACACACCTAGATGAGGTCTAAATGGTTTAAACATGCAAGCATACAAAAGAGGCCAAACATGGAGCATAAGATGACAACCTTATAAAGCATTAAAGGGACATCAAATGCAAGCATACAAGCATGCCATGAGGACTGAAATGATGCTATAAGTGGTTCTAAGCCACTGAAATGATGCAAGAATAGCATGTTAGAGGGTCCGATACCTAAGGCTTACAAGAGGGATTACATGGTAGCTATACAAAGTGAAGCATGGATGACTCAAACGACTAAAGACAGACCTCAAGCACACTAAAACAAGCATGAAAGCTTCACAAAGCTAGGCCGAAATCATGCTAGAACAAGGGTTAAAACCTAAAGCATGTTAAGGCAAAAAAATATGGTATTACAAGACATGTATGCAAAGCAAGCATGGTGTGTCTAAACCAAGTAAAAACAGAGGTAAATCATGGCAAAATACTACCAAATACCTACTGAAACATGGCCAACATGAGTTCAAAAATGGTGCTCACACATGAGGCTTAAATGGCACATTTTGAAGACAACAAGGAGAGGGAGTGGCCCTCTCCTTCTTAGGACCTTAAACACCATCCTCACCACTGAAATCCCTCAAGATTTCAGTGGTGAGGAGGCCCAAACAAGGTGGTCCTGGAGCTCACCAAAATAGCACAAAAATGGGGCCAAACAAGCCCTAAGAGGGGTCGAACAACCCCAAACAACAAAACACCCTTAAACAACTATTTTAAGAAAGTAAAAACAAGACTTTTATTAGTTATATGTAAAGTCTAAAAACAGTTGCAAGATAGGCAAAAAAGCTATGCTAAAATGGGGAATAAAAGGCAAGAACACTCACCCTTGAAGAACACTTCCAAGATCAAAAGGTCAGACCTCTTCTTGGATCAAAACCAGCTCAAAAAGTCCAAGATCAACCCTCTAAAGCCTCTGCAATTAAGGGAAGGTGTAATGGTAGGTGTTTATGTGCAAAACTATGAACAAACACACACTTATACACAATGAGAGGAAAGTATAGAGATAGAATAGACACACTTCTAACCCTAAAAAGAACCAGACCTCTGGAGCTTTTTTCTAACCCTAGAAGAGGGAGGAGAGGCCTCCTATTTATAGAAGCTCACTCTTGCAAAGCTTCTCAAGTAAGCTAGTCAAGAGGGAGATGCCTCCATACACGTGTATGGAGGGGAGCAAAGTGGGTGTCAGCTATCACAGCTGGCACAAAATATCTGCCAAAAGCAGATGCACAGTGGTCGGCTAGCCAAAAATGTAATTTGACCAAAATATATGGCCGACCGACCAACTAGAATGCCGACCGACCAAATATTTGGCCGATAGCAACAAAACCCAGCCGGTGGCCTCAAGCCATGGCCGGTGATGTGTGGGAATGGCCAATAAGCCATTCTCTGCACCTCAAAGGCAAAACACAAGTATTTGGTGCAAAACCAAACACAAAACAGTCGAGTCGAGAGATCCTGAGGCAGGGCACGTGGCCGAGACCTCTGGGAACTCAAGACGAACACAAACATGGATGATCACCGAGTGTTCAAACGGTGACGTCCAAGTCTTGAGGACGGTCAAAAATGGGGTGTCTACAGTTGCCCCTCTTTGATAGAACTCGAAAGTGATAACAATGACGGGAGTGATTGTCAAAGCCCAGAGACGACCCATTTTTGACAAGGCCGAAGACTTAGACAAACATGCAAGACAGACAAGATATGCGCCCGAAGGTAGGGGCAGAATGCAACTGACAATGCAAGAAGCCGAACATAACTTATGATCATGCAAAGAAAGCTGTAACGAAGCATAACATGCGACAGTTTTAAGCTAGCAAACACAAATCCAACTACACTACAATGCAGAAAAGATGTAAGTGAATTATGCAATTCTTGATATGTCTCACTCGGAGAATACAATACCTGTGCGGTTCGTCTGGTTGCACCAGTTTCAAATGAACCATACATACAATATCGTGCCTGAAAGAGAACAAAAACTCAACAGGTACAATATTGTTAGCAACATGCATAACATGCAAAATGATATGCGATATATACAAAACTATGTACAATAATGCAAATGAAATTGAAATGCAATTAAATCATGATCAAATCATGAACGGTTCAAAACCACACAAATGTTAAAAGGATGATGGAGATGCAAAGTTCGTCTACCATAGAAAAGGTGCCGCAACCCTCAAACCAACATACCAGCGTGGAATAGACGCGTACACATGCAGAACTATGAGTGATGTAGACGGACACAAGAACAAGTAATTGGGTGGAATGACATAAGTAGGGAAATGTCCCGCTGAGGAAAGACCAATGATCCTAATGCTGGATGCAAAAATTACACTACAATGTAATATATACAATGGATATGGCATGCAGCCAAACCAAATCTTGCCTAGGAAAGGCATGGACACCTACAAGCCGCGTCTAACACAGATACGGTGCCGTCACCCTCAAACCAACATACCAGCGTGGAATAGGCGCGTACACATAATATCATAACTGTGTTTCGACGTGAAAGATATGGGCACATACCAGACCAAGCTCAACATGGAAAGGCGCAAGCCATAGATGGAGGGGGTGATGCAGTGAATGCATGCAGACTACAATGCAATATTTACAATATGAAATGGAATGTATGTATGTACAATGCATTATATACAATGAATGATATGTACAATGCGATCTGCCGGGGAGAATGCAATGGATGCAGTGGATAAGGCCTGCGGCCAAACCGTATTTTGCCTAGGAAAGGCATGGACACATACAAGCCGCGTCTAACACAGAAACGGTACCGTCACCTTCAAACCAACATACCAGCGTGGAATAGGTGCATACACATAATATCATAACTGTGCTTTGACGTGAAAGATATGGGCACATACTAGACCAAGCTCAATCATGGAAAGGCGTAAGCCATAAATGGAGGTGATGTAATGAATGCATGCAAGCTACAATGCAATATATACAATATGCAATGGAATGTATGTATGTACAGTGAACGCATGACATATGCATTATTTACAATAAAAATGCATGACATATGCATTATTTACAATAATGCATGACATATGCACTATATACAGTGGATGCATGACAAATGCATGAAAATGCATGATAATGCATGCTATTTACAGTGCATAACATATGCATATATATATTTTTTTGTTTTTTGAAATGCAAATGATACATGTTGTTTTTGGCTTTTTCTTTCGAAATGCAAATGATGCATGTTTTTTTTTTGTTTTTTTTTTCTTTCGAAATGCAAATGATGCATGTTTTTTTTTTTGTTTTTTTTTCGAAATGCAAACGATGCATGTTTTTTTTTTGTTTGTTTGAAATGCATGTTGTTTTGAATGCGCGACAACGCAAGTTGCTTGAAATGCATGGCAATGCATGTGAATTTGAAATGCGCGACAACGCGCGGCTTGAAATGAATGACAATGCAAATGAGGAAGATGCATAACAACGCATGTAAGGTGCGTATGGCAACGCGTGACGAGGATCATGCATGACAATGCAGACCGACAGATTTAAGGTCTCCTAAACTGAGCGTATTTAAGGTCTCGCCAGACCATGCGTGTTTAAGGTCTCGCCAGACCGTGGCGAGGTGTATGACAATGTAAGCATAATGACGTACAACTCAACGCGCATTCACATCAAAGCGTTGTAAAGCAACGCGTGTGGGGCAACTTTCAAATCTTGAAAGGGACAAAAGGATACAAAAAGGATACACCTTGCACATATTCAAGTGCTGCGCACAGAAGACACAGTCTGAGGTCAAAACGGAGGCCGGTTGAGCTTTGAAAATGCACTGTCTGGCACTGTCTTGAGCAATGAAGGCCCCAAACCACATATCTGACCCAAACAAGGTTGTAGGAGGCTCACCGGCCATCAGAGGAGGTCACTGGCTGCCCACCGACCATCAAAAGGTTCTATCGGCCAAATATTTGGCCAACCGGCCAACAGTGTGGCCGACCGGCCAAATCTGCCTGAATCGGGGCCTCTAGCCCTATTTTTTTCACTTGTTCTTGGTCAAAAATTGCTCCTTCCTCTCTCTAGGTTATTTATCTCCCTTCTATTCACCGTTTTCTTCGGTTTTCGTGCCCGTTTCGTCGTTTGATTCGCGAATACCTTCGCGTTTCAGACGTTTTGAATCGAACGAAACTTCGTTTCGGTGTCTCTTTCTTGATTTTCACCACTCGGGGCTCATTTTCCTTGAGTTTTTCTTGATTTCCGTGCCTTTTCCATATTCCGGCTTTTTCGGCCATTTTCCGCCCACTCGGGGTTGACTTTCCGTTGACTTTTCGCATTCTAGCTCGATTTTCTCTCTTCCGGCCATTTTCACACTTTCTCTAAGATGGCAGACGATATTCCATAGGGTGGGACTCCCCCGGATCATGAGATGGATTCTGAGGCTGAGCTCTTGCCCTTGAGCGTCCGCCCGTTCGACTCGGCGACCTACCGGCCGGCGATTCACATACTTTCTCCTGACGGACTTTGCCAGTTCAAGAGTTTCGATAGGACGGTGCCTCCAGAGCTTCTCCTGCACGAGCCGGAGTCACATCTATCATACGATGCTTCTGAGGTATATTCTTCCTCGTTTCATTTTCCACAATGTAGAACACTTAACTACCATAGTTGATTCGGTTCTCCAACTGCTTAGCCCGGATACACCGATACACTGTATGCTGTAGTTGGCTGTGAACGCACTTGCACTTGATGTCTGTTTGAATCTGAACACGTGCACATATGCTGTATTGTCACTGAACCACCCAAACACACTGGCACATCGCATGTTGTAGTTCACTGTAAGCACACCGGCACCCGATGTTTGTTTGAACTTGAAAACGTGCACACACGCTGTATCTGTATTGAACCACTCAAACACGCTGACACGTCACATGTTGTAGCTTACTGCAAGCACACCGGCACCCGATGTTTGTTTGAACTTAAAAAAAAACATGCACACACGCTGTATTGTCACCAATTCTGAATGCTCTTCAAAACTGTACATTTTATATTGCTTCGCAACTGTTTTGCTTGAACACAGGGAGATTCCCATGCCTTTTGAGGGTATGGGAACATCGCCGCTCGAGACTGGTACATGGAGCTGCCAAATGCGGTCCGCCACATCGTAGACCAGGCCAGCTTCGGCATCTTCTGCAGAGGACTCTCGCGCCTCACAGCGAGCAGGCCTCTCTTTGCTGCTCTAGTGGAGAGGTGGTGGGACACCACCGACTCCTTCCACTTCTCTGCTACGGGAGATATGACGATGACTCCCTATGACTTCTCGATGCTCACCGGCATCGGGGTAGGGGGTGATCCGATCCTCTTCGACATCGACATGGACGAGTGGGAGGCCGCTCAAATTTATTTGCTGGGCGAGATGCCGCCTCTCGCACACCCCGGCTTCATCAGATACTCATGGTTCGAGGTCCAGTTCAGGGTTCAGCCAGCCTTGGCTAGGGAGGCACTGATGACCCAGGAGGAGGTGGAGCAGTACGCCGGCAGCTTCTTGATGTTTTTGCTGGGGACGACCATTTTCGCCGATCAGGCAAACACCGTGCCTCTCTGTTTGTTGAGTGCGCTAGTGGACGTCACGCGGATCGTGCGCTACGACTGGGGTGGCGCTGCCTTGGCCACTCTGTATGGATACATGAGCTTAGCCTCCTGTTGCAGTGGGCAGTTACTCGGAGTCTATTGGCAGGCTTAGGAGGTACGTCTTCTTCTTCTGTTTTTCGTTTCTGCTCTACATTTTCTGTACTCTGTACACTGCACACACTGTGGTCTGCTTCATGCTGACTGTATACTGCACACACGGCACACATATACTCTGATTTACACTGATTGTACACTGCACACACAGTACACTTTGCACAATACACTGCACCATACACGATTCTACTATTTCTGCTTTATTCTGTATTCTGCTTTATCTGATAAGCATACTGACACTTACTCTGCAGTTGTGGGTCTACGCCTACTTTCCGAGGCTCACACCAGTGCTTGACGAGGAGACCCCTCTTGTTGTTCCATTCTCCCGACGCTTCGATGTGAGGTGTGTGCGGAGACCACGGGAGACGTTCATATTCTTCCGCCGCTACTTTGACACCATCACCCCCGTGGAGGTATGTTCAACTTTAGAGTTTATTTAAACTTCACTTTACACTGTATTTTCAATAACAGTAGATAACAAACTGCATGCCATTTACAGATCACCTGGCAGCTTTGGGCTCCATTGCCAGCCGTGATGCGGGAGCGATTTGCCGGTGCCGAGGAGACTACACGCTTCAGGATCTTGCTGGAGAGGCCGGTCTGTCGGGCTTGGTACCTGGGTGAGCATTTCCTACGCTAGACCCTGGGTTTGCCAGAGCAGATAGTCCCGATTCACCCTCCTGAGCATATAAGGGATACCGAGAGGTTCACCTCTGGGCAGATGGCCGACTACACGATCGGCTGGGATGTGATACACTTCAGAGGCATAGGCGACTACTCAGAGTACGTTCAGACGTATATCATGCGGCCTTTGAGTAGTGGCCGTCGAGCTGAGAGAGAGAGGCCTGCAGCGTCGGTAGCTAGAGCAGGAGTAGGGACGGGAGCGGGAGCACCGAGGGTGGCTCGGGTCCGCGGTAGGAGTAGAGCTCGGAGAGGGTGGGGGGCCTAGTTGGCCAGCACTGCCCACGACGATGACGTGCAGAGGGCGGGGTGGGGTGACTTACCAGATCCCCATTGTTCCCCCTCCGGCTGATCACGAGTTAGTCGGGTTCTATGGCTTGCCTCCGGTATATACTACTGCATTTTGCATTCTGCATAGTTAATTCATTTCAATTCATTTGATATTCCGCAGAATACTGAGACTTCTAACACTTTTGCAGGCTTCTTCCGAGTACACTCGCCAGTCCCTGGAGTTGACCGCTTCGGTGATGGGGATGTTTCAGCGGAGCCTCGACCTTCTGGCCATTTACAGTATTCCGATATGTTCTTCTGACCACGGTTTCAAACCATACATAAACTGTTTCACATAATCTGATGCACAACTCAACACTTGATACACAGCTCTCATGGAGTCTGACACACTGTAGCCCATAGACTGTTCACAGCACTACTCACGGTATTCATACACTGTACTCATACACTGCATTCTGCACTGATACACTGCTCACGGTATTCACACAATGTATTTATACACTGCATTGTGCACTGATACACTGCTCACAGTATTCACACACTGTATTCATAAATTGCATTTTGCACTGATACACTGCTCACAGTATTCACACACTGTATTCATATACTGCATTCTATAGCATACTGATGCGTTTGCCATTTGTACTTTTCAGCCTCCCTTCCAACTTCCTACTGTAGGAGGTGCTTCAGCTGGACCTTCCGCTCTTACCCGAGACGACAGAGTATACCCCCGCACCAAAGCAGGGCGCACTCATATTGGGAGTAGCTCAGGGGCACTAGTCCCCGATGACGATCAGTTCGAGGCGAAGACGGAGGCAGAGGCAGAGGCGGAGTCATCTGAGGAGGAGACCAGAGATGGCACTGACACAGGCTCAGATGACGGCGCTGATGACGATGCTCCTGGACCTTCGTCCAGGAAGAGGACGAGGACAGACCCTTAGGCCTGAGGCCGCTTGACATTGATCCAGATTTTTGCTGCTTTTTTTTTTCTTGTTTTGCTTTTCTTTTGCTGGTAGCTAGGGTACCTTGTATTGCCGCGGGGAGGTTTTTGTTTTCTCCAAAACTTTGTACTTGAAAAAGATGATGAAATGAACAAACTTTTTGTCTGAAAAATTGTTACATTTGTACATTTTATACATTGCATCGCATTGCATCATATTACACCTCAATGTAAATGAGATTGATCTCTTGTCTGAAAATCAAACATTTGTATTGTAATAACCAGGTAATGAACCGGCTAACAACAAAACAACTTAAACAACCCACTGCTAAGTCCGAACACTTAGCTCATGCTCTGTTGGGGATTAATCTGCATACAGCGAATCCTGAACAAACAGTTCAATTTGACAAGACGGAATACAAAGGTTGAATTTGCTGAATCTTAAACACACTCAGATGCAATCCGGAATCCATATGCTCATTGTTTTCACGCGACCTGGGTTGAACCTCTGCGGCTTTACGAAAGAACCAAATCTGTTTTGCACAAATATGGAGAATGGAACAGCACTCTGAGCACAAAATGATTTGTTTTTGAAAAAAGGGTTTCTCAAACCAGGGTATTGAGCCTACGACTAAACTCAGTGAAAAAGACTCAACAGCGAAAATCAAAAGGTAAACTACCTAGACACAACGAGTAACACTCGGAAAAGACTCAAAACAAAAGTTGAGCTAAACAAAACAAAAGACACGACACACAGACGTGTTTACAAAAATGAAAGACCTCAAATCACGAAGAGCCAGTTCCTCCGGATATTGTTTCCCATCCTTTCTTATTTGTGTGATTCTCACCTCACTCGGCACTCAGGCTAGGTTTTTCTCTCAAAACCCTTTTGCTCGCTTTTCTCTTAGCGCACATCTCTCTATTCTTTACTCTCTCATTTTTCATCCCTCCCCAGATACGGTCGGTGGATAAACAAGAGGTTGTTGGTTCACGCCCAACACTGTTAGCTCGCAACTATTTCTTCCGATGACATCTAGTTAGTGCTCCGGATAAGGGAATGGAGTATCTTGATCCGTTCTGATTCGTGCTTCGCACTAGGTTTGATTCCTTGTCGCTTGGAGGGTGAGAGAGCATTTAGCCCTTTACAGACAGCTCCAGTTGTGCCCTTTCTGGCAGGTAGAGTGTCCTTATGGCAAGGAATGTTAACCACGGGGTAAAGACAGAACACATGACTCAATTGTGCCCCTAGTTCATCATTTGATTATTTTTTTTTGTTTTGGTTTTCTACTAAAACAATTTTGACCAAAATGAGAGTTAGATTAACATACTTGTCCAATTTTCTGATTTAAAATCATGCAAGTCAGGCTATGAGCACTGAAAATTTTCCTTTTTTGGGTCCAAGAAAATGGTCTAGTTTTGGAAAAGATGGAATAATTTTCGAGAAAATAGTCGACCTCAGTAAAAAAATTCTCAAAAACTATTTTCGTAAACGGTCACTGCTCAACGAGCACGGAACTTACTCTCGAGATGCATAGCCTTGGATCGGAGGCAATGGAAAATTGCCCCTTGTCCCAAAGGGTACAGCACGGCAACGGAAAGTTGCCCCTGGTTTGGATGGCGACTCATGGCAACGGAAAGTTGCCCCTTGTCTAGATAACGCCGCAGCATTTTGTAAATAGTCCTCATTAGTGATGATCGCAACCGAACTCTCGGATACAGAGAAGACGAAGATGGTCAAAACCAATATATGGACACAGTCACTTTGAAATTGTTGGTGGCTGGACTTCAGGATGAAGTTGCCTACATATCCCAAACATGGGAATCAAGCCTTACGTAGTTCCAGTTGTGTCATAACCGAACTATCGGATTTAGAGAAGGCAATGATGATCAAAACCATTACATGGACTCAGTCGCTATGAAAGCGTTGGGGGCTGGACTTCAGGATGAAGTTGCCTACGTATCCCAAACATGGGAATCAAGCCTTACGTAGTTCAGGTTAAGGTACACTCGGTCATTAACCTTCACTTTTTAGGCTCTAACTTTTGCCAAGGCGCCCGTTGCGGGTTTTCGACCTTGCGAGCTTTGTTCTTCTTTCCTTTTTCAATTCTTTTCTTTTCTTTTTCTCTTTTCATTTCTTTTGCATTTTTTTTTTGTTCTTTTTTTGTATATTCTCTTGCTCTAACTTTTGCTTGGGTCGCCCTTCTGGGATTTCGGCCCAGCGAGCCTCTCAAAGGGTAAAGTGTAACAAGTCCATGCCAAATGGTTTTGAGATCCTGAAGTCATCTGAATCCAGGAAAATGACTGTTGTATTGATTTGCTGAAGGACCCATCTTCGGCTCTTCGAGCACATCGGACATTTTTGTCCCTAGTTGGAGGGGTACTTCTGTTCTAGCTTCACAAGCTTCTTCCGGCGAGATCTGATCTTCTTGATCTGACTTTGGTGACTCTTGTTCGAGGGCTGCTTCTAATCTGGCCACCCAGGCCTCTCTTGATGGCCGATCATTGAACACTCTGAATTGTGGTTCAAGGTTTTAAAACAAGGGCCCAAGACTTGAGGCTGAGAGTGATCCTAGGCTGCACAATCTCAAGAGCGATTCCACACAGGTCTTCGCAGGACCGCACAAAACATTTTATTTTTGAAAGTTTTTAAAGAAGCGACAAATCGCTCGTGCTGAAGATAGTGTGGAACCAGTCTGGATTAAGCCAGGGTCCTTCTCAGTACTCACGCTGACAAGCATGATTTCAATCATTAAGGGCTTAGCACGCCTCTCTTTCTCTCAATTTGATCAAAGTTTTGCAAATTCCGAGGAATTCCTTTCCCTTTGTTTTCACTGCAATGTTCAAAAAGGTTTTGAAAAACTTAGGTCAATGCAATGATTTTCAGGACACAAGAGAGCAGGTGGAATGTACTGCTATTCCATTCAAATCCTCTGGCACAACTAGCTCAAAATAGCAGTAAGCACGGAAACATGATAGCCGCAGCTGTTTCATTCAGATTCCCTGGTTGCAACTGGCTCCACAGCAGAGACAAACTTAAAAGAAAGCAAAAGGGTAATTACAAAACAAAAGGGTGTTCAAGGAAACAACCCTGAAATCACCCGACATTCTATACAATGGGACTGACTCGACGCGACAAGACAGACCCTTAAGCAAAAAGACTGACTCAAAACAAAGAGGCAAACTCAAAACAAGACCACCAAACTGACTCAACACCTAAGTTAGAAACCACAAAAATTGGCATTCACAGATGCTTAAAAGTGCATGCTAAACGCCACATCCGAAATGCACCGAGCGCCGCCCATAGGTGGTCTAACCCCTGATCACAAACTTGCAGTATCCTCGAAGTCCAATAGCTCAGTAGTGGCAGACTTTGCTGAGGTAGGTGGGAGGATGACCTCATTGTCGATCAAATCTTGCACTTCATGACGAAGGCGGAAACAACCATCGGTGCTGTGGCCGGACTGTTGGTGGTACGCGCAGTATAAGGTAGCATCATGTGAGAGAGGGAGATTCTTCGGGAGAGGCCGAGGCTCGAGGGGTTTAAGATGCCCTTTTTTAGCTAAAATTTGAAATGCCCTAGACAAAGGCATGTAGAGGGCGTGAAAGACTCTGCGCCCTCGAGGCAGGTACTTCGAAGTCTAAGGGTTCTTGCTAGACGCACTAGCGAAAGGGTCGGTAGGCACTGCCTTGGCTTTCTGGTCTTTTCCTGGTGCAGGGTTGGGAATGAAAGGAACTGTCTTGGCATGACGGGGCCTATCTCGATTTTCTGCCTGGCTTGAACTGCCTTCGGTTGGAGTGGGGAAAGCGTCATCCACAGCTTTAGTCATGACTGCGAACACTTGCTGCTTATTCATTCCCCTGGCTTTCAAAGCCTCGACTGCCCACAGCAGCTGCTCAACGGGATCAGCATCTGTTCCCACTTTATTCTTACCTCTAGCCTCAGCCTGATCGAGAGTTTGGGTTGCTATATCAGAGCGGAACCCGGTTGTTGTTGACATGTCATTGCCATAGCTTGGGACAGCTTCAGGCTGGCTGAGCTCGATCACAATTCGTCCCAGTAGCGGGGGCTCTTGTGGTATGAAATTCCTGGCATATGGTGCAGTTGGTGGCGAAGTCGACATTCCATAGGCCAGATCGGCCATGGATCTCTGGAGGTTGCCGATCATTCCCATTAACTCAAACGTGGTGGGTTCACGAACTTGAAACATCTGGGGTTCCCAGATCAGGCGCGCAGCAGGTGACCTGGCGGATGTGGTATTTCAACATTGGTCTCACTTTGTAGGGTGATTCCTTGGTCTAATGCGGCTGTCATAACCACGATTTCCTCTGAACTTTGGGGCATCATAAGTCCACTGAACCGAACGGAGATGATGCAACCGGAGATTAATGGATTAGACGTCTACCTTGCCTCAGCGAAGGAGAACACCAAATCTCTGAACTAAAAGGGAAAACAAGCAGCATTTTAGCCCAGACGGAACAGACACAGGCATAGCTGAAAAATTGTACTCTACTACTGATCACTGTTCCCCAAAATCACTGCCCCAAAACTGAGTCTGATACCCGCAGATATAATTGATTCCCCAAAATACTGATACTGATGCCCTCAGGTCTGGTACTTAAACTTGCAAACTGATATGTGTGTTCCTGTAGAGATACACTCTAAAAGCACATAGCAAGTAAAAGAGAGCCAAAACACCCCTATGTTGGGGTAGGGTTTCCCTGTCCTATTTTGTCAGGAGCTAGAGTTCGACTACGCACGCAGCAGTTTCAAACAACCTATAATTGGGTAGCAACCTGTCCTAGATTGGAATAGTCACTATAGATTCTGAATATGCACTAGGTCGAATGGTCAAAAGGGTGCCCCGGTAAAAACCGGGGTTTGTGTTCCCATACTGGCAGAGCCCGCAACCGGTCAGCCTTATGGTAAGCCTCCGGCAAACCGTTCAGGAATAGCAAATGGCTAACACAGTGTCCTAGGCGCACCAATGCACATGTAATGCAAAGAAACACATAAGTGTAGTCAAAACAAGATATCATGAGTTCGAGTCAAGTTCTCTATAATCCCCAACAGAGTCGCCAGAAACTGTGGACGTGCCCTCGGGCTTTATACCACCACAGTTTGGACTCTCTTTTGTGTCACGGTTCTTAATCTGAACCAAAGAGTCCAAATCCGGCAAATCGTTTTGGAAAACAGATTTTTAGAAAGAAGTGCCAAACAAGGACTGCTTTGCCAGATACAGAGTCGCCACCTAAATATTTGTTAATGGGGGAATTTAGGAAACCCTGACTTGTTTGCCTAAGGCCACGTGTCCGTCATTACCAAAGTTGCCTCGGCTCGGGAACTTGGGTACGATTGGGGAAGGTCAGCTATGAACACCCCCTCTCGCCCGATCCGAAGATCGGCCTTTACTAACCATGATATCCAATTTTGAAAACATTATGTGTTCTTATTCCGGTTAATTAGCTAGAATTACTATGTGATGCACACAACAAAACAAGTATAGACTAGATCGCCTAATTTGGAACAAAGCATTGCATATCCGTTTGTTTGGAAAATGTTTTGAAATTTGCTACTTGCGAGTAGGCTAAAACACGGATTTTGATGAGTTGTTCCAACTCAAGCAATCCAACCTTCACCCACAGGCATTTAGGCAGTTCATATCACATAAGGATCTAGCCACATGGTAAGCATACTGTCATGTTAACATTAACACTCGTGCAAGATGCTAAAGCACAAAATACTTACAGTGTACTCCAAGCCAAAACAGAGAACTCGTTAGCAATCAATGTATGATCCAAGTCCATGTTAAGTGCCTAATGCAACACATACAGAATGCAATTAGGATAAGCTTGGCTAATCCTAGGATGGCATGTGAAATGCAACCATTTGATGCACATATTCAAGTTAGATTTGAAATACTATGCAGTTAGTATGATGCGCCGAGACCGATGCATGCAATACTGATAAATGATGCACGCATGCATAGCATAAGGATGCTAAATTAAATTTGCCCTAGTACTAACCATCAAAGTAGGTAAGTAAAAGGGAGAAAGAATTGGGGGTTGGAAGACATGCACACACGCACCCACACTTATTACAAATTTTCCCTCGCTCGAAGGGACCAAAAGAATAATACAGATTTAACTAACCGACAAGCTAATTAAATATTACAGACCAATTAAACTAGTTAAGCAAATTAACTAATCTAATAAAATAGTAAACGGCCTCGGGAAGAGGGCCTAATGCAATGCGTGCTCGGCTCCGCTCGGAAGTCTAGTGCCATGCACAAGTTGACTCTGTCCACACTGTTTTCCTTCTCTGATCATTGCAAAATTCTCAAGGTGCACTCTATGAACCCTTTGGGATACCACCGGCCAAGGGAAATGGTCACCGGCCAAAGGAAATGATCTCCGACCACTAGTTAAGCTATCGGCCACCAATTGTTGGTTGGTCGGCACTAAAGATGGCCGGCCGGCCAAATCTTCCTGCAGAATCCTGTTTTGACAGCAGCAGAGGCCAAAACAAGGCATGGCAATGCATTCCAAGCAAATGTGTGCACCAACACATCCCTTATCATGTTTATGACTCAAAGGGACACGGCTCTCGATTCTCGGACCACCAATCACACATTTCGATGCGTGATGGCCCAAGACACCAAGTTATGCACTTTGATTTCAAATGAAATGCACATAAACAAGCAAGGAGCTCAACCTCTATCATACTCAATTCAAGGGGCTAAGTATGCATGTCAATGCAATGCAACCTAGACGTATGAGCTAATATGCAACATGAGCAATGCGAGCAAGCATACAAGGCATGTGACGATCATGTTAACCAATAAGTATGCCAAATACAATGGGGATGTTCAAGCATGCAAGCAAGCATGTGACTTCATTCAATCATGCCATAACACATGGAGCAAACATGTAGCAACATGTTAAACAACCTAAACATGCAACAACACACAAGTATGCAACAACACACATGGTAAGCATGCACCAACACATAAAGGGTGGACTTAAACCAATTTGGGCAGCCCTCAACTAGGCCCAAAACAGTGGCCAATGCTAAGGAAATGAGGGCCAAATGCACATACAAGCATGCATGCAAACATGGTCCATCACTTAGGCAACAAAGAGCAACTTCTAAGTACACTTAAAAGAGGCTAAACATGGGCATATGGCAAGCAATATAAGCTTTGAAAATCACATGAGGATGGTGCCAAACCAACCTAAACCAAGCAATCAAAGCATGCTAACAAGCCCAAAGCTTGAGGCCAACCAAAGGGCTCAAACCATGGCCATGCCAACCAAGCCTCAAAGGGCCAAGGGGACTCCAAACAGCCCCAATGCAGGTGTAAACAAGACCAAAGACACACCTAGATGACGTCTAAATGGTTTAAACATGCAAGCATACAAAAAAGGCCAAACATGGAGCATAAGATGACAACCTTATAAAGCATTAAAGGGACATCAAATGCAAGCATACAAGCATGCCATGAGGACTGAAATGATGCTATAAGTGGTTCTAAGCCACTGAAATGATGCAAGAATAGCAGGTTAGAGGGTCCGATACCTAAGGCCTACAAGAGGGATTACATGGTAGCTATACAAAGCGAAGCATGGATGACCCAAATGACCAAAGAAAGACCTCAAGCACACTAAAACAAGCATAAAACTTCACAAAGCTAGGCCGAAATCATGCTAGAACAAGGGTTAAAACCTAAAGCATGTTAAGGCAAAAAATATAGCATTACAAGACATGTACACAAAGCAAGCATGGTGTGTCTAAACCAAGTAAAAATAGAGATAAAGCATGGCAAAATACTACCAAATACCTACTGAAACATGGCCAACATGAGTTTAAAAATGGTGCTCACACATATGGCTTAAATGGCACATTTTGAAGACAACAAGGAGAGGGGGTGGCCCTATCCTTCTTAGGACCTTAAACCACCATCCTCACCACTGAAATCCCTCAAGATTCCAGTGGTGAGGAGGCCCAAACAAGGTGGTCCCAGAGCTCACCAAAATAGCACAAAAATGGGGCCAAACAAGCCCTAAGAGGGGTCGAACAACCCCAAACAACAAAACACCCTTAAACAACTATTTTAAGCAAGTAAAAAAAAAACTTTTATTAGTTATATGAAAAGTCTAAAAATAGTTGCAAGATAGGCAAAAAAACTATGTAAAAATGGGGAATAAAAGACAAGAACACTCACCCTTGAAGAACACTTCCAAGATCACAAGGTCAGACCTCTTCTTGGATCAAAACCAGCTCAAAAAGTCCAAGATCAACCCTCTAAAGCCTCAACAATTAAGGGAAGGTGTAATGGTAGGTGTTTATGTGCAAAACTATGAACAAACACACACTTATACACAATGAGAGGAAAGTATAGAGATAGAATAGACACACTTCTAACCCTAAAAAGAACCAGACCTCTGGAGCTTTTTTCTAACCCTAGAAGAGGGAGGAGAGGCCTCCTCTTTATAGAAGCTCACTCTTGCAAAGCTTCTCAAGTAAGCTAGTCAAGAGGGAGATCCCTCCATACACGTGTATGGAGGGGAGCAAAGTGGGTGCCAGCTATCACAACTGGCACAAAATATCTGCCAAAAGCAGATGCACAGTGGTCGGCCAGCCAAAAATGTAATTTGACCAAAATATATGGCCGACCGACCAACTAGAATGCCGACTGACCAAATATTTGGCTGATGGCAACAAAACCCAGTCGGTGGCCTCAAGCCATGGCCGGTGATGTGTGGGAATGGCCAATAAGCCATTCTCTGCCCCTCAAAGGCAAAACACAAGTATTTGGTGCAAAACCAAACCCAAAACAGTCGAGTCGAGAGATCCTGAGGCAGGGCGCGTGGCCAAGACCTCCGGGAACTCATGACGAACACAAACATGGATGATCATCGAGTGTTCAAACGGTGACGTCCAAGTCTTGAGGACGGTCAAAAATGGGGTGTCTACACTAGGGTTTGAATTTGAACTTGTGAAAGAGGGGTTTCTTATTTTGAGCTATACATGTGTATGTGAGGTCTTAAAAATGGGGTTATTGTATATATAGGGTGAAATTTGGCCTTGTGTGCAATTTTTGAGAAGAAGGGGGGAAATGCCCTAATTTGAATTGAATACATTATTTATGTAAATGAAGAAATTAGTATGGAAATATGAAATTGGTTTGGGAATTGTGAAATTGGTGGAAATTGTGATTAAATGGTATAGTTGGATTAATGAATCACTCACCCATTATAACGATCCTGATTTTCCCCATTATTTCTTGTGTTCCGGACTTGGGTCTAGCGATTGTATGTTGTTGTCTTTATCTTGTTTCCATCCTTTAATTCCGTGTATTTGAGTTGTGGGATGTGTTGGGTAAGTTTAGAACAGGTTGGTTGTGAGTTGGAACAAATGGTTGCTGCCTAGGATTTGGCTCATTCACTCAAGGGAGGCTTTTTGCACTTGAGCGAGCCTTGGGTGTTTGCTTCTTCGCTTGAGCAAAGGTTCTTGCGCTCGAGCTAGCATTCTTGCCCTTGAGCATGTGTTTGCGTCTCTGTGAAGGCTCGAAAGTTGGTATTCTTCGCTCGAGCGAGCCTTCTTGCGCTCGAGCTAGACCTGTGTTTTGTGTTCTTTCGCTCGAGTGAGCACTCTTGCGCTCGAGCGTACGTCTACGTAAATGGAAGACCTGAAGCTTCGCACTGTTCACTCGAGCGACGCTTCTTGCACTCGAGCGAGGTAATTGTTGTGTTTGGTCGCTCGGGCGACAAATCCTTCGCTCGAGCGAGCCTTGTATATGTCAGTTCGCAGCAGCGGGTTTTCACATTAATTTTTCATCCCTTTTTCATTCCAAACCCTAAATTCGACTGCCTCTCTCTCTAAACTCTCTCTCTCTCTCCCTCTACAAATACACCTTGTTCTTGGGTCTCTCTACCCTAGTCTCTTTGTAAGAAAGCTAGAGCATTGCGTGGGCTTCACTTTGATTCGGAAAAGTGTGGATTTGGAGCATCTTGAGTTTCCTTCTCCTTCTCCTTTGAGCTTTTCCGTTTGAGGTAGGGATAAACTACTATTTATTATGAGTTTTAACATAAATGTTGGTCATTTGTATAAATGGTGGGATATGGGAAGTTTGGTGAAAGTTAGAGTTTTGAGTTTGAAATTATGAAAGAGGGGTTTTCTATTTTTGGGCTCCATTGAGTATATGAGGTCTTGAAATGGGGTTATTTGTGTATAATTGATAAAATTTGGCCTTGGGTGCAATATTTGAGAAATGGAGGATTAATGCCCTAATTTGGATTGAATAAATCGTTTGTATAATTAATGAAGTAAATCATGGAAATATGAAATTGATTTGGAAATTAAGGAATTGGGGGAAATTGTGATTAAGTGGTATAGTTGGATTAATAAATCACTCACCCATGGGAAAGTTGATAAATTATCTGTTTAGATATATCTGTTTGGGCTATCGGTGGAGGATAACCATGATTGTTGTAGAAACTACATGTTGATTAGGTAAGTTGAAACTAATCAATTGGAATATGTCATTGAATATGACAGTTGGATATAAACATTGAATATGTGATTGAATTGGTCATTGTATATGACAAAGTGTTTAAATACATTGTATATGCATATTGTTTGGGAGAAGATAGGAGATGTACTCCATTGTGTGGGAGGAGATAGGGGATGGACTCCATTGATAACTAAGTTGGCCGGAGTGTCCAGGGTGAAAGTCCCGAAATCTTATTTATATTTGGGTGCTGGTTCTCTCGGACATAGTTCCGTAAAATGGCAAGTGAATGGAAGTGTATGAATGTTATTCATGATTGAAGTGTTAATAAATGAGTTGTAGTCTCATTTTGAATTGTTTGGATAAGTAATGAACTATATCTATGAATTGATTTGGATAAATAAATGGAAGTGGATTGAAAAACGGATGTAAATGTTAATTAGTCATGGAAAGAATGTAAGTTGGTTTACAAGTGTTAAACATTTATCAGATGCTAATGTTTTAGTTAATGCTCATATCTGGTTTAGCATATCTCTACTGGGATTAGGCTCACCCTATTTGGGACACCATTTTCAGGTACAGGTGACATGTTGCCTCCAAGATCTTAGCTTGGGAGGTTTAGGAGTTGGAGGCTCTATGTTTTGTTATTTTGTTTTGGTGTTACATGTAGATTCAAGCCAAGGGCTTTCTATGTATACAATTAGAACTCTTCTTTTGTTGTAACCAAGTGATAACTTGGAAAGTTGTAAGCCCGTAGGACATTTACTTATTATTAACATGTAACATCTTTTGTAAAGAAGACATTGATGAATGGAAATATAATATTTCTTCTATGTTTATGGATTATATGAATGGTCATCATATACGTTATTTTGAGGGCGTTACACCCAAGGAAAAGTTAATAATTGATCTGTTTGATAGATTTATTTATATGTTTAGAAATAACTATTTTGGGCTATCGGTGGAGGATAGCCATGATTGTTGTAGAAACTGCATGATGATTAGGCGAATTGGAACTAATCAATTGGAATATGTCATTGAATATGACGATTGATATAAACATTGAATATGAGATTGAATTGGTCATTGTACATGGCAACGTGTTTAAATACATTGTATATGTATCTTTGTTTGGGAGGAGATAGGGGATGCACTCCATTATGTGGGAGGAGATAGGGGATGGACTCCATTGATAATTAATTTGGCCGGAGTGTCCAGGGTGAAAGTCCCGAAATCTTATGTATATTTGGGTGCCGGTTCCCTCGGACGTAGTTCGGTAAAATGGCAAGATAATGGAAGTGCATGAATAATGTTTATTATTGAAGTGTTGATAATATGAGTTGTAGTACCTTTTGAAATGTTTAGATATCAATGAACTATGTAAATGAATTGACTTTGGATAAATAATTGGAAATGGATTGGGATGTGGATGTGAATGTTGATTGGTTATGGAGAGGGTGTATGGAGTTTACATGTGTTAAACATTTATCGAATGCTAATGCTTTAGTTAATTCTCATAGACTGTTTAGCACATCTCTACTGGACATTGGCTCACCCTACTTGGGACACCATTTTTCAGGTACATGTGATATGCCGCCTCCGAGATCTTAATTTGGGAGGTTTTAGGAGTTGAAGACCCTGTTTTATTATTTATATTTTGTGTTAAATGTAGATCCAAGCAGAGGGCTTTTTATGTATAGAGCTAGGACTCTTCTTTTGTTGTAACCAAGTTATTACTTGGAAAGATGTAAGCCCGTAGGACATTCATTTTGTTGCTAGCATGTAATATATTTTGTAATGATGACTCTGATGATTGAATATATAATATTTCTTCCATGTTTACGAAATCTGTGAATGGTTGTCTTATACTCTATTTTGAGGGCGTCGCACTTAGTATTATCTTACCGGTAAGAAAATGTTCAGATACTAACAACACCCCCTTCCGCTTGTATAAATAATTTTTTTCCTCTCTCATATTTTCTATTTTTTATTTATGATTATCAAATTAAACTTGAATCTTTGTTTTTTTTTTTGGTGTTTAGTGAATTTTTAAAATATTTTCCTCATAAAAATTATATTTTTTTTTATGTATATTTATATGGCAACAAATTTCAAAAAACTTGCTCAAAATATGAAAAAAAAAATATAGAAAAAACTCAAAAATATGGAAAGGAAAAAAATAATTTTTTTTAAAAAGTGTTTTTAAATGACCAAAATCAAACAAGGTTATTATATTGTACGTGACGGGATAAAAACCTCAGGGACTTACCTTAGCGGTAAGATTCGTATCTTAGCGGTAAGAGTATTATCTTACCGGTAAGAAAATGTTCAAATACCGATTATGCCCCTTCCGCATATATAAATATCTCTTAAATTTTTTATTTTTTTCGTCTCTTAAATTTTCTATTTTTTTCTTAGGATTATCAAATTAAAACTGAATCTTTCTTTATTTTTTGGTGTTTAGTGAATTTTTTTAAATATTTTCTGCATAAAAATTATATTTTTTTATGTATATTTATATTAGCTGTGGCAAAATATTTCAAAAAACTTGCTCAAAACATGAAAAAAAAAGAAGAAAAAACTCAAAAATATGGAAAGGAAAAAAATAAAATTTGTTAAAAAATGTTTTTAAACGATCAAAATCAAACAAGGATATTATATTGTACGTGACGGGATAAAAACCTCAGGGCACCTATCTTGGCGGTAAGATTCACATCTTAGCGGTAAGAGTATTATCTTACCGGTAAGAAAATGTTCAAATACCGGTTACGTCCCTTCCGCATATATAAATATCTCTTAAATTTTCTATTTTTTTCGCCTCTTAAATTTTCTATTTTTTTTCTTGTGATTATCAAATTAAAACTGAATCTTTCTTTATTTTTTGGTGTTTAGCGAATTTTTTAAATATTTTCTTCATAAAGATTATATTTTTTTTATATATTTATATTAGGTGTGGCAAAAAATTTCAAAAAACTTGCTCAAAATATGACAAAAAAATATATAGAAAAAACTCAAAATACGGAAAGGAAAAAAATAAAGTTTTTTAAAAAGTGTTTTTAGATGACCAAAATCAAACAAGGTTATTATATTGTACATGACGGGATAAAAACCTCAGGGCACTTATCTTAGCGGTAAGATTCATATCTTAGCGGTAAGAGTATTATCTTACCGGTAAGAAAATGTTCAAACATTGATTACGCCCCTTCTGCATATATAAATATCTCTTAAATTTTCTATTTTTTTCATCTCTTAAATTTTATATTTTTTTTTCTTATGATTATCAAATTAAAACTGAATCTTTGTTTATTTCTTGGTGTTTAGTGAATTTTTAAAATATTTTCTTCATAAAAATGATATTTTTTTATGTATATTTATATTAGTTGTGGCAAAAAATTTCAAAAAACCTGCTCAAAATATGAATATATATATATATATAGAAAAAACTCAAAAATACAGAAAGGAAAAAATAATTTTTTTTAAAAAGTGTTTTTAGACGACCAAAATCAAGCAAGGTTATTGTATTGCACGTGACGTGATAAAAACCTTAGGGCACTTATCTTGGCGGTAAGATTCATATCTTAGCGGTAAGAGTATTATCTTATCGGTAAGAAAATGTTCAAATACCGATTACGCCCCTTCCGCATATATAAATATCTCTTAAATTTTCTATTTTTTTCGTCTCTTAGGTTTTCTATTTTTTTTTCTTATGATTATCAAATTAGAATTGAATCTTTGTTTATTTTTGGTGTTTAGTGAATTTTTAAAATATTTTCTTCATAAAAATTATATTTTTGATGTGTGGCAAAAAATTTCAAAAAACTTGCTCAAAATATGAAAAAAAATATATAGAAAAAAAAAACTCAAAAATACGGAAAGGAAAAAAACAAATTTTTTTACAAAGTGTTTTTAGACGATCAAAATCAAACAAGGTTATTATATTTTATGTGACGGGATAAAAGCCTCAGGGCACTTATCTTGTAACGCCCTCAAAATAAAGAGGATAATCTAACCCATGAGATTCATAAGCATAATATGAAACATATTACTTTCATTCATCAGAGCTTATATTACAAAAGAGATTACATGCATTTCACTTTCATAAATATTCATTATGAAACTACGGCATGTAACACTAATGGATAACAACAAAAATAAATGCTCTATGGGCTTACATATTTTCAAGAGATAACTTGGTTACAACAAAAGAGAGTCATAGGCTCTTTACAATTAAAGCCCTTGTGTAGACGTCCCCGAACGCTCCCGGGAGGATTAAGTCCCGTTCTGTTCATTTGGGGTCACTACAGCTCGGACTCTCAAATCGTCACGGTTCTTAATCTGAACCAAAGAGTCCAAATCCGGAAAATCGTTTTGACAAACAGATTTTTGAAAAGAAGTGCCAAACATGGACTGCTTTGCCAGATACAGAGTCGCCACCTAAATATTTTTTAATGGGAAATTTAGGAAACCCTGACTCGGTGCCAAAGGCCACGTGTCCGTCATCACCAAAGTTGCCTCGGCTCGGGAACTTGGGTACGATTGGGGAAGGTCACTTCGTGAGCACCCCCGCTCGCCCGATCAAAGATCGGTCTCTACTAACCATGATATCTATTTTTGAAAACATTGTATGTTCTTATTCCGGTTATTAGCCTAGGTTACTATGTGATGCGCACAGCATACAAGTATAGACTGCGTCGATTGAATTGGAGCAAAACATTTCATGTTTGTTTGTTTGTTTGAAAATGGTTTGATGGTGCTACCCGCAGGTAGGCTAAGACGTGGATTTGCCACCCTCGGGTGGGCTTAGAAAACATGATTTTGCCACTATCTAGTGGGCTTAAAACACACATTTGATGAATTATTCCAATTCAAATAACCCAACATTCACCCACAGGCATTCAGGCAGTTATATCACCTAAGCAAATAGCCTCATGGTAAGCATGCTATTCATGGCAGTCACTCACACGCATGCAAGGATGCTAAAGCATGGAACTTACCGAGTACTCCAAGCCAAAATAGAAACTTCATTAGAAATCATGCATGATCCTAACTATACAGAAATGCCTAATGCAACACATGCAAAAAATGCAATCTATAGTAGGCCCGGCTATTCTAAACATGGCATATGGAATGCTACAACTAACATGTATTCAACTTGGAATTGAAATACAAATGCAGTTAGTATGATGCGCCGAGCCCGGTGCATGCAATACAGATGAATGAATGCAAACATGCTATCGTACTGTATGTTAATTGAAATATGCCCTAATCTAACCATCAAAAGCGGATAAATAAAAGGGAGAAAGACGTGGGGTTGGAAGACATACAACACACACACGCACACTTATTACAGTTGTGCCCTCGCGCAGAGGGTCCAAATAAATAATACAGTCCCAAATAAAAGAATATTACAGTCCGAATATTACAGTCCAAATAATATACAAATTCCTAATTAATTAACAAATCAACTAAGAAAATAAATAAAACTGGCATGCAAGCCAGGGACTGCCTTGCTTCTGATGGATGATGCATGTCTGGGCTGCCTTGCGCGGAAATCCACCGGGATGCCCCAATTAGCCTCTGTTTAGCAGTTATTCTTGGAAAGCGTGCCAGACTCCGAAAAGTTGTTGATTCTTCATTTTGGTGCAACAGAGAGCAGGAAAAGGGCATAGCAATGTATTTTCACAAATATATGCATGCCTCGATTCTCGTGCCACCAATCACGCATACCGAGGCATGATGGCCGAGGAGTCGAAATGCACAATTCAATGTAGGATGAATGCACATGAAAACACAACAAAACCTAACTCCATCATGGATGATCCGGAGTGTCGGTGACTGGGGAATTGAGACACATTCCGTCACTCGGAGTACGAAATGCACCTCGTTTCCCGTGCCCGGGCTAACTCCTATTCCGAACACGATGCAATATGCATGATATGCATGAAATGCAACTAAGATACAATCCTAACATACACAATGCTATGGAATGACATGCCTCGAAATGCGTGCACACGGGCACGCAAACTGAGAAAATGACAGAATGCAATCTAAGATACAACCTAGTATGTACTATGCTGTGAAAATGAGATGCCTCGAAATGCGTGCACATGGGCACGCAAACCGAGAAAATGACAGAATGCAATCTAAGATACAACTTAGTATGCACTATGCTATGAAAATGAGATGCCTCGAAATGCGTGCACACGGGCACGCAAATTGAGAAAATGACAGAATGCAATCTAAGATACAACCTAGTATGCACTATGCTATGAAAATGAGATGCCTCGAAATGCGTGCACACAGGCACGCAAACCGAGGCAATGGCATACACAATGCGAATGACATGAAACATGATATGGGCTTATACCAACATGAGTGAGCCTCAGCCACACTCACTTAGGATGCCGGCGGATAAAAATGAAGTGCCTCGAAATGCGTGCACACGGGCACGCAAACCGAGGCAATGGCAGAATGCGATGTAATGACATGAAAACATGATATGGGCTTATACCAACATGAGTGAGCCTCAGCCACACTCACATAGGATGTCGGAGGATAAAAATGAAGTGCCTCGAAATGCGTGCACACGGGCACGCAAACCGAGGCAATGGCAGAATGCGATGTAATGACATAGGAATGGAAAGCAATCATTCTAGTAGAATTTCAGCAAGAAAATATGGGGGAAAACAGTCCCGAAATGAGGCGAAATGACACCAAATGCATGGAATTGTCCTGAAATGCGAATTTAGGCACCCGAAATGGCCTATAGCTATGCCAAACATGCACAATATGGACATGCAATGCAAGGACAGAAGCTAGACATTCCCAAAAAAGGCACTTTCACAGTTATAAACATGGCCAAACAGCAAGCATAAGTAGGGCAAAAATGGCATGCAAGAATAGGGGCCAAGAGAGGGGTAATGAAGCAAGTGATATAAGAAAAATTCAAACTGAAAAATTCCCTTCTACAACATTGAAGAGGGACCAAAAATATGAATTTTCACAGTATATGGCAAGCCTCGAATCAATATACAAACATGCTAAAAAAAAAAGCACAAGATTGAGGCTCAAAAGGTGCTATAACATGAAGTATACAAAATAATCACCAAACAGCCAAAGACCCTTAATAAAACATGTAGAATGGGCCAAAATAGGACTATTTCCAGAACTGTAAAATGGCCAAAAACAAAAGCATGATAGGCTAACTAAACATGCAAGAATGGGGAATAAAAGAGAGATATAACATGAAGTGGCATATGGAAGTCCCAAACCATGAAAGGACCTAAATGAAACATGGAGAATGGACCAAAATAAGCACTTTTTCAGAACTGTAAAATGGCCAAAAACAAAATCATGGTAGGCTGCCATTGCATGCAAGAATGGGGAATAAAAGAGGAGTATAAAGGTAAGTACAACATGGAAGTCCCAAATCGTGTTGAGCCCTTATTCAATGTTGAAGAGGGGCTCAAAATAAGCCTAATATCAGTTTACAACATGCTCAAAAACAGATTACTCATGGGCCAAAAATAACATGCAAGATTATGACATATAAGAGGATCAATGAAGAAAGTGCATGATGGAGGGCTCAAACAGGGTTGAGCCCTTAATGAAAAGTGAAAATGAGCTCAAAAGAGGGCCCCTTTCAGTTAGGGCCGGAGCTTGAAACAAAAAGCATATGGGGCTTACAAATGGATCAAGAAAAAGGGTCAAAAGAAGAGAAGTGTTACTCACCCTTGAAGATCAAAGCTTTTGTTGCTTCTTGGATCAATTTGCAGCTCCTTTAGCCTTTGAGAAGCCTTCCTTGTTGCTGGAAATGAAGTGGTGATGGTAGAGCTTGGTGGTGTAGAAGAAATGGTGCTTAGGGACTTAGGAATTTTCAAGGAAATGAGAGGTATAGAAAGGGATTTGTGTATGGAAGCTTGAAGAACAATTTTCCCAACCCCTACAAGTGAAGCCACCAGCTGGTTATAAGGGCCAAAAAGGGGGTGTAAAGGTGGGGGAAAAGGAGAGCAACTTTCCCCCACAAAATATCCCCCGGATAAAGATATTTTCTGGGGGATAAAGCTCCACAGCTGTAAAGTGCACAGTGCAAGGAACTCGGCCGGCCAGTTACTTTTACTCCAGGTGGCCGGCCGGCCACACCCCCTAGCCGGCCGGCTAGGGGTCAAAAGGGTCAAGCAGATTTAGTGGCCGGCCACCAACTGATGGTGTCCTCCTATCTGTGTACAACACAACCCTGTGGTTAGAAGTCCAAGAAAGTGGGTCCAAGGGGTTCAACATTAGCTCGGAAAGAGGGGTTCAAAAGGGTCAGGTAGAATTACTGGCCGGCCACCAACTTTTAGGGTCCTCTCATGTGTGTACATCACAAATATGTGGTTCAAAGTTCAAGAATGTGGGCCCAAGGTGTTCAACATTAGCCCGGAAGGAGGGGGTCAAAAGGGTCAAGTAACATTAATGGCCGGCCACCAACTTTTAGGGTCCTCCCATGTGTGTACATCACAAATATGTGGTTCAAAGTTCAAGAATGTGGGCCCAAGGTGTTCAACATTAGCCCGGAAGTGTGAAAAACGGGCGCCGGAGGGCGTCAGAGGATGTATAACTGGTTGCTACAACAATTGCTGGCCTCCCACCCTTCAGTGACCTCCCTGGTGATGAAACAGAGGCACCTGCCAAAAAAGAACGAAAACCGATGCAAAACGAACCCTCGGGGGCCAAAACACGCAGTTCGGGGTCCCGAAAATGGGCTGCTAAGCACCGAAAGTGGCATTCGGCCACGAAGTGGGTTTCTCAGACTCCAGTGTCCCTCAAAAGGGAGCAAATAAGGAGCATGCCAAAAATCAGAGCAAACGGAGTCGGTTAGGCGGTCCCGAACCGAGGCACACGGCCTGACGGCTCCGAAAACCGGAAACCGGACTCCGAAATGGGAAAAATGGCCTACGGCCACCGAATGTAGCCTACGGACATTGAGAGATAGTCTACGGGACCTCTCCCTTCCCTCAGGAAAAGAAACAAAGAAAACCGAGCCTGGTTCGCAAACCGAGGCGAAGTACAAAAGAGGGTTCGGAAGTCCGGAGGCAGGGCTCACGGCCGTGACTCTGAAACTTCTGAACAAGCACATTATGCAACATCACCAAGCGCTCAATCGGTGACGTCTGAGTCTTAAGGTCGGTCAAAAATGGGGTGTCTACACCTTGGTTTAAAAGAAAACATAAAAACACAAAACAAAATAACAAAAATAGAGCCTCCAGCCCCTAAACCTCCCAAGCAATGTCCTTGGAGGCAGCATGTCACCTGTACCTGAAAATGGTTTCCTAAGTAGGGTGAGCTAAAGCCCAGTAGAGATATGCTAAAACAACATATGAGAATTAACTAAGATATTAGCATCATATAAATGTTCAATACTTGTAAACCAACTTACACCCTTTCCATTACCAATTAATATCGACATCCATATTTTAGTCCATTTCTATATAGTTATCCAAATCAAATTCATTGACATAGTTCATTCTTATCTAAACAATTCAAAACGAGACTCCAACTCATTTATTAACATTTCAATAACAACCATTATTCAAATACTTCCATTTTCTTGCCATTTTACGGAATCATATCCGAGGGAACCGACACCCATATATATACAAGATTTTTGGGACTTTCACCCTGGACACTCCGGCCAACTTAATTATCAATGGAGTCCATTCTCTATCTCCTCCCAAACAATGATACTTATACAATGTATTTAAAAGCGCGTCATATACAATGACTACCAAAATTCACACATTTAACAATTTAATCAAACCGTCATATTCAATGACATAATTCATACGCCTAGTTTTAGTTTACCTAGTCGTCATGCAATTTCTACAACAATCATAACTATCCTTCACCGATAGCCCAAAACAGATATTTCTAAACAGATAAACAAATCTATCGAACATATAATTTGCCAAACTTTCCATAGGTGAGTGATTTACCAAATCCAACTACACCATTCATTTATACGCCCTTCCAATTTCATATTTCTTCTATCAATTTCATTATTTATACAAATAATTCATTTAACTCATATTAGGACATGTAATGCCCTCAAAATAAACCCACAAATCATGCATTCATTACATCTATAAACTTAAGAGAGGAAAACATAATGCCATTCATCAGAGTATTCTTACAAAACATATTACATGTTGACAACAAAAGTAAATGCCCTATAGGCTTATAACTTTCCAAGTCAACACTTGGGTTCATCAAAATAGAGTTCTAACTCTTTACACAAAATAAGCCCATGGCTTGATATGCGTGTAATATACAAAAGAGATAACAAAAAGAGCTATCAGCCTCAAGCCTCCCAAGCTACTTCCTTGGAGGTGGCATGTCACCTGGACCTGAAAATGATGTCCCATATAGGGTAAGCCAACGCCCAGTAGAGAAATACTAAACATAATATGAGCAATAACTAAAACATTAGCATTTGATAAAATGTTTAACTCATATAAATCAACTCATAACACATTTCAATTTCATGACACATATGTCCATGCTTCATTTCATCTTCATTTACTTTACAATTTCGATTTAAAAACATGGCTCAGAACCTGGCCAAACAATTCCCATGAGACTACGGCTCATGTTAAAAACCTTTCCAACATCAACAATTTAAATGAGGTTATAACTCATAATAAACACTTCCATACTTCATAATAGATACACATATTTGCTGTATCAATGGCATATTAAAACACTTCCATACTTCACAAATGATACACAAATTTGCTATATCAATGGAGTCCATCCGCTATCTCCTCCCAAATAATATCCGGTTTAGGAGTCCATCCCCTATCTCCTCCTAAATCGTGACGTACATCCCCTATCTCCTCTCACACAATGCAATGTATATAAATAGTTATCATATACACGATCAATCAATACACAAATTCGATGTATTATTCCAACCGTCATATTCAATGACATGTTCAACAGATTAGTTTTAATTCACCTAATCATCATGCAATATCTACAACAATCAAGACTATCCTCCATCGATAGCCCAAAGTAATTATTTCTAAACAGATAATAAATGCACCAACAGATAAATTACCAATATTTTCAAGGGTGAGTGATTAATCAATCCAACTCCACCATTCATTCTCATAACTTCTCAATTTCATTATTTCACAATGAAAGTCATTAATTACACTAATGACCCAATAAAACCCAAATATGGCATTTTCTCCATTTTTTCGATATTGACCCAAAGGTCCAAATATTATCATTAAACATCCACAATCTCATTTTAGGACCCAAATACACATGTATTGGCCAAAAGAACAAAACCCCTCTTTTCATATTTGAAACCCTAATACCCACAATTACCCAACTACAACATTACATCAAAACGATTACAAGTTTATGTCAAAGACCATGAATATGAGTAGTTATCCCTACCTCAAAAGATGAGACCAAATGGAGATGATGAAGAATTTCCAAAGTGCTCCAAACTTCAAGATTTTCGGAGCAAAATGAAGAGCAAGCCAAACTCCACACTTTTTACAAAGGGACAAGGCTAGAAACACACTAGAACTAGATCAAACCTTAGAGAGAAGGTGAAATGTAGTGACAGAAGCTCTCAAAATAGATTTTGAAAAGTAAGAGAGAGAGTGAGAGTTGAAAAGGTGATCTAAAATGTCCCAGCTGCCAACTGTTATACGTATGACCTGCTCGAGCAGAAAATAGGACGCTCGAGCGTCAAACACAAAAACTTAACCTGCTCGAGCGCAAAAACACCCACTCGAGCGCCAAGGTACAAAACAAGACACCATCGCTCGAACGTAAAAAGGAACTCGCTCGTGCTTAGATTACACTCTTCCAGTACTTTTACAGACAACGAACACCCGCTCGAGCGCAAGGATACCCGCTTGAGCGCGACCCGCTCGAGCGTAAGGAAACCCGCTCGAGCGTGAAAAACACGTCTGCAGTATTTTTGCAGACGAACAAACTACTGAAGGTGTGCAAACTCCGCTCGAGCGCGAAGGGATCCGCTCAAGCGGACCACCAAAAATCTGGGCAACAAGAAATGGGACTAAAGCTCAACTAACCTGTTCGAAACACGCCCAAGACAATTCTAAACTCAAATGCAAAGAGTTAGAAGACGGAAATGAAATACAGACAACAACAACTATCAACGGAACTGAGTCTGGAATACAGTAAACATGAGAGGGAAGACTGGGATCGCTATAACCTCCCCCCCTTAAAGAATTTTGTCCCCAAAATTAGATACAAGTTTCAAAAACATGTTCTTCTCAATTCTTAACAATATTACAACTCAATATTCAACAACCTGACCCATTACCGGTCATCTCATCTCTTTTCAAGAGGCAAATCACAATATATTACTCAATATGCATTATCAACATGCTTTCCCTTGAAATTTACCAATTTCAACACATATTCCACCATTCAATTACATATTCAATGCCAATAATATATTTGCATTCCTAAAACAAGATTAACATGTGCAATGTTAAAATAAACTTCCATTTCAAGGCAAGTTCCACAATACTTCCATAAACTGAAACATTTACAATGTTTTACAACTTAAGACATATTCAATGCCCTTAAGGTTTATCAATACAACAAAATTCACAATACATGATTAAAAATCAACAAACAAGTCTGGATATTTCTCACGGACCTCCAACTTACGTTCCCAGGTGGCTTCTTCCACTCCGTGATATTTTCACAAAACCTTTACCAAGGGAATGGTCTTATCTCGCAAGACTTGTTCTCGCCTATCCAAGACCCGAACCGGTCTCTCCTCATACGAGGCATCCTCATCTACCTCCAAATTGGTCCAATCCAACACATGAGATGGATTTGACTCATACTTTCGAAGCATACTAACATGAAACACGTTATGTACCTCGGATAACTGCGGCGGTAAAGCTAAACAGTATGTGACCTCCTTAATCCTCTCAAGGATCTCAAAGGGACCGATAAACCGAGGGGACAACTTCCCACTCTTCCCAAACCTCATCAATCCCCGCCTAGGTGATATTTTCAGAAAGACATGATCACCCGCCTCAAATGCCAAAGGCCTCCTCCTATGGTCGGCATAACTCTTTTGGCGACTTTGGGCTGTAACAAGCCTCCTACGGATAAGCTCAACTTTCTCTGTTGTCTCCCGAACCAACTCTGGGCCCAACAAAGGTGCATCACCCACCTCGGCCCAACACACCGGAGACCTACAAGGTCGGCCATACAAGGCCTCAAACGGTGCCATACCCATACTTGACTGGAAACTATTGTTGTAGGAAAACTCCACCAAGGGCAAGTGCCTCTCCCACGTCCTACTAAAGTCAAGAACACAATATTGAAGCATATCCTCAAGAATCTGAATAGTAGGCTCGGACTGCCCGTCAGTCTAAGGATGATAAGCTGTGCAAAAGGTCAACCTAGTGCCGAAAGCACTCTATAAGCTTTGCCACAACCTAGCAGTAAAACGTGGATCTCAATCCGAGACGATCGACACTGGGACCCCGTGCAACCTCACTATGTCCCGAATATACAAGTCAGCAAGATGGCCTATCGAATCTTTCACGCGCATAGGGATAAAGTGCACCCACTTAGTTAACCGGTCTACAACCACCCAAATAGCATCACCACCCCGCTGAGTCCTCGAAAGACCTACAACGAAGTCCATAGTGACATGTTCCCACTTCCACTCGGCAATAGGCAAGGGTTGCAACAAACCCGTTGGCCTCTGATGCTCGGCCTTCACTTGCTGACAAGTAAGGCACTTCGATACAAAAATTGCCACATCTTTCTTCATTCCCCGCCACCAAAACTGGCGACCCAAATCATGATACATCTTAGTGCCTCCCGGATGTACCGCAAGGCGTGAATGGTGAAACTCTCGGAGTACCTCCTCTCGGCAAGGCTCTAGCACAAACAGACGGTCTCGGTATCTCACACTCAGGTCAGGATACAGAGTCAAACCATTCTCAACCTTTCCACTGGAGATCTTCTCTCAGAGGGATTCTACCTCAAGGTCACCTTTCTATGCCTCTAACACTCGAGTCACGAGTGTAGGCTGCGCAACAACGGAACACAAGGCCGCAGCCTCAACAGATTCGCCTAGAAGCAAATCAAACTCGCCAAGTGCACCTAACATCTCCCACTCCTGGATGGCTATACAAGCTACATTGCTAATGGATTTCCTGCTAAGGGCATCGGCCACAACATTGGTCTTTCCCGGGTGATATTACAACTCTAAGTCATAATCCTCAATGAACTCTATCCACCTCCTCTGCCTCAAATTCAAATCTCTCTGTGTAAACAGATACTTCAAACTCTTATGATCTGAGAACACCTCGAATCTCTCACCATAAAGGTAGTGCCTTCAAATCTTCAAGGTGCTAACTCTAGGTCATGAGTAGGGTAATTCCTCTTGTGAATTTTTAACTGATGTGAGCCATAGGCTACCACTTTCCCTTCTTGCATCAACACACAACCCAAACCCTCTCGTGAGGCATCACAATAAACCGCATAACCCAAACCTCTCTCCGGGATAATCAAAACCAGAGTGGTGGTCAATCTAACTTTCAACTCTTGGAACGACTTTTCACAAGTCTCACTCCATACAAATTTGACCCCTTTCCGCGTCAGTCTAGTCAATGGCAAAGCTAGTCTGGAGAAATCTTTCACAAACTGGCGGTAATACCCAGCTAATCCCAGAAAATTACGGATCTCGAAAACACTCTTAGGCTGTGCCCAATCCTGCACTGCCTCAATCTTGGATGTATCAACAGACACCCCTTCCCCGGAGACTACATGGCCTAAGAATTTAACCTCTCTTAGCCAGAACTCCCACTTCCCAAACTTAGCATACAACTCATGGGCCCTAAGCAACTCAAGCACCACTCTCAAGTGTTCCTCGTGCTCCTCCTCTGAAGGTGAATAGATCAAGATGTCGTCTATGAAAACGACTACAAAACGATCTAAGAATTCCCAGAATATTCGGTTCATCAAGTCCATAAACACTGCCGGTGCAATGGTGAGCCCAAAAGGCATCACCAGAAACTTATAGTGGCCATACCGCGTACGGAATGCCGTCTTCGGAATATCCTCCTCCCTAACCCTCAACTGGTGGTAACCCGATCTCAAGTCTATCTTAGAGAAACAACGGGACCCCTTCAACTGGTCAAACAGATCATCTATACGGGGCATATGGTATTTATTCTTAACCGTAGCCCGATTCAATTTCCGGTAATCGATACAAAGTCTTAAGGCACCATCTTTCTTTTTAGCAAAGAGGGCCGGTGCTCCCCACGGCGAAGTACTAGGGCGGACAAAACCCTTATCTAGCAACTCTTGGAGTTGAACTTTCAACTCACTCAACTCGGCTGGGGCAAAACGATAAGGTGCCATGGAAATCGGCGCCGTGCCGGGCACTAAATCAATGGAGAACTCAATCTCTCGATGAGGTGGTAAACTAACAAGGTCCTCGGGAAAAACATCTGAATACTCACAAACCACTCTCGGCAACTCAATCCCGATCTCATCACACTCACTACTCATAAAGCTAGCGAGAAGACCACTAAGCTCACTCCGCCCTCACGGATCATACACTGGTGGCAACACACTACCAACCCGATCCCCCAAGAAATGGAAACAATCCTCGCTCAAGGTATATACAGTGACCCTCTGGCGGTAACAATCAATATTAGCCCGGTATGACGATAGCCAGTCCATACCCAAAATCACATCAAAACCCGACATAGCCATAACTACAAAAGAAAATAAAAGTCGGTGGTCGGCGACCTCTATATCACAGCCCCGACACCCTTGTTTCAAAATTAACTCACCCCCAACAGGTGATACGACACAAATAGGAGATGCTACTGCGCCAACTCCAACCCCAAAACAGATGCAAATGCAGCAGATATAAAGGAATGGGATGCATCCGTATCAATCAACACATTAGCAACCAAGTTGTAAAACAAAAAGGTACCTCTCACAACAGATGGAGCCGGTACAAGATCTTACGCGGTAACAGCATACATGCGCCCAAGAGGTCTCTGGTCTACTTGCTTACCTCTCGGAGCAAAAGACTGCTGCACAGACTGAGACGATGAAGCCCCCTGATTGGACCTCGAGGCCTGAACTGACTATGCTGGCTGAAAACTCTGCGTCTGCCTTGAACCAGATGCACCAGATGTGCCACTCAACTGCGGGCAATACTTCTTCAGGTGCCCCGCCTAACCACACTGGTAACACGAGAGCGGCTGACCTCTGCCCTGACTCTTGCTCTGAGGTCAAGCTGAAGATGAAGCTACTCTCTGCCCTCCCCCTCTCTGCGGGCAAGCTGGAGACTTGTGGCCTAGCTGACCACATTTGAAACAAGTAATGTCTCCCTGACTGCCTCTCCTAGAACCTGCACTCGGCACTAGAAAGGTCGATCTAGCAAATGCACCCTGGGACTGCTGAGGGTTAGAACCCCTTTGTTTTCTACCGTCCCCTTGACCATCCTGACTTCTCTTGGAGCCCTTCATCCTCTCTTCCTTCTCCTGTATCATAATCTCCATATGGGCCGCGACATCCACAAGGCACCCATACTCCCGGGTCATGGATCCACTAACTCTGGTCTTGAGCCCATGTCTCAACTTCCTCTCAAACTCAATGCAATGACGTACAAGCTCAGGTGCAAACCTAGATAAACTGGTAAATGCGGCCTCAAACTCGGCCACTAGCATACTTAGCTACTTGAGCTGACAGAACTGGTCCCTCAACCTCTCCCTAACAGCTGGAGACAAAAACTTCTCCTGGAAAGCATCTACAAAGGCCTTCCATGTATCACCAACACGACCCCTTATGAACTTCCACCACTGACCCGCATCTCCCTTCAACTGGAAAGACGCCAAGGTCACCTTCAAAGCCCCGTCTTCGATGCCAAGCATCTCAAACGTCTTCGTCATCTACTCAAGCCACTCATCAGCCTTAAGTGGCTCTTTCAGATCGCCCACAAACTCGTCCGGATTAGACTGGAAGAACTCCCTCTTCAGAAAGGAAAGCCCTGCCTTAACCACATGGGCCTGGGCTTGATTCTCAGCCTTGAGAATGCCCATAGATTCCCTCAAAGCTCCTGCCATCTCGCGGGCCAAGGTGCCCATGGCCTGCTAACCTACTGGCTCGGCCACATTGGCCTGACCAACACCCTCTTGCTGTGCCGGAATCTCATCCGGTATAGGCATCTCCTGCCTCATAGGCCTACATTGCCTACCACCACATCCTTGTCCTGACATCCTAATAAAGGTAACGAAAAACATTAGCACATTAAAAAATGTGCCGAAGCTATAACACTAACGTCCTAATGCAATGGACAACTGTAATTCATTCCACGTATGCACATAATCACATAAGTGTAGACGCGCCCGCGTGGGACCCCGCTACAGTTCGGACTCGATTTTGTTGTCACGGTTCTTAATCTTGAACCAAAGAGTCCAAATCTGGCAAATCGTTTTGAGAAAACAGTTTTTAGGAAAGAAGTGCCAAACATGGACTGCTTTGCCAGATACAGAGTCGCCACCTAAATATTTTTATTTTTTTTATGGGGAAATTTAGGAAACCCTGACTCGGTGCCGAAGGCCACATGTCCGTCATCACCGGAGTTGTCTCGGCTCGGGAGCTTGGGTACGATCGGGGAAGGTCAGCTATGAGCACCCCCTTTCGCCCGGTCCGAAGACCGGCCTCTACTAACCATGATATCCGATTTTGAAAACGTTATGTGTTCTTATTCCATTTATTAGCCTAGAATTACTATGTTATGCGCACAGCAAACAAGTATAGACTAGATTGCCGAATTTGGAAGTAAGCATTGCATATCCGTTTGTTTTAGAAAACACTTTGGAATTTGCTACTCGCAAGTAGGCTAAAATACGGATTTCAACGAGTTTCTCCAACTCAAACAATCCAACCTTCACCCACAGGCATTCAAGCAGTTTATCTCATATAAGAACTTAGCCACATGGTAAACATACTATCATGGCAACATTCACACGCATGCGATATGCTAAAGCATAAATACTTACATTGTACTCCATGCCAAAACAACAAACTAGTTAGCAAACATGCGTGTCCTAGTCCATGTCAAGTTGACTAATACAACACATGCAAGATGCAATTAGAGTAGGCTCGGCTAACCTAAATATGGCACATGAAATGCAACCAATTGATTCACGTATTCAATTTGGAATTTGAAATACAAATGCAGTTAGCATGATGTACCGAGCCTAATGCATGCAATACAAATGCATGAATGCACGCATGCATAGCATAAGGTATGCTAATTTCAAAAATGCCCTAATCTACCATCATAAGCAGGTAAATAAAAGGGAAGAAAGAAGTGGGGATTGGAAGACATACACACACTCACCCACACTTATTACAGATTTGCCCTCGCTCGGAGGATACAAATAAATATTACAATCCAAATAATAAGCAAATAAAATTATTACAGAAATTCTAATTTGCCTAATAGGAAGAATGCAAACAGAAAGGAAAGGGATGGCCGCAGCCTCTGCCTCGGGATGCGCGAATGATGCATGCTCGAAACCCGGCTCGCCTGGAAAACCCGTACCACATCACTGCCACCTCTGTTTATACTGCCCTGCTTCTCTGAAAATTTCCAAAGCCCTAGGACAGGTTCCTTGCATGCTGCAGAGTACCACCGGCTAGGGGGGATTCCCACCGGCAGTGCACAATTTCCACCGGCCGTTTTTGGATCTATCGGCTGTAAACAGATTGCCGACCGGCGCAGAATTATGCTGGTCGGCAAAAATCTCCTGCAGAAGACAGTTTTGATAGCAAACAGAGGACAGACAGTATGGCATGGGATTTCAGGCACATGTAAGCATGGTCATGCTTCCTATCATGCTTTGAATTCAGGGAAGCATGGCCCTCGATCCTCGAGCCATCAATGGTGCATGATAGCCCAAGGGATCAAGTTTGCCACTTGATGTAAAGATGCATGCAACATACAAATGAGGACCAAAGCCTTATCATGTCGAAGTCAAAGGCCCCGGCGACCGAAAGTTAAGGCGCATTACATCACTTATGGTATGGACGCCCCTTAACCTTCAACACTTAGTTTGACACCCCAAACCAAGTAGTGCAATGCATGTTATGCAAACATGGCTCAAAATGCAACAATGAGATGGAAATGCAAAGCATGCCAAATGTTATGCAACTAGTATGGCCAATATGCAATGCTAGGCATGCGAAATGCAATGCGAATACGAACAATTTAAGCAATGGGACCAAAAAATTACAACACTTAATGAAGCAATCATGCAATGGTCATAAGACAAGCATGCAAGGGGGCCTCAAACCATAAAGGGGCAGACCTTAATCCACCCCAAAACAGCGGCCAAAAGTGCCTAAAAGGGTGGACAAAAACCTATGCCAGCATGCAATCCAATGGTCCCAAGGCTAAGGCACGAAAAGGGCCACTTCACTTCCAACAACAAGACTAATCATGGCATGATTTAGACAAGTAAAAACAGAATTTTTACAGGCAAAATAGGACTCCAAACCCTCCTAATATGGCAGCTAAAGTGGCTCCAAAGAGGTGTGTGCACCAAGGCTCATATCTAGGCATAAAAGGGGCACACCCTCAAGGCATGGAAGAGGTCACAAATGCAAGCATACAAGCATGATTTATGGACTGAAATGGGGTCCTAAATGATGCCAAATCATGAGGATGATCATAGTTATGCATGCTAGAGGTCAAAATGCTCAAAGCTTACAAGCCAAAACATAAAGAGACGACATCAAACTATGCAAACATGGCTGAAATGAAGGGCCAACAGACCTTAAACATGGTAAGACAATGCCAAAACCTTCATGAAACTAAGCCTACACATGCAAGAATCATGGCCTAAACACAAGGTGCCTTTCTAGGCCAAAAGGGGCAATGCAAAGCAAGTACTTTAAGCATGCAAAGAGGTATAAATCCGACCAAAAACAGAGATTACATATGACCTAAAAACACCTAAAAAGTTCTGAAATAAGGCAAAAATCAAGCAAGCATGCATGTTACCTTTTAAGCCAAAATGCAAGGAAATAAGACAATGAAGGGAGAGGGGTGTCCCTCCCCTATGCAAGACTTCAAACCACCTTCCGTATCACTGAAAATCAACTGGTTTTTAGTGGTGAAAAGACCAACACACTCAAGCAAACAAGGCCTCACAAGGGAAGCACAAAAGGGGCCAAATAAGGCCTAATAAGGTGAGTTTGCACTCAAACCACAAAACAACCTTAATGAAAGTTCTAAAGCATGAAAATGTAAGCTTTTTTTATGTTATGCACAAGAGCTAAATCAGCAAGCAAGATAGGTAAAAAACTATTGCAAGTTTGGGGAATCTAAAGTAAAGTGCTCACCCTTGAAGATCCTTTGAAGAACAAATGGTCCAGCCCTCTTCTTTTGATCAAAATCAGTCCAAAAACTCAAGAATCAACCCCCCAAGTCCCTCAATCTCGGAGCTAGGTATAATAGTGTGTGTATTAGTGCAAAAGTAAGGTAAAAGCACACTTTTAGGCCAAGAAACACACACAAAGGAGGAGAGAGAGGGAGGTATAGAGATAGGGTGTATCTATCTATGGAAGCTCTGGTTTTTGCCTTCAAAGTTTCTAACCTAGAGCCAAGAGGAGGCTTGTCCTCTTATAGAACTCCCTCTTGCAAAGCTTATACAACAAGCTTGCTTAGAGGGAGATCCCTCCATACACGTGTATGGAGGGAGGCAGAGTTGGTGCCAGCTATCACAGCTGGCACAAAATATCTACATAAAGTAGATGAACAGTGGTCGGCTACCCAAAAATGTCATTTTGACAAAAAAGAGTGCCGACCGGCAACAAAATGTGCCGACTGGCAGAAAAGATTGCCGATGGAAGCAAAAACCAGCCGGTGGCCCCTAGCCACTGCCGGTGGTGTGTGGGGATGTCTCACAAGGCATTCCCTCCTCTTCCAAGGCAAAACACAAGTGTTTGGTGTGAAACCAGACACTAAACAGTCAAGTTCGGAGATCCTGAGGCAAGGCGTGTAGCCGAGACCTCCGGGAACTCCAAACGAACACAAACATGGGTAATCACCGAGTGTTCAAACGGTGACGTCCAAGTCTTGAGGACGGTCAAAAATGGGGTGTCTACAATAAGTACTTACGAATTTCCTTTTCGGATAATGATAGTCCCAAGGCGTTACTAGAGTTCCGGTTAGAAACAACATTGATCAAGTGCTTTTCCAACAAGACTCACAGAAACCCAAGGATCCAATCAACGTCCTAGAAATTAAATTCCATACCCAAGTAGTCACATAAACATGTTATCACATAGGTATATAACATTACACTTAAGTCTCTAACAAGCGAGGCAAACCCATTGTGGTACTAACCACTTCCCACGTACCCAAAGTATTCGAACCCGGTACGCTCTGATACCAAGTTGTAACGCCCTCAAAATAAACCCACAAATCATGCATTCATTACATCCATAAACTTAAGAGAGTAAAACATAATGCCATTCATCTGAGTATTCTTACAAAAGATATTACATGTTGACAACAAAAGTAAATGCCCTATAGGCTTACAACTTTCCAAGTCAACACTTGGGTTCATCAAAATAGAGTTCTAACTCTTTACACAAAATAAGCCGATGGCTTGATATACATGTAATATACAAAAGAGATAACAAAAAGAGCTATCAGCCTCAAGCCTCCCAAGCTACTTCCTTGGAGGTGGCATGTCACCTGAACCTGAAAATGATGTCCTATATAGGGTGAACCAACGCCCAGTAGAGATATGCTAAACATAATGTGAGCAATAACTAAAACATTAGTATTTGATAAAATGTTTAACTCATATAAATCAACTCATAACACATTCTAGTTTCATGACACACATGTCCATGCTTCATTTCATTTTCCTTTACTTAACAATTTCGATTTAAAAACATGGCTCAGAACCTGGCCAAACAATTCCCATGAGACTATGGCTCATGTTAAAAACCTTTCCAACATCAACAATTTAAATGAGGTTATAACTCATAATAAACACTTCAATACTTCACAATAGATACACATATTTGCTGTATCAATGTCATATTAAAATACTTCCATACTTCACAAATGATACACAGATTCGCTGTATCAATGTAGTTCATTCCCTATCTCCTCCCAAATAATATCCGGTTTAGGAGTCCATCCCCTATCTCCTCATAAATCGTGGAGTACATCCCCTATCTCCTCTCACACAATGCAATGTATATAAATAGTTATCATATACACGATCAATCAATACACAAATTTGATGTATTATTCCAACCGTCATATTCAATGACATGTTCACCAGATTAGTTTTAATTCACCTAATCATCATGCAATATCTACAGCAATCAAGACTATCCTCCACCGATAGCCCAAAGTAATTATTTCTAAATAGATAATAAATGCACCAACAGATAAATTACCAATATTTTCAAGGGCGAGTGATTAATCAATCCAACTCCACCATTCATTCTCATAACTTCTCAATTTCATTATTTCACAATGAAAGTCATTAATTACACTAATGACCTAATAAAACCCAAATATGGCATTTTCTCAATTTTTCCGATATTGACCCAAAGGTCCAAATATTATCATTAAACATCCACAATCTCATTTTAGGACCCAAATGCACATGTATTGGCCAAAAGAACAAAATCCCTCTTTTCATATTTGAAACCCTAACACCCACAATTACCCAACTACAACATTACATCAAAACGACTACAAGTTTATGTCAAAGACCATAAATATGAGTAGTTATCCCTACCTCAAAAGATGAGACCAAATGGAGATGATGAAGAATTTCCAAAGTGCTCTAAACGTCAAGATTTTCGGATCAAAATGAAGAGCAAGCCAAACTCCACACCTTTTACAAAGTTATAAGGCTAGAAACACACTAGAACTAGATCAAACCTTAGAGAGAAGGTGAAATGTAGTGAGAGAAGCTCTCAAAATAGATTTTGAAAAGTAAGAGAGAGAGTGAGAGTTGAAAAGGTGATCTAAAATGACCCAGCTGCCAACTGATATACGTATGACCCGCTCGAGCGGAAAATAGGACGCTCGAGCGTCAAACACAAAAACTTAACCCGGTCGAGCACAAAAACACCCGCTCGAGCGCCAAGGTACAAAACAAGACACCACCCGCTCGAGTGCAAAAAGGAACTCGCTCGAGCATAGACTACACTCTTCCAGTACTTTTACAGACAACGAACACCCGCTCGAGTGCAAGGATACCCGCTCGAGCGCGACCCGCTCGAGCGTAAGGAAACCCGCTCGAGCGTGAAAAACACGTCTGCAGTATTTTTGCAGACGAACAAACTACTGAAGGTGTGCAAACTCTGCTCGAGCGTGAAGGGATCCTATAGACACCCCATTTTTGACCGTCCTTAAGACTTGGACGTCACTGTTTGAACACTCGATGATCATCCATGTTCATGTTCGTCTTGAGTCCTCAGAGGTTTTGGTCGCACGCCTTGCCTCAAGACCTCTCGACTTATTTGTTTTGTGCTTGGTTGTGCACCAAACACTTGTGTTTTTGTTTCTGAGGGTAGGGAATGGCTTGCTGGCCATCCCCACACCTCACCGGCCTTGGCTTGAGGCCACCGGCCAATTTTTTTGGTCAGTCGGCAATGTTTTTTGTCGGCCGGCCATTTTTGTTGGTCAATCGGCCATATTTTCCAGCCGACCCTTTCCATCTGCTTTTGGCAAATATTTTACGCCAGCTGTCATAGCTGGTATCCACAATACATCCCCTTCATACACGTGTATGAAGGGATTTGCTCCCTTGTGTTGGCTTCTCCAAGAAGCTTAGGAATTGAATTCCTATAAAAGGAGGGCCTTCCCTCGCTTTTCAGAGGTTGAACAACCTGTGATATATGATATATATCACTCTCTCTCTCTCTCTATATCTCCCTCTCTCTATAAAGTTGTGTGTGTAACAGTGTTCTAAAGGGGTTTTTGTTCTTAGTTTTGTACTAAGACACCTAGTGTTACACTATACTTTGGTTGCTGAGGTTTTAAGGGGTTGATTTCAGAGTTTTGAGTTGGTTTTTGATTAAAAAGAGGTGCTGGTGTTGGTGGTCTTGAAGTGTTCTTCAAGAGTGAGAACTTACCTTTTTATTTCCCATTTTTGCTTAAGGTTTTAGACCTATTTTCATATTGTTTCGAGCTTAGTGTATAACTGATAAAAGTTCTATATTTTCATGTTTAAGATGTTTCATTAAGGTCACTTTTGTGTTGGGGGTCGTCCACCCCCTCTTAGGCCTTGTTTGGTCTCTTTTTGTGCCTTCCTCTTTGGGCTTTGTAACCCTTTTGTTTTGGCCTTCTCACCACTGAAATCTAGAGGATTTTCAGTGGTAGAGAAGTGGTTCTAAGGTCTTGTATAGGGGAGGGACACCCCTCTCCCCTTACGACTCATTTGTTTGCATTTAGGGCTCATAAAAGTAGCATGTTTGCATAGCTTTATTTGGCTCCATTTCAGAGGGTATTTGGTGTTAGTTAATCATGTTAGACCTCTGTTTCATGTTGGTTCGATGGCCTATTGTATGCATCATGCACTTGCTTTGTAATCCCCTCTATTGTCGTGACATGTACCATGCATTTAGACCATCATGCTTGCATGTTTTAGCTCAACTTCATGAAGCTTTTAGCCATGTTGTGACATGTTTAAGCTCTGTTTGGTGTTGATTCAGTCATGTTTGCCATGTTTTGCATAGCCGCCATGTATCCTAGCTTGTTAGTTTTGAATGTATGAGTCATGAGCATGCTTTATTTGGGTTATTTCAGTGATTTGGAATCACTTATCATGCCATTTTAGTCCATGCTCCATGCTTGTATGCTTGCATTTACCATCCTTTCAATTCCTTGAAGAGTTGCTCTTTTGTGCCTTAAAATAGGTCATTGTGCATGCCTCTTTGTTTAAGTCCTTGGGCTGCCATATTAGTGGGTTTTGGGGCTCCTTTTGGCACATTATAACTATGATTTTCCTTGATTAAGTCATGCCATGCTTGGTTGTAATGGGTGTAGTGCGATTCCCTCTTTTGGCCTTGTGTACGCTTTGTTTTGTACTCGCCTTTCTTAGCATGTTTTGGCCTTAATCCATGCACGCTCTAGCCTTATTTTGGTCTGCCCTAAGACTGTTTTGGGTCACCTTGGTCCTTTGGGACTTGGTTGATATGGCCATGGTTCAAGTCCTTTGGCTAGCTTTGAGCTTTAAGTCCATTAGCATGCCATGCTTGTCTTGTTTAGTTGATTTGGCATCACTCTTAACATGATTTCAGATCTTATTGCATTGCCATATTCTCATGTTTATCACATCTCACTCATATTTGAGGATTGTGCATTGTTGCATAGTTTTATGGATCAATGTGTGAACATGCGTGTTTTGCCCTTTCGGCGTCTTAATTCATCACTTTGGCTACTGTTTTGGACGTGGCTGAGGTCTTCCCACTATGGTCTAAGTCCATCTTTGTATATAGCCACATGCTTAACATGGTACATCTTGTTGCATACTTGCTAGTTTAAATTTTGTCACATGCTTGTGTAGGTTGCTTTGCATTTGGCATGCTCGCCACTTTAGCCTTGGTGTGCATGCTTGAGCCATGTTGCACTTGGCATATTCATGTTACATTGCATTACTTTGAGTTGGCATGCTCATGTTGCAATGTTTGCATGCATTGCATTATATTTGGCATACTTGCATGTATTGCATTGTGTTTGGTTTGGGGTGTCAAACCAAACATGAAGAATGAGGGGCGTTCGTACTTAAAGTGACAAAACGTACCTCAATCCTCGGTTGCCGACACTCTTGATTCAACATGATAGAGTGTGTAGCATTCATTTGTTTTGTTATATTCATTTATATTGATTTGCACACTTGACACCTTTGGCCATCATGCATCAAAATGCATGATTGGTGGCCCTAGGGTCAGGAGCCATACTCCCTTGAGTTCTTAGTCTAATAAGGAGGGTGGTCGTGCATACATTGTCTTGTAAATGCCTTGCCATGCACTGTCTGTCCTCTGCTGCAGCAAAACCAGTGTTCTGCAGGAATAAATGGCTGGTCGGCCACTTTCAGTGCCGGCCGACTACCAAAATCGTGCCGGTGATCCCATTTTTGGTTGATGACCATATTTCCATGGCCGGTGGTGTTTTCTCTGGGCCGGTGGCATCCCAAAGTGCTCAGGGAGTGGTTCAGAAGTAACCTTAGGATTTTCACAATTCTCAAAGGTGCAGAACAGTGCAAACAGAAGCATGGCAACGGGTTTCCGAGCAAGGCGAATCGAGCATGCATCATCCAATCATTTCGAGGCAGAGCTGCGGCGGCCTTTTGAATTTCATACTTAGTTTATTTTGTAATTAATTTTTTAATTAACTAAGGGTCTGTAATAATTAATTAGCTAGAGTAGTTAATTATTTATTTGGTTTGTATTATTCTTTCGGACCCTCCGTCGAGAGGGCGAATTTTGTAATAAGTGTGCGTGAGTGTGTGAATGTCTTCCAACCCTACGTCTTTCTCCCTTTTACTTACCTGCTTTTGATGGTTAGTTCAAGGTCATGTTTCAATTAGCATACCTATGCTTTGCATGCGTGCATCATTCATCTGTCTTGCATGCACCGGGCTCGGCACATCATACTAACTGCATTGTATTTCAATACCAAGTTGAATACATGTATCAAGTTGCATCTCATATGCCATTCTTAGGGTAGCCGAGCCTATTTTAGTTGCATTTGGCATGCGTTGCATTAGCCATCTTAACATGAACTAGGATCATGCATGATTACTAACTAGTTTCTTGTTTTGGCTCGGAGTACACTGTGAGTGTTTATGCTTTAGCATCTTGCATGTATGTGAGTGACTGGCATGATAACATGCTTACCATGAGGCTATTTGCTTATGTGATGTAACTGCTTGAATGCCTGTGGGTGAAGGTTGGGTTGCTTGAATTGGGATAATTCATCGAAATCCGTATTTTAGCCTACTTGCGAGTAGCAAAAGTCAAAACCATTTCCAAACAAACGAATACGCGATGCTTTGTTCCAATTTAGGCGATCTAGTCTATACTTGTGTGTTGTGTGCGTCACATAGTAGTTCTAGGCTAATAACCGGAATAAGAGCACATAATGTTTTCAAAACTCGATATCATGGTTAGTAGAGGCCGATCTTTGATTGGGCGAGCGGGAGTGCTCACGAAGTGACCTTCCCCAATCGTACCCAAGTTCCCGAGCCGAGGCAACTTTGGTGATGACAGACACGTGGCCTTAGGCACAAGTAAGGGTTTCCTAAATTCTCCTAAAATAAAAGATTTAGGTGGCGACTCTGTATCTGGCAAAGCAGTCCATGTTTGGCACTTCTTTCTAAAAATCAGTTTTTCAAAACGATTTGCCGGATTTGGACTCTTTGATGATTCATCAGTCTTGCATTGCACTCTGCGAGATTAGATACAGGACCGCGACATCGAGTCCGAACTGTAGTGAGCCCAAATGAACAAAATGGGATTCCCTCCCGGGACGTTTGGGGACGTCTACAGATCCACTCGAGCGGACCACCAAAAATCTGGGCAACAAGAAATGGGACTAAAGCTCAACCAACCTGTTCGAGACACGCCCAAGACAATTCTAAACTCAAATGCAAAGAGTTAGAAGACGGAAATGAAATACAGACAATAACAACTATCAACGGAACCGAGTCCGGAATACAGTAAACATGAGAAGGAAAATCGGGATCGCTATAGGACAAATCTCCCAATTTTTCAAATATCAACCCCGATGTTCAATCTCACTACTAATTGTCATATAACATCATAATCAAGACCTCACATACGTATAAGGGGCTAAATATAGAAAAACCCTCTTTAAAAAATTCACAACCAAGACCTAACTTCACCCAAATCTTCCCAAATCCCACCATTTATCCAAAATGACAAATGCTTAGGTTAAAACTCATATTAAAGAGTAGAATATCCCTACCTCAAGTGTAGAAGCTCAAAGGAAGAATGGAAGAAGCCTCAAAGATGTCCAAACTTGATTTTGCTCTGATGAAATAGAAGCCCACAAGATGCTACACCTCTTTCTCAAAGGAAGTAGAGTAGAAACTCTTAGATTCAAAGGGGTTTGCAGAGAGAAGTTGGATTTGTAGAGAGAGAGAGACAACTGATCTAGGGTTTTGAGTGAGAAGAAGTGCACAAAATGATACAAAAATGCTCTGCTGCGAACTGATATACGTAGTCCTTGCTTGAGTGAAGGAGTCGTCGCTCGAGCGACCAGAAGCAACAGGTGCCCTCGCTCGAGCACAAGAAGTGTCGCTCGAGCTCAAATGCAAAGCTTCAGGTTTGCCATAGACGCACACGCACGCTTGAGCGCAATAAGTCTCGCCCGAGCGAAGAAGCAATTTCACTAGACTCGCTTGGGCGCAATAAGCTTCGCTCGAGTGAAGAACTTCCTCTTCCCAGAAAAACTGCGTCTGAGAGAGAAACCTGAAGACCCTCAAACCTTGCTCGAGTGCAAGAAACCTTGCTCGAGTGAAAAGCAAATTAAATAAGGCTCACTCGAGTGCAAGAAGCCTCGCTTGAGTGAAGAAGCCAGAATCTGGGCAACAACAATCTAAACCAATCAACAACCAACCTGTTCCAAACACGGCCAACAAGTTCCAAAACTCACATACAAAGAGTCAAAGGGGAAAACAAGACATGGATACTATATTCAACCACGGAACCCAAGTTCGGGACACAATAATGGTCAGGGCAAAACCGGGATCGCTATATATCTTAACGGTAAGATTCATATCTTAGCGGTAAGAGTATTATCTTACCGGTAAGAAAATGTTCAAATAATGATTACGCCCCTTCCGCATATATAAATCTCTTAAACTTTCTATTTTTTTCGTCTCTTAAATTTTCTATTTTTTTTTCTTATGATTATCAAATTAAAACTGAATCTTTGTTTATTTTTTGGTGTTTAGTGAATTTTTTAAATATTTTTTTTCATAAAAATTATATTTCTTACGTATATTTATATTAGGTGTGACAAAAAATTTCAAAAAACTTGCTCAAAATATGAAAAAAAAATATAGAAAAAACTCAAAAATACGGAAAGGAATTTTTTTTTTTTTTTAAAAAAAAAGTGTTTTTAGACAACCAAAATCAAACAAGGTTATTATATTGTACGTGACGTGATAAAAACCTCAGGGCACTTATCTCGGCGGTAAGATTCATATCTTAGCGGTAAGAGTATTATCTTACCGGTAAGAAAATGTTCAAATACCGATTATGCCCTTTCCGCATGTATAAATATCTCTTAAATTTTCTATTTTTTTCGTTTCTTAAATTTCTATTTTTTTTCTTATGATTATCAAATTAAAACTGAATCTTTGTTTATTTTTTGGTGTTTAGTGAATTTTTAAAATTTTTTCTTCATAAAAATTATATTTTTATGTATATTTATATTAGGTGTGGCACAAAATTTCAAAAAACTTGCTCAAAATATTTTAAAAAATGTAGAAAAAATTCAAAAATGTGGAAAAGAAAAAAATAAATTTTTTTAAAAATTATTTTTAAATGACTAAAATCAAACAAGGTTATTATATTGTACGTGATGGGATAAAAACCTCAGGCACTTATCTTAGCGGTAAGAGTATTATCTTACCGGTAAGAATATGTCGCCTATACACCCCCTTCCGCATTTATAAACAATTTTTTCCCTCTCTTATATTTTCTATTTTTTTTTTCTGAAGATTGTCAAATCAAAACTGAATCTTTTCATTTTTTTAGTGTTTAGTGAATTTTTTAAATATTTTTTTCATAAAAATTATACTTTTTATGTATATTTATATTAGGTGTGGCTAAAAATTCAAAAACATGCTAAAAATATCAAAAAAAAAAAAAAATTATCAAAAATTAAAAAAAACAAAAAATTAATAAAAAATTATAAAAAGATGTAATTTCGGTAAACGGGGAAGTAACAATAAGAGATTAATATAAATGTGAGTTATATTATACCTTCAGTCACAATAATATATTTTACATATATTTTGAGTTACCATAATTTATTTTACGCAATTTGTATATATAAATTATATTAATATTTCAATTACGTTGGTTATTTTTTGAACTCTATTTGCTTAAATTGAAATCCATGGATGTGTTTGTTTAAATTTTAAAAATTATTTGACAATGATTTTATAAACAATTATTTTCTATAAGTACCACCATGAGAGTCTCATGCATTTGAGACTTAAATAAACCATTGGCTTCTGATTGGTCACCTTGTAGCCCTTTGTTTGTCATGAATCCATTGATCTCTATTCTGACTGTCACTCTAGTGATCTCTGTTCTGTTTTGTTTTGTAGCGTGGTTATGATTATTTATTTACATAATTTACGTATTTCAGTTTCTGCCACTTAAATAATTTGTTTATTCCAATTAAATTAAGTTAATGTTTTAGCTTAAATAACTATTCATGATTACTTTCTGTCCCCTATACTCTTGGCATAATATTTCTCACTCTGCTGTGTACTTATAACTGTTACTCTTTTTAGGTATGAGATGTAAAGAAGAACTGTAACTTCGTATAGTGGATGTAACGCCCCCAAAATATTACATAAATCAACCATTCATACAATCCATAAACATAGGAGAGTTTGTATATCTTCATTCATCAGAGTTTTCTTTACAAAACTATTACATGTTAACAACAAAAGAATGCCCTATGGGCTTACAGCTTTCCAAGTCATCGCTTGGTTACAACAAGAGTAAAGCCTTAGCTCTATAGATAGAAATCCCTCGGCTTGGATTTACATTTACTCACAAAACAAAAATAATCAAAACAGAGCCTTCAACTCCTATACCTCTCAAGCTAAGCCCTTGGAGGTGGCATGTCACCTGTACCTGAAAATGGTGTCCGACGTAGGGTGAGCGAATGCCCAGTAGAGATATGCTAAACAACATATGAGAGTTAACTAAAATATTAGCATTCGATAAATGTTTAACACTCGTAAACCAACACATACCACTTCCATGACCAATAAACATTGACATCCTTATTTCAATCCGTTTCCAAATTTTTATTCGAATCAATGCATGACATAGTTCAGTATTATCCAAACAATTCAAAATGAGACTACAACTCACATTATCAACACTTCAATCATGAACATCATTCATACATTTCTATTCACTTCCAATATCTTGCCATTTTACGGAACTACGTCCGAGGGAACCGGCACCCAAATATATATAAAAGGTTTTGGGACTTTCACCCTGGGCACTTCAGCCAACTTAATTATCAATAGAGTCCATCCCCTATCTCCTCCAAAACAATGGAGTACATCCCCTATCTCCTCACGAACAAAGATACATATGCAATGTATTTAAATACGTCGTCATATACAATGACCAATTCAATCACATATACAATGTGTCAATTCAACCGTCAATGACATAATCCAATTGATTAGTTTTAATTTACCTAATCATCATGCAATTTCTACGACAATTATGGCTATCCTCCACCGATAGCCCAAAATAGTTATTTCTAAATAGGTAAATAATTTATCAAACAGATAAATTATCACTTTTTCCATAGTTGAGTGATTTATCAATCCAACTACACCATTTAATCACAATCTTCCCCAATTTCATAATTTCCAAGCCAATTTCATATTTCCACATTGATTTCATCAATTATTCAAATAATGTACATAATGTAAATTAGGGCATTGTCCCTTTTTTTTCCAAATGTTGCGCCCAAGGCCAAATTCCACCCATTATACACAATAACCTCATTTTTGAAACCACACATACACATGGAACCCCAAAAATAGAAAACCCCTCTTTTATAATTTCAATCTCAAACCCTAACTTCACCCAAAAACCCCAAATCCCACCATTTATACAAAATGACCAATCCTTATGTTAAAACTCATAAAAAAGAGTAGAATATCCCTACCTCAAAGTGAGAAGATGAGCCAAGCAAGAGATAAACTCCAAAGACGCCGAAATCAACTTCCACTCGGATGAAAATGGAGATCTTGAGAAGCTCCAACTTTTTAATGAAGGAATGAAGGTGAAGAGGCCACTAGATCTAGGTCAAAATGTAGAGAGAGAGAGTATTTGAGAGAGAGAAGCTCTTAACTTAGGGTTTTGGAAAGTTGGAGAGAGAGAAATGACAGAAAAAGTGATTTAAAATATCACTTACACGATTTGATATACATACAGTCCGCTCGAGCGGAGAGTTTGACGCTCGAGCGTCAAACACAAAATTATACCTGCTTGAGCGCAAGAAAGACCACTGGAGCGCCAAGACACAACAGTAAGGAAAAATCCGCTCGAGCGCAAAGACACCCGCTCGAGCGTAGAATACACTCATCCAGTACTATACAGACTTTAGTCAGTTGCTCGAGCGCAAGAAGGTCCGCTCGAGCTCAAACCCACTCGAGTGTACTAAACTCTGCTCCAGCTTGAGAAATACTTCTGCAGTATTTTTGCAGACGCACAAAATATTGAATGATCGCAAACCCCGCTCAAGCGCAAAAAGACCCACTCGAGTGGAAAACCAAAATTCTGGGCAACAACCACTTGGACCCACTCGCTACCAACCTGTTCTAAACACGCCCAAGACATTCCAAAACTCCAATTCAATGCGTAAGAGGAGGAAAAGGCATAAACAACAACACCAAGCCACAAGACCCGAGTCCGAAACACCATAAAGGTCAGGTTAGAAATCGGGATCGCTATAACCTCCCCCCTTAAAGAATTTCGTCCCCAAAATTACAAATTAAGTTCAAAATCAACGTTTGGTCATTCCCAATAACATTATTCTTATAAATCCAACACCATGACCCATCCCCCGGCCATTCATTTTCCCCGACTCAATACACGAGCCCATATTGAAATGAAATTCACAATTTCCATCACATTAACAATGTTTAATAAAAATTTAAATTTTCAACAAGTGTACATGGCACATACAATGCTCCCAGGGTAAGATAATACACATGATATTCCATATTTCCAAACATATGCAATGTTTACAATAAACTCATGTTTCCAAGATGTCCATAACATATACAATGTTCTTATAATTTAAACATATACAATGTTCATACTTTCCTGTAACAACAATTATAATCTCAATACAAAGTTATACATTAGCAAATAAGTCCGGATATTTCTCTCGGACTTCCATTTCACGTTCCTTAGTTGCTTCCTCAACTCCGTGATGTTTCTACAAAACTTTAACCAAAGGAATTGTCTTGCCTCGTAAGACTTGGTCCTGCTTGTCCAAGACTCGCATCAGTCTCTCCTCATACGAAGCATCCTCATCTACTTCTAAGTCGGTCTAATCCAACACATATGATGGATCCGGCTCATACTTCCGAAGCATACTAACATGAAACACGTCATGCACTTCGGACAATTGCGGTGGCAATGCCAAACGGTAGGCAACCTCTCCAATCTGCTCAAGGATCTCAAAAGGGCTGATAAATTGAGGGGACAACTTCCTACTCTTCCCAAACCTTATCAAACCCCGTCTAGGTGATATTTTCAGAAAGACGTGGTCACCCACCTCAAAAGATAAAGGTCTCTTCCTACGGTCGGCATAACTCTTTTGGTGACTCTGGGCTGTAACCAATCTCTTACGAATAAGAGCTACCTTTTCAGTCGTTTCCCGAACCAATTCCGGGCCCAACAAAGGTGCATCACCCACCTCGGCCCAACACACTGGAGATCTGCACGGTCGGCCATATAAGGCCACAAATGGTACCATGCCAATACTCGATTGGTAACTGTTATTGTAGGCAAACTCCACTAAGGGTAAGTGTCTCTCCCATGACCCCTTAAAGTCAAGGGCACAGTCTCGAAGCATATTCTCAAGGATCTGAATAGTGCGCTCGGATTGCCCGTCAGTCTGAGGATGGTAAGCCGTGCTAAAAGTCAATCTAGTGCCCAAGGCACTCTGCAAACTCTGCCACAATCTAGCAGTAAAATGAGAATCTCTATCAGAGATTATCGACACTGGGACCCCATGCAACCTCACTATGTCCTGAATATACAAGTCAGCAAGGTAATCTACCTAATCCTTTACATGCATAGGAATAAAGTGCGTCGATTTAGTCAACCGGTCAACTACCACCCAAATGGCATCACTACCTCGATGAGTCCTCGGAAGATCCATGACAAAATCCATCGTGACGTACTCCCATTTCCATTCGGCTATAGGCAAGGGTTGCAACAAACCCGCCGGCCTCTGATGCTCGGCCTTCACTTGCTGACAAGTAAGGCACCTTGACACAAACACTGCCACATCTTTCTTCATACCTCTCCACCAAAACTGGCGACTCAGATCATGATACATCTTCGTGCCTCCTGGATGCACCGCAAGGCATGAATGGTGAAACTCTCGGAGTACTTCCTCCCGGCAAGACTCCGGCACAAACAAACGGTCTCAGTACCTCACACTTAGGTCAGGATACACGGTCAAACCCTTCTCTACCTTACCACTGAAGATCTTTTCCCAGAGGGATTCTACCTCAAAGTCACCCTTCTATGCCTCTAACACCCGATTCACAAGCGTAGGTTGTGCAACCACAGAAAACAAGGCTGCAGACTCAACAGACTCTCCTAGATGCAGGTTAAACTCACCAAGAGCACCAAACATCTCCCATTCCCGGATAGCAATACAAGCTACATCACTAATAGATTTCCTACTTAGGGCATCGACCACAACATTGGCCTTTCTTGGATGATAATGCAACTCAAAGTCATAGTCTTCTATGAACTCCATCCACCTTCTCTGCCTCAAATTCAAGTCTTTCTGTGTAAATAGATACTTCAGACTCTTATGGTTTGAGAACACTTCGAATTTCTCACCATAAAAGTAGTGTCTCCAAATCTTTAAGGCAAAAATCACAGCTGCAAACTCTAGGTTATAAGTAGGGTAGTTCCTCTCGTGTGTTTTCAACTGACATGAGCCATAGGCTACTACTTTCCCCTCTTGCATCAATACACAACCCAAACCCTCATGTGAGGCATCACAATACACTGTATAACCCAAACCCCTCTCCAGAATAATCAAGATTGGAGCGGTGGTAAGTCTAATTTTAAGTTCTTGGAACGACTTTTCACAAGTCTTATTCCACACGAATTTGACCCCTTTTCGTGTCAATCTAGTCAATGGCGAAGCTAGTCTGGAGAAATCCTTTACACACCGACGGTAATACCCGGCCAATCCCAGAAAACTACGGATCTCAAAGACATTCTTAGGCTGTGCCCAATCCTGCACTGCCCCTATCTTAGATGAATCTACGGTCACCCCTTCCTCGGATGCCACATGGCCTAAGAATTTAACCTCTCTTAGCCAGAACTCACACTTCCCAAACTTAGCATACAACTTATGGGCTCTAAGAAACTCAAGCACCACTCGCAAGTGTTCCTCGTGCTTCTCCTCAGAAGGTGAATAAATCAGAATGTCGGCCACAAAGATGACTACAAAACGATCTAAGAACTCCCGGAAGATTCGGTTCATCAAGTCCATGAACACAGCCGGTGCATTGGTAAGCCCAAAAGGCATCACCAGAAACTCGTAATGGCTATACCATGTACGGAATGCCATCTTTGGGATATCCTCCTCCCTGACCCTCAACTGATGGTAACCCGATCTCAAGTCTATCTTACAGAATTAACAGGACCCTTTCAACTGGTCAAACAAATCATCTATATGAGGCATAGGGTACTTGTTCTTAACTGTAACCCGGTTCAATTTTCAATAATCAATACAAAGCCTCAAAGCCTCATCTTTCTTTTTAGCAAAGAGGGCCGGTGCTGCCCACGGTGAAGTACTAGGGCGAATAAAACCCTTATCTAGCAACTCTTGGAGTTGAATCTTTAACTCACTCAACTCAGCTGGGGCAAAACGATACAGTGCCATAGAAATCGGTGCTGTGCCAAGCACAAAATCAATAGAGAACTCGATCTCTCGATATGGTGGTAAACTAACAAGATCCTCAGGAAAAACATTCGAGTACTCACAAACCACTCTTGGTAACTCAATTCGAGTCTCATCACACTCACTACTCATAAAGCTAGCGAGAAGACAGCTAAGCTCACTCCGCCCTCACGGATCATATACCAGTGGTAAGACTCAACCAACGCGATGCCCTAAGAAATGAAAACAAGCTCCGCTCAAGGTACATACAGTAACCCTCTGACGGTAGCAATCTATAACAGCCTGGTATGACGATAACCAGTCCATACCCAAAATCACATCAAACCCAGACATATTATAGCGATCCTAGTTTTCCCTCCGTTGTTTATTGTATTGTGGACTTGGTTCCATGGATGATTGTTGTTGTCTCTATTGCGTTTCCGTCCTTTAACTCTTTGTATTTGCGTTTTGGGTTGTGTTGGGCAGGTTTGAAACAGGTTGGTCATGTTTAGAAATAAACCGTTAATGCCCAGATTTTGGCCTTCACACTTGAGCGGGCCCTTTTGTATTTGCTCCTCCACTCGAGCGGGCAGTTTGACACTCGAGCGGGATTCTTCAACCTTCAGTATTTTTTTTCCTGCAGGTCATCGGACGCTCGAGCGTGTACTTTCATGCTCGAGCGGGGACCTTCTTTTGCAGAATTTCTAGAAGTATGCATTCCACGCTCGAGCGGCGCTTTTCATGCTCGAGTGGGAGTCTGTGTCTGACGCTCGAGCAGAGCGTTCCACGCTCGAACGGGCTGTATTGTATATCGTCTAAGATGAAGCTTTTGAAATCACTTTTTCGGCCCTCTCTCTCTCTAAAGCACTCCAAAACCCTAATTTAAGAGCTTCTCTCTCTGGAATGCCCTCTCTCTCTACATTTTGATCTTGATTTAATGAGACCCAACCCTTGTGTCTTCATTAAAGTGTTGGAGCTTCTTAAGACCTCCATTTTGACCCGAAAAGTTGTGGGTTTGGAGCACTTTCGGGTTTCTTCATCATCTCCTTTGGGTCTCTTCATTTGAGGTAGGGATAACTACTCATATTTATGGTCTTTGACATAAACACGTAGTCATTTTGATTTAATGTTGAAGTTGAAAATTTTGGGATGTTAGGGTTTCAAAACTTGAAATGTATAAAGAGAGGTTTTGTTCCTTTTGAACTATACATGTGTGTATGGGTCTTAAAATGAGGTTATTGATGTTTATTAATTATATTTGGACCTTTGGGTCAATGTTGAGAAAAGAGGGAAAATGCCTTAGTTGGGTTTACTCGGGTCATTGGTGTAATTAATGAAATTAATTATGAGAATGTGAAATTGGTTTGGAAATTATAAAATTGAGAAATTATGAGATGGAATGGTGTAGTTGGATTGATTAATCACTTGCCTATGAAAATGTTGATAATTTATCTATTTGATGAATTCATTATCTGTTTAGAAATAATTGTTTTGGGCTATCGGTGGAGGATAGTCTTGATTGTTGTAGACACTGCATGATGATTAGGTGAATTAAAACTAATCAATTGAGTATGTCATTGAATATGACGGATGGAATAACACATTGAATATGTGCTTTGCTTGATCATTTTATATGATAAGTGTTTAAATACATTGCATATGTATCTTGTTTGGGAGGAGATAGGGGATGTACTCCATTGATAACTAAGTTGGCCGGAGTGTCCAGGGTGAAAGTCTCGAAATCTTGATTACGTTTGCATAACGTAAATGAGTTGAAGTGTTGAGGTATTATTAATATGAGTTGTAGCCTCATTTAGAATTGAAGTATGGAAATGTTAATGATATGAGTTGTAGGCTCATTTTAATTGATCATGATCGAAGTATTGTTAACATGAGTTGTAGCCTCATTGTAAACTATATGGATGAATAGAGAACCATAGCTATGAATTGGTTTGGATAATGAAACGAAAAAGGATTGATATACTTATAAATATCTGTGAATATGGATTGGTTATGAAAGAGATGTACGTCTGTTCATATGAGTTAAACATTTATCAAAAGCTAATGTTTTAGTTATCGTTCATATTATGTTTAGCATATCTCTACTGAGCGTTGGCTCACCCTATATGGGACATCACTTTCAGGTACAGGTGATATGCCGCCTCCAAGGTCTTAGCTTGGAAGGTTTTGGGAGTTGAAGACTCTTTTGGTTGTTTTGTTATTTTTGGTGTTACATGTAAATTCAAGCTAAGGGCTTAATGTGTTTAGAGTTAAAACACTCTATTTTTTTTTTGTAACCAAGTGTTGGCTTGGAAAGTTGTAAGTCCGTAGGGCATTTACTTTTGTTGTCAACATGTAATACTTTTGAACTAAATACTCTGATGAATGGAAATATGTTTTATTCTTTTTGTGTCTATGGATCTCTTGAATGATTGGTTTATATGTATTTTTTTTTTTAGGGCATTACAACTTGATATCAAAGCATACCAAGTTTGAATACTTTGGGTATGTGGGAAGTGGTTAGTACCTAAGTGGGTATGGAATTTAGTTTCTAGGATGTTGATTGGATCCTTGGGTTTCTGGGAGTCTTGTTGGAAAAGCACTTGATCAATGCTGTTTCTAACTGGAACTCTAGCAACGCCTCGGGACTGTCATTATTCGGAAATGAAATTTGTAAGTGTTTATGTGATTATATGCTTACGTGGAGTGAATTAAGGTTGTCCATGTATTAGGACATGAGTGAAATAGCTTCACCACATTTGTGAATGTGCTAATGTTCTTGTTAGGATGTCAGGTCGAGGACATAGTGGTAGGTGTGGTAGGCCTAGCAGGCAGGAGGTGCCTATACCGGATGAGATTTCGGTGTAGCAGGAGGGGGTTGGTCAGGCCAATGTGGCCAAGCCAGTAGGTTAGCAGGCCATGGGCGCCCTAGCCCGCGAGATGGCAGGAGCATTGAGGGAATCCATGGACATTCTCAGGGCTGAGAATCAAGTCCAGGCCCATGTAGTTGAGGCAGGGCTGTTCTTTCTGAAAAATGGAGTTTTTCCGATCAAATCCGGACAAGTTTGTGGGTGATCCTAAAGAGCCACTTAAGGTTGACGAATGGCTTGAACAGATGATGAAGACGTTTGAGATGCTTGGCATCGAAGACGGAGGTTTGAGGGTGACCTTGGCATCCTTCCAGTTGAAAGGAGACGCGGGTCAGTGGTGGAAGTTTACGCGAGGGCGCATTGGAGGGACTTGGGAGGCTTTCGTTGATGCCTTTCAGGAGAAGTTTTTGCCTCCCACTGGTAGGGAGAAGTTGAGAGACCAGTTCTGTCGGCTTAAACAACTGAATACACCAGTGGCAGAGTTTGAGGCCACCTTTACCAGCTTATCGAGGTTTGCACCAGAATTGGTGGCGACCGAAGAGCGTAGGTGCTTGGAGTTCGAGAAGAAATTGAGGACCGGACTCATGCTTTGAGTGGCCGGGTCCATGACTAGGGAGTATGGGCGCCTTGTGCAGGCTGCAGCCCTTCTTGAGACCATGATGGAGGCAGAGGAGGAGATGATGAAGGGCTCCAAGAGGAGTCAGGAAGGTCAGGGGGACGGTAAGAGGCAGAGGGGATTTAACCCTCAGCAGTCCCAGGGAGCATATCCTAGATCTACCTTTCCAGTACCGAGTTCAGGTTCCGGGAGAGGCGGATAGGGAGACTTCACTTGTTACAAATATGGTCAGCTGGGCCACAAGTCTCCAGCTTGCCCGCAGAGGGGGGGAGGACAGAGAGCAGCTTCATCTTCGGCTCGTCCTCAGAGCTAGAGTCAGGGCAGAGGCCATTCGCTCTCTTGTTACCAGTGTGGTCAGGCGGGGCACCTGAAGAGGTTTAGCCCGCAGTTGAGTGGCACATCTGGTGCATCTGGTTCGAGGCAGACTCAGGGCCAGCAGCCAGCTCAGTCAGTTCAGGCCTCGAGGGCCAATCAGGGAGCCTCTTCGGCTCAGTCGGTGCAGCAGTCTTATGCTCCGAGGGGTGAGCAGGTAGATTAGAGGCCTTCAGGGCGCATGTATGCTGTTATAGCGTAGGATCTTGTACAAGCTCCATCTGTTGTTAGAGGTACCTTTTTGTTTTGCAACTCAGTTGCTAATGAGTTGATTGATACGGGTGCATCCCATTCCTTTATATTTGCTGCATTTGCAACTGTTTTGGGGTTGGAGTTGGTGCAGTTAGCATCTCCTATTTGTGTTGTATCACCTGTTGGGGGTGAGTTGATTTTGAAACTAGGGTACGTTGTGATATAGAGGTCACAGATCGCTGGCTTCCATTTTCGTTTGCAGTAATGGTTATGTTGGGTTTTGATGTGATTTTGGGTATGGACTGGTGTAGACCGCCCGGAACTCCGTTCCGCGCGCGAGGGCGCGAATCGTTGTTCTTAGCTACTACAGTTCGAACTCACGTCACGGTTCTATATCTAATCTCATAAAGTGCAATGTGAGACTGATAAATCACCAAAGAGTCCAAATCTGGCAAATCGTTTTGGAAAATCGATTTTAATCAAAAAGCGCAAACCATGGACTACTTTGCCAGATTTCAGAGTCGCCACCTAAATATTTTGTTTTTGGAAAATTTAGGAAACCTTGACTCGTGCCAAAGGCCATGTGTCCGTCATCACCAAAGTTGCCTCGGCTTGGGAACTTGGGTACAAGAGGAGAAGGTCATGCAATGAGCACCCCCGCTCGCCCGATTAAAGGATCGGCCTTTACTAACATGATATGTTATTTTTGAAAACACGTGTGTTCTTATTTCGATTCATTAGCTAGCTTACTATGTGATGCACACAGCATACAAGTATAGACTAAATCACTCAATTTGGAACAAAACATCTCATGTTTGTTTGTTTGAAAATGGTTTGAAGGTGGTACTCGCAAGTAGGCTAAGATGCGGATTTTGCCACCCTCAAGTGGGCTTAGAAAACATGATGATTTACCACTCTGCAAAGTGGGCTTAAAACGCACATTTCAATGAATTGTTTCAATTCAAGAAATCCAACCTTCATCCACAGACATTCATGCATTAATCAATTAAGCAGTTAGCCTCATGGCAAGCATGCTAACATGGAACCATACACATCTCATGCAGGATGCTAAAGTGTAAAAGCTTACCTAGTACTCCAAGCCAAAACAGAAGCTAGTTAGAAATCAATGCGTGATCTTAGCTATGTCAACAATGCCTAATGCAACACATGCAAAATACAACTAAGATTGGCTCGGCTATTCTAAGATGTCACGTGAATACAACTAGATAACATGTATTCAAATTGGTATTGAAATACAATGCAGTTTGTGTGATGCGTCGAGCCCGGTGCATGCAAGACAGATGAATGGATGCATGCATGTGAAGCATAAGGTATGTTAATTGAAAATGACCCTAAACTAACCATCGAAATCGGTTAAGTAAAAGGGAGAAAGAAATGGGGGTTGGAAGACATGCATCACACACACACACACTTATTTACAACATCGCCCTCTTGGAGGAGGGTCCGAATGAATTTAGCCAACTAGCTACGCTAATTAAACTAATTATTACAAAACAATTAATTAACTAACTTAGGTAATTAATTATTAAAAAACTTTAACTAATTAATCAAATTAACTAAATTACAAAACCAACTAAGTAAGAAACTAAATAGGCTGCCACAGCTCTGCCTCGGAATGATGAATGATGCATGCTTGGTCTTGTCCTCCTGGAAATCCACCACCGTGCCTCGTGATTCCTCTGTTTGCACTGTTTTAGACTTCTGAAAATTGTGCCTACTTCTAAACTACTTCTGATCCACCTTGTGGACATGCCGAGAGGTCATCGGCCAAGAGGGGTGGCCATCGACCAAAGGAAATGGCTGTTGACCAATTTTTATAGTCGATCGGCCGACTAAGTAGTCGATCGGCCACTGCTTCCTGCAAATTCTCCCTTTGCTGCAACAGAGCACTAACAGAGGCATGGTAGTGTATTTACAAGAAAATGTGTGTGCAACTACACCCCTTATCATGTCTTAAGCTCAAAGGAGTGTAGTGCTCGGCTCCCGTGCCACCAATCACGCATCTCAATGCATGTTGGCCAAAGAGGCCAAGTTGCACAAATCAATGTTAATTCATGCACACAAATACCACATAAGAGACCTTAACCTCTATCATGCTTGATCAAGAGGGTCGGCGACCGAGAATTGAGGCACGTTTCATCACTTCAAGTATGAAACGTCCCTCATTCCTCGTGTTTGGATTGACACTCTATCCAAACACAATGCAATGCAATGCAACAAGCATACAAAAATCATGCTATGCAACAAGCATGCAACAACATGCAATGCACCAAGTATGAAACAACATGCAATGCCACAAGCATGCAACAACATGCTAAACATCATGAACATACAACAACATGCAAATAACAATGTCATGCAACAACATACAAACAATAATGCCATGGTAAGGGCCATGTAATGCAATATTCAATGGACCAAACCAACCCCAAACAAGCCTCATGCATGCCAATACAATGGCCAAAACATGCTTAAACAAGGCCAACACAAGCTAGAATTAAAGGCATGAAGCATGGAGCATACAAGGCCAATGAGGAAGGTTGCACTACACTTACCAAAACCAAGCATGAGATGACTTCACCCACTAAAATCAGAGTTATGGCATGTCAAAACAACACCAAAAATGCACTGATATGGCAGCCCAAAAGCCTAGGCAAGATGGCATACACAATGGCTCATGTTTAAGGCATAAAGCACAAGCTTCCAAAAGCATAGAAATAGTGACACATGTGAGTGTATGGCAATGCTATATGCTCTGAAATATCATATTAAATGATGTCAAATCATGCACATGGCCCAAGCAATGCATGCTAGCAACTTGGAAACTCAAAGCTAACAAGCTAGAATGCGCTATGGCTATGCCAAACAAGTCATGCATGGCCAAAACAACATAAACCAGAGCTAAAACATGGTAAAACATGAACAAAATCTTGTTGGAGTTGAGCCATAATCATGCTAGAATGATGGTCAAAAGCATGATGCATGTTAGGCTAGTGAATGGATTTGCACTACAAGTGCAAGGAGCATGCATGATATGATCAAACCAAGCCAAAATAGTGTTATATCATGGCAAAACAAGACCTAAGACATACTGAAATGGAGCCACAAAGAGGTAAAAAAGCATGCCAACTTGGTAAGCTATTAATACAAGCATTCAGGACACAAGGAGAGGGGATGACCCTCTCCTCTTTAAGACCTCAAAACCCACTTTCCACCACTGAAATTCCTTTGGAATTCAGTGGTAGAAAGGTCATGCAAAGGCTAAAACAAAAGCTTAAAGAGGTGGCCCAAAACAAGGCAAAACAAGGCACAAGAGGGGGTAGATCACCCCCAACACTAACAAGGCCTTAAACAAACATGTTAAGCACTTGAAAACAAAACTTTTTTCAGTTCAAAGCTAAGCCAAAAGAAGCATGCAAAGGCGGCTAAAGGCTTAAGCAAAACAAAGCTTAAAAGAGGGTTAGAGACTCACCCTTGAAGAACAACTTCAAAGCAACAACTTTAGCAAGTTTTCTGAGTTAAAACCAGTTCTTGAGTCCAAGCAAAACCTTTAGGCGCCTCAGCAACAAGATTATGGTGTTTGAGTAGGTGCTTTAGTGCAAAAGTGTGAAGAAATTACACTTTTGAGCACAAACAAGTGCAAATATAGAGAGAAAGAGGAAACAAAGAGAGAGATACATGTTTTGTATCTCAAGATTTCAGAACCTCTGGAAAGGGAGAGGGGTCTCCCTTCTTATAGAAAATCAATTCCTGAGCTTGTTGGACAAGCTAAGGGCTTGGTTCAATCCCTCCATACACGTGTATGGAGGATGAAATCTGTGCTTACCAGCTGTCACAGCTGGCACAAAAATATCTGTAAAAGTAAATAAAAAGGCCTCGGCCAAAAGATATGATCGATCAGCCAGAAAGGGTGCTGACCGGCCAAAAAGAGTGCCGATCGGCTAACACTGATGGCCGATAGAGAGAAAACATGACCGATAAGCACAAGGCTTGGCCAATGGGTTATAGGGATGGCCAACAAGCCACCCCATTCCCTCAAAAACAAAACCACAAGCTCTTGGTCCACAACCAAGCACAAAATAGACAAGTTGAGAGGTTCCAAGGTAAGGCGCGTGGCCAAGACCTTCAAAAACTCAAAATGAACACGAGCATGGATAATCATCAAGTGTTCAAATGATGACGTCCAAGTCTTGAGGACGGTCAAAAATGGGATGTCTACAGTTGCCCCTCTTTGACAGAACTTAAAAGTCATAAGATGACGGGAGTGAATGTCAAAGCCCAGAGACAACCCATTTTTTACAAGGCTGAAGACTTAGACAAACATACAAGATAATAAAGAGATGCGCCCGCAGGCAAGGGCAACATGCAAATGACATGCACAATGCCGAACATAACTTATGATCATGCAAAGAGGGCTGTAATGAAACATCTAGATGCAAATGTTATGCAAAGAAATGCCACAGTAAACTCGTACACAAGCAAACAAGTAAACACGCCTCGCGTGGAAATTACAAACCAAACTACATTTCATGCAGAAAGGATGTAAGAAACTTTTGCAACCTTAGCGAACAAAGTGTGATAGATACACTAAGTAAATGTGTGATAGATACACAAAGCGAAGGATAGAGTGATAGATACACAAAGTGAACAAAGTGTGATAGAAACACAAAGTGAAGCATAGTGTGATAGATACACAAAATGAAGCATAGTGTGATAGAAACACAAAGTGGACGAAGTGTGATAGATACACAAAGTGAAGCATAGTGTGATAGATACACAAAGCAAACGTGTGATAGATACACAAAGTGAAGCATAGTGTGATAGATACACAAAGTGAAGCATAGTGTGATAAATACACAAAGTGGACGAAGTGTGATAGATACACTAGGCGAATGTGTGATAGATACACTAAGCAAATGTGTGATAGATACACTAAGCAAACAAAGTGTGATAGATACACTAGGCAAATGTGTGATAGATACACTAAGCAAACGAAGTGTGATAGATACACTAGGTGAACGAAGTGTGATAGATACACTAGGCGAATGTGTGACAGATACACTAAGCAAACGGAGTGGAACTTCTTTGAATGAACCGTACATACAATATTGTCTGGTTGCTCCAGCTTTAAATGAACCGTATATACAATATCGTGCCTGCAAATGAAAGAAGCTTCACAGGTACCAAGCAATAAGAATGCATGTTCCATGCAAAAATCAAAAGCATGACCTATGCTAACTTCCAAATGCACGTTCCATGCGAATATAAGGGGTGCATATTCTATGCAAGCATGAGAAATACAAATTCTATGCAAACGTGGCGAATGTATGTTCTACGCCATATCAAGACGCGTATACTATGCAAAAGTGAGCGATGCATATTCTATGCGAAACAATGAAAATGCATGTTCAACGCGGCATGCATACTCTATGCAATGAAATCATGAATACACATTCAATACAAAAATGCACATGCTATGTAAGTGCGATGATGCATGTTCTCTACGATGATGCAAAATAAATGTTCCACACAATGATATAGAGATGCCCATATTCAATGCAAGCATGACAAAGGCATGTTTCCCACAATATCAAGATACAACCTCAAAACGAGTCCATGCGCACCCAATGCAGGAGTGAAAAGCATATAACAAATGCGAACCTTGTAAACGTGACAAGGACAATGGAATGCAACATTCTCAAAAGTAATTTTCAAATCTTGCAATATACAAAAGGATACGAAAGAAGGATACACCTCGTGCGTATTGAGTGCCGCACATGGAAGACACGGTTCGAGGTCACCACGGAGGCCCCTTAAGCTCCAAAAGTGTATTTTCTTGCATTTTCTTGAGAGATAAGGGTACAAATCAACATAACTACCCCCAACAAGGGCATTGGATATCCATCGGCCACAAGGGAGAGCCATCGGCCATCCATCGGCCATCAAACAAGCTTATCGGCCAACAATTTGGCCGATCGGCCAAAAGTGGCAGATTCGGGGCAGTTTTGTCCATTTGCCTCGGGTCTTTAAGTATAGGGTTGCAAACAACATTTCCTCACTTCTCCCTAGCCGAAATTCATTCTCCTCCCTCTTTAGGTTGTTTTCCTCCCTTCGATCCGGGCTTTACGCAAGTCTTCCAACCTTCTGCAACTTTCGATTCGCGAAACCCTCATTATTTCGAACACTTTGAACCGATTGGAAAGTGTATCCGGTGCCTCATTCTTGATTTCCACCACTTGGGGTTTGTTTCCCCCGAGTTACCCTTGGTTTTCGTGCCTTCTTCCGTACTTCGACATTTTCTTCCATTTCTCACCCCTCGGGGTTGACTTTCGGTTGACTTTTGGCATTCTTGCCCATTTTTCACACCTTCAACCTTTTTCTCACTCTCCTCGAGATAGCAGACGATATTCCACAGGGTGGGGCTCCTCTAGGGATGGAGATGGATCCCGAGTTTGAGCCCTTGCCTTTCAGTATTTGGCCTTTCGACCCAGCGACATACCAGCCTAAAATACATGTGCTGCCTGCAGACAACATTCGCCAGTTTAGGAGCTTCACGCGAGGTGCTTCGGAGGACCTCTTGCTACGCGAGTTGGAGTCGCACTTATCCTTTCTGCGCCGCCGAGGTATACTCTTCCCCTCTACTTTCTGCAATATAGGTCGTAAATCTTGCATAGCCGATGCTGCCCTTTATCTGATCATCACAAACACACTTGTACATCACATGTTTAGTTCACCCTGAGCACATTCATGCATGATATATGTGTCAACTCGAACATATGCACATACACTGCATTTTTATCAATTCTGAACACATTCAAACATTATATTTCTGACACTGTTTTGCATCTATTTGTCTTGAACACAGGGAGATTCCCATGCCTTCCGGGGGTATGGAAATAACATCGCACGGGGTTGGTACATGGAGCTACCCGATGAGGTTCGCCATATCGTCGACGGGGCCGGTTTCGGCATTTTCTGCATGGGACTCTCACGCCTCACTGCGAGTAGGTCCCTTCTAGGCGCGCTAGTGGAGAGATGATGGGACACCACCGATTCCTTCCACCTTTCTGCTGCAGGGGAGATGACGATGACTCCCTTTGACTTCTCCATGCTCACTGGCATCGGAGTAAGGGGTGATCCGATCCCCTTCGACACTGATATGGGCGAGTGGGATGCTGCCCAGATCTTTTTACTCGGCGCTTGCCCACCTCTCTCCCGGCCGGGGTTCGTGAGGTATTCATGGATCGAGGACCAGTTCAGAGTACAGACGCTGATGACCCGCGAGGAGGTCGAGAAGTACGCCCGAGGGTTCCTTATGTTCATGCTGGGCACTACTTTCTTCGCCGACCGGGCAAACACAGTTGGCCTCTACTTGTTGAGCGTGCTGGTGGACGTGACCCAGATCCGGCGCTATGACTGGGGTGGCGCAGGACTGGCCACACTGTACGGATACATGAGCTCCTCATCTCGCCGGAGTGGGCATCTGCTAGGAGGCTACTGGCGAGCCTGGGAGGTACATTTTTCCCTTCTGTCTTACAGTTCTACTTTAACCTATCTGTACACCACACACTGTATACCCGCAATCTGCTTTACACTGGCTATACACTGCACACATTGCATAATACACTACACAACATTCTCTGATTTTTGTTTTAGTTGCATACTGTCTTACTGATAAGCATACTCATTATTGCCCTTTCACTTTCTGCAGTTGTGGGTATATGTCTACTTCCCGAGGCTTGCTCCAGAGCCAGAGGTAAAGATGCCCCTCGTTGTTCCATATTCTCACAAATATGACGTGAGGTGCGAGCGGAGGCCACGAGAGTTTTTCTTGTTCTTCCGTAGATATTTTGACACCATAGCCGCATTAGAGGTATTTCAAAGCTTACAGTTCATTTGAGTTTTGCTGTATATTGCACTCTCAATAGCAGATAACAAACTGTATATCCTGTCATTTACAGATCACCTGGCAGCCCTTGGCGGTGCTGCCTGATGCAGTGAGAGACCAGTACACGTGTGCTCAGGAGACTGCCCAGTTCCAGGTCTTGCTGGAGGGTCCGGTCTGTTGGGCGTGGTACTTGGGTGAGCGCTTCCTACGTCAGACCCTTAGTTTACCCGAGCCAGTGGTTCTGATACCGCCTCCTTTACATATGAGGTAGACAGAGATGTACACCCATCAGGAGATGACTGATTACACGATCAGTTGGGATGCTGACTTTTTCAGAGATGAAGGCGACTAAACCGTCTTTATTGAGACGCATCTCATGCGGCCTCTGGCCAGTGCTCGCCGAGTTGAGAGAGAGAGACTTACAGCCCCAGTAGGAGGAGCGAGAGGAGCGAGGGCGGCCCAGGCCCGTGACAGGAGTGCTTCCCGGAGGGGATGGAGAGCAGAGTGGCCAAACTTGCCCACCACTAGGACATGCTGTGGGTAGGCCAGAGAGAGTTATCAGATTTTGATCGCTCCTCACCCAGCTGATCATGAGCTCGTCAGAGTTCGAGGCTCGACCTCGGTATGTGTTATACTTTACATACAGTCATTTCATTTCAATTGATATCTTGCAGATTACTAAATACTTTAACACTTTTGCAGGCTTCCATCGAGTATACTGGGCAGGCTCTGGAGCTGTCTGCCTCAGTGATGGGGATGCTGTAGAGGAGTATGGACCTGCTGAGTATCTACGGTATCCCGGTAAGTTCTTTCAACCTTAGTCTCAAAACCTTGCATAATCTGTTCCATACCGATCTGATGCATTACATTATTAATACGGCATTTGATACACTATATCTCATATACTGCTCACAGCATTCATACACCGCTCACGGCATTCATACACTGTAATCATACACTGCAATCACACACTGTAATCATACACTACTTATGGCATTCATACACTGCTCACAGCATTCATACATTGTGATCACTTACTGCATTCGATACCATACTCAGCTTCGAAAAGCATATCTGATGCATCTGCCAATTTGCTCTTTTCAGGCCCCATTCCAAATACCAGCCGCGGCGGGTGCCTCAGCAGGACCATCGGCGTCTGCCCGAGCAGCAGGGAGAGCAGGATGAGGGATTTCAGTGCGAAGCCATAGTTGAGCCGGGCGTACTCACTCAGGGAGTAATTCGTGGGCGCCTGCCCTAGATGACAATGAGTCTGAGGCGGAGGTAGAGTCATCTCAAGATGAGGTCGGAGATGGCTCGGGTTCAGACTCTGGCAGTGGAGCTGACGGCGGCGATCCTAGACCTTCGTCCAGGAAGAGGACGAGGAGGGATTCCCACAGTTGAGGCAACTGGCGCCGATTTCAGATGTTTTGCTTTTTGCTTTATTTCTCTTTTTTTTTGCTAGTAGTTTTGCACATTGTACTGCCTTAGGTAGGTTTTATGTTCGTTAAAACTCTGTACTCTTTTGCAAAAGAAAACATGATGGAATGAAAGACAGTTTTTTTTATTGAAGAAATGTTTCATTTTACATTCTAAGCATCGCATCGCATCGCATTACATAGCATGTAAATGAGATTGGATTTTGTTTGAAAATTGCACACTTGAGATTGCATTGCCTTAATCAGGTAGTGAACCAACTGACAACAAACAAAACAACTCGATAAGCAAAACCAGGACTTGACATGCTAACCAAAATGTGAATACAACTCGATAAGCAAGACAAGGACTTAGCAATTAACTTAACTCAATAAACAAAAATACAACAACTTGATAAACAACAATGCAACAACTCGATAAACAAATTGAAGTAACACAGGCGTGACTTCGCGAAATCGTCACTGAAAGGCATTCAAAGTGGAACAATTCACCAATTCTCAACACCTCCAACATATGGACAGCTTCAAAGGACAAAAGGAGAGGCCATCGGCTAGAGTAGAAGGCCATCGGCCAAGAGAAATGACCATCGGCCAAGATTACTAGCCGATCGGCTAAAAAGATGGTCGGTCGGCCATCATTACTGGCCGATCGCCCAAAAATGGCAAGAACCTCCAGAATGCTGCCACCTGTCTTCCACTCAACACCTTATCTTCTATAAAAGCCCCAGCTTCGTAGTTTCTCCATTTCAACTCAGTTTTTGCACCAAATGGAGGCATTTCTTGTCCAAAATCTCTCAAATTGGATTGCTAACTTGGATGGCTCGAAAAACCTAAATTTCCAGGGCTTTGGCATAAATGAACTATTCACGCTGAGTCACACCCCGCTGCGTTTTCTGTTCCTCCATGCCGCGGCAAGGTGTTGGAATCTGGTAACTCACGTCTTTAGCTTTGCCGGACAAGAGATGTGTCTCACTTTTGAAGACTTTCAAGCTTTGATGGAGTCTGAGCGCAATGAAGAAATCTTGCCCAAATTCCTCTTCGGCCACATCCAAGCCTTAGGATGGATGTGTGGGCTCACTGTGCATGACACTCGGTCATTGATTTGTGATGGAGAGTTGGACATTCTGAGCTTGATTTGTCATTTTTCTGATGTCGGTGACTGCGGTGACCATCACTGGCAGGGTTTTCGGCGACATGCGCTTTGTTTGTGCATGTTGTCTTATTTCTTGCTTGACCGAGGCTTCAGAGGATCTAGCATTTGTTTGATTGAGGTTGCCCAAGGCTTAAAAGAGGGCAAGAATTGCATTGCCATGTCACTAGCTGAGACACTGATGGGCTTGGATGCTTTCCATCACCGGGAGACAACTAGATTTGCAGGGAGTCCACTACTGCTGCAGGTAACGTTTCCCACCCTATCTCACATATATTTCTCACATCACTCGGCCCTCAAGCTCAGTTTTTCTCTCAAAACCCTTTTCTCACTTTTCTCTCCATGTACACCTCTCTATTCTTTAATATCTCATTTTTCATCCCTCCCCAGATATGGTTGATGGATAAGTTGAAGGTTGTGGACTCATGCCTAGCATATTCAGCTCGCAGCTATTTCTTCCGACGCCGCCTAGTCGATGCCCTTGATGAGGGATGGTGGTGCGAATGGATGTGCAATTTGTCCACTACTAGTATTGCTTGGCACAACCCCTGGTTTAATCTGCTGGCGATGAGTTACAGCATGTCTCGCCAGCCTGGGATTCACCCATTCCGATTCTAGCACCAGTTCGAACATGATCAGACTTGTCCGGAAGAGGGGATAGAGTACCCTGTCACATTTCTGGTCCAAGGCACACAGCTAGCTCGGTATGCCACAGCATGGAGGACGAGAGAGCTTCTAGCCCCCGCTCCCGCTTTCACTTGCACCCTCTCTGATGAGTGCATAGCTTGGCTTGATGAAGAGGCGCAGATTGGGCCTACTTTGGCATCAGAAGCTTCGACAAGCTCTGGGAGGGGATGCAGGAACACCTGACTATGCTCCGAGTTTATTTGCTTTAATCAGTGCTTTCAAGTTTTCTTTATGAATGTAATAAAAAAACAACATCAATTTGTAATCAAGAGTAGGAGAACTCTGTACTGAAATCAATGTAATTGAAGGTTATGGGTACTAAAAATTTTCCGTTTGGTCCAAAAATGGTCTAAGTCGTAAAAAGACTAATTTGAATGAAATCAACTTTTATTAAAACTTTTCAAAATCATTTTTGATATGGATCACAATTGGACATGCCCGAGATCTATCACTGAGATGTACAACCCCGGATCCAAGCAACTGGAAAATTGCCCCTAGTCTGAATAGCACTGTATTGGAGATCACAACCGAGCTCTTGAATGCAAATTAGGCAAAGATGACCAACAAGATCACACTGACAAAGTTGATTTGGAAGTATTTATGGCTGGACTTCAGGATGAAGTTGCCTACATATCCCGAAGATGGGAATCAAGCCTTACGTAGTTTGGTTCAGGTTCACTCGTGTATTAACACTCTTTTTGCGCTCTAACTTTTGCCAAGGCCGCCCTTTCTGGGTTTTCAACCTTGCAAGCTCAGTTTTTATTATTTCAAATTTTTCATGCTCTAACTTTTTCTTAGGTCGCCCTTTCGGATTTTCGGCCTAGCGAGCCACTCAGGGAAAGTATTTCTTCAACTTGTCCATGTTAATCGGCTGGGAGAACTCTAGGCCATCTAGGTCCATCAGAATGACAGCTCCACCCGACCAGATAGACTTGATGATGTAAGGGCCAATCCAATTGGGTTTGAACTTGCCCCTAAGGTCGTGGATGGGAGCTCGGTTGTCTTTAAGCACAAGATCCCCCTCTTTCAAATTCCTGGACTTAACCTTCTTGTTGAAACCCCTGGCAATTCTTCGTTGATAACCCTGGACGTGATACAGTGCTTTCAGCCTTCTTTCATCAAAGAGCATGAGTTCTTCGAACCTGCTTCGCTGCCAATTTGCCTCAGCTATCTGACACTTAGCCAATACCCGTAATGACGAAACCTCAACTTTGATAGACAGAACAGCCTCCATCCCATAAACCAAGGAATATGGAGTTGCCCCAGTAGAAGTTCGAATTGAAGTTCGGTAGCCCCAAAGAGCAAATGGCAGCTTATCTGGCCAGTCCCTGTAGGTTTCCACCATCTTCTGCAGAATGTGCTTGATGTTCTTGTTGGCGGCCTCAACAGCTCCGTTGGTTTGCGGCCGATATGTAGATGACTTATGAAAACCCCCGTTGTACTTCTCCAACAAGTCGATCACCTCCTCCTTGAAGTGGGAACCATTATCTGAAATAATCTCATTCGGGACCCCGTAGCGACAAATGATGTTGTTCTTGATGAACTTAGCAACGTGTGGTGCCTTTAACACTGCGTAAGATTGGGCCTCAACCCACTTCATGAAGTAGTCTATCGCTACCAGAATATACTCATTCCCGTTGGACCCCTTCGGAGTGACAGCCCCAATCACATCAATCCCCCAGACTGAAAACGGCCATGGTGAAGTCATGTTGTACAGCTTCGATATCGGAATGTTCATGCAGTTTGCATGGATCTGACATTTGTGGCATTGCCGGACAAAGCCAATACAATCCTCCTCCATGGTGGACCAGTAATAACCCTATCTAAGGATCTTCCGGGCTAGCATCACCCCACTCATATGCGCTCCGTACTCTCCTCCATAGATGGCCTCCATCAGGCGCTTGGATTCTTCAGCATCAACACACAGCTCATGCATCCCGAGATGACTCCTCTTATACAATTTACCCCCGCAGATGATGAACTGAGTAGCCATTCTTCGAATTGCCCTCTTATCTTTGGAGTTTGCCCCTAGTGGATACACCTCGTTTTCCAAGAAGTTTTAGACGTCATAATACCAGGGATTCTCATTTTGTACCTCATCTATGGCAGCAATCAACTCGTAGGCCGGCACGAATTTCTGTTCGATGATGATCGGACGCATCCGGACTCCGAAAGAGATGTCTATCGTAGAAGATAGAGTTGCTAATGAATCATCGAACTTGTTGTTCTCTCTTAACAGATGAGCAAAGTTCAGTTTCTCAAACCGAGGAATCAGAACGTCCAAGGTCTGGTGATAGATTCTCATATTTTCTTCTTTAACTTTCCAATCTCCTTTAGCTTGAGATACAACAAGGTTCGAGTCCCCGATGACATCCAACCGTCTTGCCCCTAGTTCCAGGGCGGCTTCCAGTCCAACAATACATGCCTCATATTCTGCCTCATTGTTCGGCACTTTGAACCGGAGTTTGAATGCTAGAGGTATGCGGGAATTGTCGGGCGCTATCTGCAACACCCTTATCCCATGCCCGTATTGGTTTGACGCTTGTCAAAGTACATCGTTGTAGACACATCATTTTCGACCGACCTTAAGACTCAGACGTCATTGATTGAGCGCTCAGTGATCGCGCATGTTATGCTCGTTTCGAGGTTTCAGAGTTCTTGGCCGAGAGCCTTACCTCCGGACCTCGGGACCCTTTCTACTTTAACTCGATCCGCGGACCGAGTTTTGTTTTCTCTTCCCAAAGGGAGGGAGAGGTCTTGTAGACCATCTCTCAGTGGTCGTAGACTACTTTTCGTGGTCGTAGGCCACTGTTGCTGTTTGGAGACTAGTTTTCGATTTTCGGAGCTGTCGGCCGTTCGCCTCGGTTCGGGACCGCTTAACATTCTCCGTTTGGCACGGTTTGTGGAACACACCTTTTTTCCTCTAGTTAGAGGGACACTGTGGCCTGGGAGACCACTTTTGTGGTCGCACGCCACTTTTGGTGCTCAGCAGCCAGTTTTCGAGGCACCCGGCCGTGCGCTTTGCCTCCCGAACTCTCGTTTTGCATCCGTGTTGGTTCATTTTTGGAATGAGTCTTGTTTTCCTTGTTTGGGAGGTGGTACAAGGGTGGGAGACCACCTTTTCTCCTTGGAGACCACTTTTTCCCTCCAGCCAATTTTCTTGTCGGGAAACTGATTTTCTTGATCTTTGGGCCACATTTACTGGATTCCCACCACACCTTGGGCTTGTTTTCAGTGTGGAGACCACCAATACCCTTGGCCGATCACCTTTTTATCTGGGAGACCACTTGCCCTAGTCGGCCGACCAGGGAAAGTGGTCGGCCGACCACCTTTTTTGGTCGGTTGGTTTCCTCCTGTTTTGTCAGATTGTGTGGATGCCAGCTGTGCCAGCTGGAAGGCACAGACTGTATCCTCCATATGGAGGATTTGCACCCAAGTTTTTAGCTTCTTGAGGAAGCTTTCACTTCAAACCTCTATAAGGGAGGCCCTCCCTCTCTTTTGCACAGGTTCTGAAATTTGTTAAGGCAAAAATATATCTCTCTCTCTATATCTCTACATTTTGGGTTCAAAAGTGTGTTGTTCTTGACCTATTGCACCACGCCTCATATCCATACACCTCCACCATTGATCTAAGGTTTTTGGAGGGTATTTTCAGAGGTTGAAGGGTTGGTTTTTGGTCCCAAAACTTGCTGGCTTTGCTGAGCTTCAAGGGTAACTCCTTTTCCCTCTTTTTAAGCTCTATTTTGATCATCCTCTTAGCCATACTTGCATGCATATTTAGGCTTTGTTTTCAACTGAAAAAAGCTTCATATTTAAGTGTTTTTCATGTTTGTTTAAGGCTCTTTTGGTGTTGAGGGTCATCTACCCTCTTGCATGCTCTATTTAGCCTTGTTTTGTGCCATGTCATGAGACCTTTGTGTTGATCTTTTCTTGGCCTTTTAGCCACTGAAATCCAGTGGATTTTTAGTGGTTGGCATGTAGTTTTGAGGGCCTAAATCAGAGAGGGGAGACCCTCTCTCTTTTGGCCTTGTTTGTTTGCATTTTTGGCCTTTCAAAGGAGCACATACTTTCATACTTCCAAGGCTTGGTTCAGCCCCTTATTGGTGACTTTTGGGACCTACCTAGACTCTTTCTATGACTGGTTTGGTCACCTTGTGTTTGCCTCTTGCATGTGTAGAATAATCCCTTTCATGGCTTATCAAAATAGCACCTCATTCTTGCATGTATTGGTCATGTCTCAGAGGGTTTTTGGCCATCATTTGGCATGCCATGATTCTTTTTTTGGCTGGTTTGGTAGCCTCTCATATGCTTCATATGCTTGTAGTGTAAATCATGTTTACTAGCTTGAAATGCATGATGTTTTGGCCCTCTATTCTAGCATATTTTGGCCATGATCCAAACTAATTTTGTTCATATTTTGGGCTGCCTTAGCTCTGTTTTGAGGCCTCTTGGTCGAATGATGCTTGCCATGCATGCTTGCAGTGTAATAGCCTTGCCTAGCTTTGAGTTTTGAGGTCCCTTGCATGCTTAACTTGAGGTATTTGCATTTTTTGGCATGGTGAGGAATGTTATTTCAGAGCTTAATTCTTGGCCATGTTCTCATGTTTGTCACTCTTTCAATGTGCTTGAGAGTTGCATCATTATACCCTATTTGTGAGCCATTGCATGAGTTTCATTTTTGTGCCTTTCAAGCCATCATCTTAGTTCACTTTTGCCCCTATTTTGGCCTGCATAGGGTTTTTTTGTAGTTGATTTGACCATTTGAGCATTGCCTTGCATGCTTATAGTGTAATACACTTCACTAGTTTCGGTGCTTGAGCCATTCGACATGCATTGTGTGAATTGTTTACATCATTTGGAGTCATTTTGTATGCCATTTCAGAGTTGGAACATGTGTCCTTGCACTCCATATTTCATCCTTTTTAATGCGTTTGGAAAGTTGTGTTTTATGCCTTAGGCTTGGGGCCATTACATTGGGGCATGTTTGCATGAGTTTTGGAGCCTTGTTTTCATCATCTTTGGCCACTGATTTGGGTGTGGCTGACGCCCATCCATTTTGGTTTAAGTCTATTTTGAATCGAGTATGCCATTGTAGTTCATAGTATTGAGTATGCCACGTTGTCGCATGGTTGATCATTGCATTGTGCATGCCTTGTTCATCTCATTGTGTATGTTAGTTCCATGTGCATTGTGTATGCTCATGTCATGAGCATTGTGCATGCCATGTAGCTTATAGCATTGTGTATGCTAGTTGCATGTTTGCATCACTTAGTTGCATTGCATTAGGATTGCATGCTAGAGTTGCATTTGTGCATGCCATGTTTGTTGCATTGTGTTCGGGGTAGGAGTTAGCCCGAACACAGGAAACGAGGGACGTCTCGTACTCAAAGTGACGAAACGTGCCTCGATTCCCGGTCGCCGACATTCTTGACTACCCATGATGGAGTTGTCGGCTTTGGGTGCTTGTATGTGCATTCATTTCACATTGAGTCGTGCAATTCGGCTCCTCGGCCATCATGCATTGGAATGCGTGATTGGTGGCCCGAGGGTCGAGGACTACACTCCCTTGGGCTTATGCAATAATGGGGAGAGTGGTCGTACATACATGTGTTGCAAATACTTTGCCGTGCACCTCTCTTTCCCTTTGTTGCAGAAAACCAGAAACCAGGAGAGGAAACTGGTTGGCTGACCACTTCTTTTGGTTTCCACCACAAAAGGTGGTCGGCAGGTGGTCTCCCATGCCTATAAGCTGGTCGGCAGCCTTCCCAAAGATTCCCAGGGTGGAGTTTCATCTCTTTGGAGCTTTGTGCAATTTTTTGAGATCAATTGCAAACAAAGGCGAGTTGGGGCATCGTGAGGGATTTCCGAACACAGCAACTCGAGCATGCATGCATCCTTTGTCATCCAAGGCAGAGCTGAGGCAGCCTATTTCATTTGGTTTACATGCTTATTTAAATTGCTTACTTAGTTAATTCGTTGATTAATTAGAGTTGTGTAATAATTAGTTGTAGCTTGTTATTCATTTCGTGTGTAATAACTAGTTTAATTAGATTAGCTTAGGTTAGCTAGTTGGTTTTGTGTTATTTATTCGGACCCTCCGTTGAGAGGGCAAATTTTGTAATAAGTGTGTGTGTGTGTGTGTGATGCATGTCTTCCAACCCCAATTTCTTTCTCCTTTTTATTTACCAGCTTACGATGGTTAGTTTTAGGGCATGTTTCAATTAGCATCCTTATGCTTCGCATGTTTGCATTCATTCATCTGTCTTGCATGCACCGGGCTCTGTGCATCATATTAACTGCATTGTATTTCAATTCCGAGTTGAATACATGTTATCTGTAGGATCTCACATGCCATCTTAGAATAGTCGAGCCTATCTTAGTTGCATTTTTCATGTGTTGCATTAGCCATCTTAACATGAACTAGGATCATACATTGATTACTAACTAGTTTCTGTTTTGGCTTGGAGTACTCAGTGAGTGTTTATGCTTTAGCATCCTTGCATGTGTGTGAGTGACTGCCATGATAGCATGCTTGCCATGAGGCTAACTGCTTATGTGATATACTTACCTGAATGCCTGTGGGTGAAGGTTGGATTACTTGAATTGGAACAATTCATTGATTACGAGTTTTAAGCCCATTTGAGAATGGCAAATCACCATGTTTTCTAAGCCCACTTGAGGGTGGTTGTAGACGTCCCCGAATGTCTCGGGAAAATCCTGTTTTGTTCATTGGGCTCACTACAGTTCAGACTCGATGTCACGGTTCTGAATCTAGTCTCGCAAAGTGCAATGCAAGATCGATAAATCACCAAAGAGTCCAAATCCGGCAAATCGTTTTGAAAAACTAATTTTAGAAAGAAGTGCCAAACATGGACTGCTTTGCCAGATACAGAGTCGCCACCTAAATATTTTATTTTGGGAGAATTTAGGAAACCCTGACTCGTGCCTAAGGCCACATGTCCGTCATCACCAAAGTTGCCTTAGCTTGGGAACTTGGGTACGATTGGGGAAGGTCATTTCATGAGCACCCCCGCTCGCCCAATCAAAGATCGGCCACTACTAAGCATGATATCTTGTTTTTGAAAACACATGTGCTCTTATTCTGGTTATTAACCTAGAATTACTATGTGATGCGCACATCATACAAGTATAGACTAGATTGCCTAAGTTGGAACAAAGTATCGCATATCCGTTTGTTTTGAAAATGGATTGAAGTTTGCTACTCGCAAGTAGGCTAAAACACGGGTTTCGACGAATTATTCCAATTCAGGCAACCCAACCTTCACCCACAGGCATTTAGGCAGTTATATCACATAAGCACATAGCCTCATGGTAAGCATGCTATCATGGTAGTCACTCACACGCATGTAAGGATGCTAAAGCATAATCACTTACCGAGTACTCCGAGCTAAAGAAAGAGGCTATTTAGAAAACATGCATGAATCCTAACTATGCTGAGATGCCTAATGCAACACATACAAGAATGCAACTAAGATAGGCTCAGCTATTCTAAGATGACATATGAGATGCTACAGGTAACATGTATTCAACTTGGAATTGAAATACGATGCAGTTAGTATGATGTGCCGAGCCTAGTGCATGCAAAACAAATGAATGGATATAAATATACGAGCATAAGAATGCTAATTGAAACGTGCCCTAAAACTAACCATCATAAACTAGTAAATGAAAGGGAGAAAGACGTGGGGTTGGAAGACATGCATCACACACACGCACACTTATTACAACATTGCCCTCTCTCGGAGGGTCCGAATAAATAATACAGAATCGAATTAACTAATTATTACACAACACTAGCTAATTAACAAATTAACCAAACTAGCATGCAAACTATGTAAAATGGGCTACCTCAGCTCTGCCTTGAATGATAAAGGATGCATGCATGCCCTAGTCGTCTTGTCGAGAAATCCATCGTGATGCCTCGACCCGCCTTTGTTTGCAATTGATTTTTGAAAGTTGCACGAGGCTCCAGAGAGATGAAACTCCACCCAGGGAAGCTGTGGGAAGGCTTCTGACCAGCTATGGGCAAGGGAGACCACATGCCGACCACCCTTGGTGGTGAAGCCTAGAAAAGGTGGTCGGCCTGCCAGAAAACCTAGTCGGCCGACCAGTTCATTCTCCTGGTTTCTGCTTTTTCTGCAATAAAGGCAAGAGAGAGAGAAGGCAAGGTATTTTCAACATATGTGTGCCCGACCATTCTCCCTATCATTGCATAAGCTCTAGGGAGTGTAGTCCTCGATCCTCGGGTCACCAATCACGCATCCTGATGCATGATGGCCAAGGAGTCGAATTGCACGACTCAATGGGACATGAATGCACATATAAGCAACTAAAACCAACAACTCCATGATGGATGGTCAAAAGTGTCGGCGACTGGGAATCGAGGCACGTTTCATCACTTGGAGTATGAAACGTTCCTCGTTTTCCGTGTTTGGACTAACTCCTATTCCAAACACAATGCAACAAGTAGAATGGCATGGCATGTACAAATGCAACTCTAGTATGCAATCCTAAATGTAATGCGACTAAGTGATGCAAACATGCAAAGGATGACATGCAGGCATGCAACTAGCATACACAATGCTATGGACTAATCAAGGGCATACTCAATGCACGTGGATTATATGGCATGCATACACAATGCACTAACATATGCAATGTTATGAACGAGGCATATGCAATGCAATGATCGAACATGTGATAACATGGACTATATGGCATACACAATGTAAGATGGACTTAAACCAAGATAGAGGGACCTCAGCCGAAACTCCGAAACCTCAGAACGAGCACAATATGCGCAATCACCGAGCGCTCAATCGATGACGTCTGAGTCTTAAGGTCGGTCAAAAATAGGGTGTCTACAGTGGCAAAATCCGCATTTTAGCCTACTTGCGAGTAGCAAACTGCTTTCAAAAACAAACAAGAGATGTTTTGTTCCAACTTAGGCGATCCAGTCTATACTTGTATGCTGTGCGCGTCACATAATAATTCTAGGTTAATAGCCGGAATAAGAGCACACATGTTTTCAAAAACAAGATATCGTGTTTAGTAGTGGCCGATCTTTGATCGGGCGAGCGGGGGTGCTCATTGCATGACCTTCCCTAATCGTACCCAAGCCTCGAGCCGAGGCAACTTTGGTGATGACGGACACGTGGCCTTAGGCACGAGTCAGGATTTCCTAAATTCTCCCAAAATAAAATATTTAGGTGGTGACTCTGTATCTGGCAAAGTAGTCCATGCTTGGCACTTCTTTCTAAAATCAGTTTTTCAAAACGATTTGCCGGATTTGGACTCTTTGGTGATTTATCAATCTCTTATTGCATTTTGCGAGATTAGATTAAGAACCGTGACATTGAGTCCGAACTGTAGTGAGCCCAAATGAACAAAATGAGATTTTTCCCAGGACATTCGGGGACGTCTACAATCGTCCAAGTCTCTTCTTCGACATGCAAAATGGCCTCATCTGGGAACAGATACTCAACTGCTTCATCCCCTTAACTGGGTGATCAACTAGGAACTTCGCTACTGCTCTCCCTTTTACTGACTTGCGCGTCATGTACTTCAAATCAAATTCAGAAAGCAGAAGCAACCAACGAGCTAGCCTACCCGCATGTGCCGGTTTCTTGAAAAGATATTTGATGGGATCTAATCTCGAAACCAGTATTACAAAGTGAGCTAACAGGTAGTGCATCAGCTTCCTAGTAGCCCATACCAAGGCCAGAAAAGCCTTCTCCAGCGGACTGTAGCGGGTCTCGTAATCCAGTATTTTCTTGCTCAGGTAGTAGATAGCCTTCTGCACTTTGTCCTCAGACTCCTGTGCAAGCATGCAGTCCATTGTAGTTTCAGTCACTGAAAGGTACAGAATCAACAGTTTCTCCGGCTCAGGCAGTGACAACACAGGTGGGTTCTATAGATATTGCTTGATCTGCTCGAAAGCAACTTGGCATCGGTCGTCCCATTGGAACTTCTTTCCTTTCTTCAGGAGACCAAAGAGTGGTTCACAAGTCAAGGTTAATTTTCCAATAAATCATCTTATGAATTGCACTTTACCCAGAAAGCCTCACACCTCCTTTTTAGTCCTTGGTGATGGCATCTCTAAGATGGCCTTGATTTTAGAAGGATCGACCTCGATACCTCTCTGTGTGATCAAGAACCCCAGCATTTTCCCTGTTGTAACACAAAATGTACATTTATGAGGATTCAGCCGCAACCGATACTCTCTGATCCTTTGGAAGAATTTCTGTAAGGCGGTGTAGTGGCCCTCTCTTTCCTTGGACTTGACAATCATGTCGTCCACGTACACCTCAACCTCTTTATGGATCATATCGTGCAAAATTATGGTCACAACCCGTTGATACGTAGCTCCAGCATTCTTCAGCCCAAACGGCATCACCCTATAACAATAGGTTCCCCACGGGGTAGTGAAAGCAGTCTTCTCCCTGTCTTCGGGTGCCATCAAAATCTTATTGTAGCCTGAAAACCCATCCATGAACGAGAGCAACGCATGCCCAGCAGTAAAGTCCACTAATTCGTCGATATGCGGCAGAGGAAAGTCGTCCTTCGGACTGGCTTTGTTTAAATCCCTAAAGTCCACACATACCCGAATTCTGCCGTCCTTCTTTGACACTGGAACTATACTGGCCAACCAAGTTGGGTATTCAGATACCAACAGGAACCCTACATGAATTTGCTTGGTGACCTCTTCTTTGATCTTCAAAGCCTAGTCCGGGCAGATCCTTCGGAGCTTCTGTTTAACTAGTTAGGCCTCTGGGTCAAGAGGGATCCAGTGCTGTACAATCTCAAGATTGATTCCAGGCATGTAGGACCATGCGAAAACATCTTTGAAATCTTTTAATAAAGTGACTAAGTGCTCGCGTTCCTCCGAAGACAATGTGGACCCAATCTGGACCAGCCGCGGGTCCTTCTCAGTACCAACATTAATTGTGGTGATTTCATTAACTAAGGGTTTAACAAACCTCTCATGCTCTTGATCAAGCAAATATTGAAAAACTGGAGGAATTTCATCCTCGTCCTTTTCACCAAAATTTTGAAAGTCTTGATTAATGCAATAAATTAAAGGCACAGAAAAGTACTCGAAAGCCACAGTCGTACCATTCTCATTAATAACATCCAGTTCGCCTGATTCCTCTGTTACAACAGACTCAAAGGAAAAAGAAAAAGATGACCTAGACAGGACAGTGGCATCCGGGTTATCACCCCCAAGAATACCGAACTCAGACTCAGACTCAGACGAGCTGGAACCTAATTCCGACTCCACAGACTCAGTGGAATCGGATTCAGGCTCACTACTTGACCCGTTGCTGCTCGATAAAAAGCCGTCCTCGTATTGCCAGATGATGGGGGGTGCGATGGATGCATCCAGAATGATTGAAGATGGGCTCACAACCACTTCATTCATGATCATGGACACTGAGAAGTTATCCCCCAAGCACTCCTGTACAATCTGAGGATCTGAGAGTAGACAAGCAAGTGCTACCCCCATTTCAATCTCTGTGCTCTCGGAATCTTCCTCCTTGCACTGCTCAGCCTCAGCTGGTGGATCTGTCTGCTCTTCGGCAACATCATCCCCAGACAATTGCAAGTCAAAGAAAATCTCAAACCCTGGCAAGCGTCGCCTCTCTGCATTTAGCCATGGCTCTGGGAAGCCGCAGAACGGGAAGTCTTCCCCCTTCCAGACAAAGCGTTCGTTCAGGGTAGGCAGATAACCTAAGCCAAAGGTATACGGTGTATCAACTCAAAATGCTTCCCGGCCTGCTTGGCTCTGGCTCTTCCGGCCATCTCTTTTCCTTTCCTCTCCTAATCCTCTTTGGTAGGCAGATAACCTAAGCCAAAGGTATATGGGTTGTGTGGCACGTCGGCCGATGCTGTAATGCCCTTCCGGCCACTTCACCCTAATCCCATCCCGGGGATATGCTGGAGCTTGTTCATAAGGTAGACAGACTGTGCACTGACGTATAACCCCTCATTAACAGCTAAGATATTCTGTACAATCCGGGTCTCAGCTAGGGTAAATCCTGAGAAGAACACATCCTCCGCGCCATGCTTAATCTCCAGAATTGGTATAGAAACCTCTGGCAGTGGACGGATTGAAGAATTCCCAAAGACGATTGCCACCCCCTTCCCGTAGGGGTATTTCAGTATTTGGTGGAGGGTGGAAGAGATAGCCTTCACCTGGTGCAGCCATGGCCGCCCCAGGAGTAGATTGAAGGTTACAGGAACATCCAAGACATGAAAGTCAATATCCTGTTGCCCTGGACCGACCTAAGTTCGAATCTGTACAGTCCCCATCACCCCTTTGCTGGTATTATCATACGTCCGTATCACCTGGGCTGTAGGCACAAAATCCGTAGGCTTTAACCCGATAGCATATGCCGTCATCGATGAGCACACATTGATAGCAGATCCGGTGTCAACAAGGACCACCGGTATCCATTTCTCCATACATTCGACAGAGATGTAGAGAGGTTCGTTATGATTTGAGCCCTTAGACAGCAGTTCCTTGTCAATGAAGGCCAACGTCGGGGAAGCTCCTCCTAGAAAAACCAGCCCTACCAACTGTTCATGCGTGGTATCAATTGAAAGTTTCGCCTTGTCCATGGTAGAAAGGACAAGCTATTTGTGAACTCCTGAGGCCATAAGCAGTCCCTAGATAGAGATGTCTGCTTGGATTTTCTTAAGCTGTTTCAGTACAGCCTCCTCCTCGAGCAGTTTTTCCTTCTGCCTCTTCGCTTCTTTGTCCTTTCTGGACGCCTCTGGTTGATCCAAGTGTGGGGGCTTGAAGTACTGCCCACTCCTGGTCATGTGGTCAACCTCTTCCACATACCAGGTGTCATCCGGTTGGTTTTGTCCCCAATCTTCGTTAGTGTGGGCAAGACGTAAGTCATCGTCTTCCCACTACATACCGTCGGCAACTGACAGACACTTGTCCGGTTCCGTTGCAACTGCTCCTGTGCGCACAACACATTTCGTTCTTATACTCACAGCACATTCCGTCCCCGTAGGGGCTTTGGCCTTTCTAGCCCTCTCCAGATCTTTGATCTTTTCATGCTCAAACTACTTCAATGCAGCCTGCCGTTCAGTATCTTCTGTATTCAAACTGTCAGATCCGGAGCGAAATTCTTAGCACTGGCGCTCTCTGGCGATTTCTCTTGATTCCCGGCCATTCCGGCCACTGTTGATATCCTCATTCCTGACGGTCCCTGTTCTGGCTGAGGCTTCTCAACAACATCTGGCTGGTCGTCAAGCCACCTAGTTTTCTCTGTTGACTTATCCAGGTCGAACCAGTTGACAGCCACATCCCCTGAGTCCTGCTCTTCAAAGAACTACAGATTTGCAATGTCTTCTTCCAGCTCTGCCAGGTCATCTAACTCCTGATTAGGCCCATCCTCCTAAACTACACAGATGTCTGCCCCATCCAGTAACTCTACCCTCGGCCTAGACTGATCCGTTGATGTGATATAACCACTCGGGTTGTACTCAAAGCTCGCAGACCCCTCAGGCTCTGAATCACCATTCCCATCTGCTCCCAAAGTCATCCTTATTCTGTGTTCGATAGTCACCACCATCGGTTCAGGTTGGGTTTGGAAGGTGCTCAACATGCACAAATCCATGCTGTTTGGAATGAACACCTTCGACATGGGTAGGTGGGAGGGTGTGATATATATGCTAGGGTTGTATGACACAACCCCAGTCTGGATCAGGTTGATGCGTTTAGGTGGTGGAGATTGGTTATGTGGTGGGAGTGGGTTGGTGGTTACAATCGGCTTCTCTGGAGGCACGATCACCCTATTATCAATAAGATCTTGGATCTCATGATGTAATCTGAAGCACTGGTTAGTGTCGTGACCATGCTATTGGTGAAAGGCACAATATTTCGTCGAATCATGCTTTGGAGGGAGAGGATCGGGTAGAGGCCGTTGTTCTAAGAGCTTTAAATGTCCTTTTGAGTAGGACTCCCAAAGCTCTGGACAGAGGCATATACAGCGGGCGAAAGCCCTCTTGCCTCGGGGTGGGTAATTTGGAGTTTTGGGGTTTAAAGTGGAAGTACCAACAAAGGGATTGGTTGTTTTTGAAGGGGTGGTAGTGACCATGCTCACATCGGAAGTTCTGGCAGCTGCAGCACTACTCGTGCCTGCATTCGTACTGCAGGTGAATGCCGTCTTGGGCTGCTCTCTCATGATCTATAAGACCTTGCTTCATGGCGTCCTCAATCTACACCCCAATCTCATGTAGATCCGCAAAGGTGGGAAGGGGAAGGACGATCATCTTTTGCATCAGCCTGGGTTGGAGGTTGCGCACAACCATTCGTATCTGATCCTTGTCGACCGGCCTAATGGTTATCATAAAAGCTTTGGCCCTCTAGCGGGTTACAAAGTCAGAGAAGCTCTCTTTCGGCTCCTGTCTCGTTGTCTCGAGATCACGAGTTATAATCTCAATCTATGTGTTATAGGAGTATTGAGCTACAAAGGCCTCAGCCATTTGTTCCCAGCTTCTCTTGGTAGAATCTTCCAACTTCGCATACCAGATAGCGACAACACCCGACAAGGTCCGGTCGAAGAGGGAAAACTTTTGCAGTCTGAAGACGCCCATCGGCCTTAGGATATCTAAAAATAGTCGTAGGTGTACCATGGGATCCCTAAAACTGTGAAAACGGTCTATGTGCAGCATCTTAAACCGGTTTGGCAAAGTCACGGCTAAGTCAGTGTATCCATCGTCTATGTCCGGTATGGAATTGACGCCTTAAGCCTTCTTGAACAGCTTTTCTAGCATGCTCACTTTCAGCACTGTCGGATCCACCTTGAACTCAAACAGTGTGTCCACCAGATTTGTCGGCGCTTTGGACAGCTGAGGTAGGATTGGGGGTGGAACCGGCCCCGTTGGGACGTCCGTATTTTCCTGGACGTTTGCGGTCTCCCCGAGCATTGGAACTCTAGGTGGGGGAGGAGGTGGGTGTGAAGCAGATGCTCCGGCTTGCTGTGGTTGTTGCTGTTGTAGCCTGGCAATTAACTCTGCCTGTTGGGTCACTACTTCTGCTTGACGTGCAGTAACTTCTTGTGGCGGGCAGCATCCCGCTGCATGGCTTGCATGGTTTCTAGGAGCTGACGCATCATCTCTTCCATACTAGCCATAAGAAGCTGGTCTAACTGAACAATCGGTATATTTGTCTTTACGGTAGAAACTGAAACCTCAGCCTGACTACCCACTGGCGGAGTGGGTAAGGACCACTGATCCGGTAATCGTTGTACTGATGCACTACGCTTAACTGACCTTTGTCTAATAACCGGGGGTAATGAAAGGAACATTGGTTGTCCGTCTATCAGATCCTCAGATCGATGAAGTCTTCGACCTCTAACCCAGAGTGCTTGGGGACAATCTGCCTGGTCGGAAGCAATTGTGCTAGTTACCTTGCAAAAAGATAAATAAAGCATAATAAGGAAACAAATAACCAGAAAAACGAACAGCATAATGGCTGAAATAAAGACAACACATAGTTGGTATTTGTAAGTCAAATACACTGTTCTCAACACTGATCACTGTTCCCAAATCACTGCCCCAGATCTGATACCCTCAGGTAAAACTGATTTCCCAAATACTGATGCCCGCAGGCCTGATACCCAGACTTGCAAACTGATACATGCATCCTTGTAGAGACACACTCTAACAGCACATAACACGCGAGGGGTAGGATTTCCCTGTCCTATCTTATCAGAAGATAGGATTTTACTACACACACAGTGGTTTCAAACAACCTACAATTGGGTAAGCAACCTGTCCTAGTTTGGAATTGTCACTACAGTTTCTGATATGCAAGTAGGTCGAATGGTCAAAAAGGGTGCCCCGATAAAAATCGAGGTTTGTGTTCCCATCGTGGCAGAGCCCGTAACCAGTCTGCCTTATGGCACGCAGCCTCTGGTAAACCGCTCAGGAATAGCAGACGGCAAACACAGTGTCCTAGATGCACCAATGCAAATGCAATGCAAAGAGACACATAAGTGTAGACAAAACAACATATCATGAGTTCGAGTCAAGTTCTCGAAATCCCCAGCAGAGTCGCCAGAAACTGTAGACCGCCAAAAACTCCGCTCCACGCGCGAGGGCGTGAATCGTTGTTCTTAGCTACTACAGTTCGGACTCACGTCACGGTTCTGTAACTAATCTCACAAAGTGCAATGTGAGACTGATAAATCACCAAAGAGTCCAAATCCGGCAAATCGTTTTGGAAAATCAATTTTAATCAAAAAGCGTCAAACATGGACTGCTTTGCCAGATTTCAGAGTCGCTACCTAAATATTTTGTTTTTGGGAAATTTAGGAAACACGGACTCATGCTTAAGGCCATGTGTCCGTCATCACCAAAGTTGCCTCGGCTCAGGAACTTGGGTACGAGAGGGGAAGGTCATGCAATGAGCACCCCCGCTCGCCCGATCAAAGGATCGGCCTTTACTAACATGATATGTTATTTTTGAAAACACATGTGTTCTTATTCCAATTCATTAGCTAGCTTACTATATGATGCGCACAACATACAAGTATAGACTAAATCACTCAATTTGGAACAAAACATCTCATGTTTGTTTGTTTGAAAATGGTTTGAAAGTGCTACTCGCAAGTAGGCTAAGACACAGATTTTGCCACCTTCAAGTGGGCTTAGAAAACATGATGATTTTGCCACTCCGCAAAGTGGGCTTAAAACGCACATTTCAATGAATTGTTTCAATTCAAGCAATCCAACCTTCATCCACAGACATTCATGCATTTAATCAAGTAAGCAGTTAGCCTCATGGCAAGCATGCTAACATGGCAACATACACATCTCATGCAGTATGCTAAAGCATAAAAGCTTACCTAGTACTCCGAGCCAAAACAGAAGCTAGTTAGAAATCAATGCGTGATCCTAGCTATGTCAACAATGCCTAATGCAACACATACAAAATGCAACTAAGATAGGCTCGGCTATTCTAAGATGTCATGTGAATGCAACTAGATAACATGTATTCAAATTGGTATTGAAATACAATGCAGCTTGTATGATGCGTCGAGCCCGGTGCATGCAAGATAGATGAATGGATGCATGCATGCGAAGCATAAGGTATGCTAATTGAAAATGACCCTAAACTAACCATCGAAATCGGTTAAGTAAAAGGGAGAAAGAAATGGGGGTTAGAAGACATGCATCACACACACGCACACTTATTTACAACATCGCCCTCTCGGAGGAGGGTCCAAATGAATTTAGCTAACTAGCTAAGCTAATTAAACTAATTATTACAAAACAACTAATTAACTAACTTGGCTAATTAATTATTAAAAAACTTTAACAAATTAATCAAATTAATTAAATTACAAAACCAACTAAGTAAGAAACTAAATAGGCTGCCACAACTCTGCCTCGGAATGATGAATGATGCATGCTCGGTCGCGTCTGTAGACACCCCATTTTTGACCGTCCGTAAGACTTGGACGTCATCGTTTGAACACTCGATGATCATCCATGCTCGTGTTCATTTTGAGTTCTCGAAGGTCTCGGCTATGCGCCTTGCCTTAGAACCTCTCAACTTGTCTGTTTTGTGTTTGGTTATAGACCAAGGACTTGTGGTTTTGCTTCTGAGGGAAGAGGGTGGCTTGTTGGCCATCCCTACAACCCATCGGCCAAGCCTTGTGCTTATCGGCCTTTCCTTCTTGCCATCGGCCATTGGTGGTGGCCGATCGGCACTCTTTTTGGCCGATCGGCACACTTTTTGGATGATCGGCCATATCTTTTGGCCGAGGCCTTTTTGTTTGCTTTTGCATATATTTTTGTGCCAGCTGTGATAGCTAGTGAGCACAGATTTCATTTTCCATACACGTGTATGGAGGGATTGAAACAAGTCTCAAGCTTGCTTAACAAGCTTGAGATCTGATTTTCTATAAGAAGGTAGACCCCTCTCCCTTTCCAGAGGTTCTAAAAAAAATTTTGATACAAGTTATATATCACTCTCTCTCTATATGTGCACTTGTTTGTGCTCAAAAGTGTAATTTCTTCACACTTTTGCACTAAAGCACCTACTCAAACACCACACTCTTGTTGCTGAGGTACTTGAGGGTTTTGTTTGAACTCAAAGTTTGGTTTTTAGCTTAGAAAGTTACTGGAGTTGCCTCTTTGAAATTGTTCTACAAGGGTGAGTCACTAACCCTCTTTTAAGCTTTGTGTTCATTGCTTACTTAGCCTTATTTTCATGCTTATTTTGGCTTAACTCTCAACTGTAAAAAGCTTCATTTTCATGTGTTTGAAATGATTGTTTAAGGTCTTGTTGGTGTTGGGGGTGGTCTACCCCCATTTGTGCCTTGTTTTGGGCCATCTCTTTAGGCTTTTGTTTTAGCCTTTGCATGACCTTTCTACCACTGAATTCCAGAGGAATTTCAGTGGTGGAAAGTGTATTTTGAGGTCTTAAATAGCAGAGGGTCATCCCCTCTCCTTATGTCTTGCATGCTTGTATAGATGGCTCATCAAAGTAACATGTTTGTCTAGCATGTATTGGTTCCATTTCAGCATGTTTTTGGTGTTGTTTTAGCATGCCATAACTCTGTTTTGGGTTAGTTTGATAGCCTCTTGCATGCTCCTTGCACTTGTAGTGCATTTCCATTCACTAGCCTAATGTGTATCATACTTGAGCTCATCATTCTAGCATGATTTTGGCTTAACTTCAACAAACTTTTGGTCATGTTTTAGCATGCTTAAGGTCTGAATTATGTTGTTTTGGTCATGCATGCATTGCTTTGTATAGCCATGGTTCATTCTAGCTTATTAACCTTGAGTTTCCAAGCCACTAGCATGCATTGCTTAGGCTATTTTCATGATTTGGCATCATTTCATATGTGATTTCAGTGCATGTAGTGTGGTCATACACTCACATCTATCACTCTTTCAATGCTTTGGAAAGTTTGTGCTTTATGCCTTAAACATGAGCCATTGTGTATGCCTTCATGCCTAAGCTTGCGAGCTATCATTTCAGTGTGTTTTTGGAGTTATTTTGCCATGATATAACTATGATTTTTGTTGGCAAAGCCATCTCATGCTTGGTCTTGGTAGGTGTAGTGAAATCCTGCATTTTGGCATTGCATACTCTATGCTTCATGCCCTTCATGCTAGCATGTTTTAGCTTTGATCCATGCATGTTTTAGCATCATTTTGGCATGTTCTAGGACTGCTTTGGGTTGTCTTGGCCATATGCTTCGTGTTTTGTATAGTTATAGTGCAAGTGCCTATGCTAGTTTCAAGCTTTGAGCCCTCTTGCATGCCATACTTGTATTGTTTGAGTGGTTTGACACCATTCCATATATGATTTCAGAGCTTATAGTGTTATCACACGTCCATGCTTTTCACTCTTTAAGTGCTCTTAAAAGTTGCACTTTTATGCCTTAATTCTTGAGCCAATTGGCATGCATGCTTGTCTTGCCTTTTCATGCTTTTCATGCCATCATTTCAGCACTATTGGCCACTGTTTTGGACATGATTGAGGTTTGTCCATATCCGGTTTAAGTCCATCTTGCATGTTGTTTTCATTACATGTTGTTTGCATGCTTGTTGTTTGCATTGTTGTTCGCTTGCAGGCATTGCATTGTATTTGGCATACTTGTGTTGCATGGTGTTTGGATAGGGTGTTAGTCCAAACACGAGAAATGAAGGACGTTTCATACTTGAAGTGATGAAACGTGCCTCATTTCTTGGTCGCCGACCCTCTTGATCATGCATGATAGAGGTTAAGGCATTTATGTGTTTTTGTGCATTCATTTGACATTGACTTGTGCAACTCTGCCTCTTTGGCCATCATGCATCGAGATGCGTGATTGATGGCTCGAGAGCCGAGCACTACACTCCTTTGAGCTTTAGACATGATAAGGAGTGTGGTTGCACACACATTTTCTTGCAAATACACTGACATGCCTCTGTTAGTGCTCTGTTGCAGCAAAAGGAGAAGTTTGCAGGAAGAAGTGGCCGATCGGCTATCAAGTGTGCTGATCGGCTATCAAAATTGGCCGATAGCCTTGAAATTTGGCCGATGACTATTAAACTTGGCCAATGGCCATTCCTCTTGGCTGACCACCTCTCAGATTGTTCCTAAGGTGGGTTAGAAGCACTATGGAAGTCGGCACAATTTTCAGAGATACAGAAGTGTGCAAATAGAGACATCACGAGGCACGATAGTGAATTTTCGAGCGAAGTCGACCGAGCATGCACATGCCCCTCTCCTCGAGGCTATTTTAACTGCTTTGTGTAAGTTAATTTGCTAATTAGTTCGTTAATGTATTTGCTAATTGATTCCATCTTTGTAATATTATAATTAGCTTAGTATAGCTAGTTTTAATTTGATTTGTACTTAATTAGCTTAGATTAGCTAGTCAATTCAAATTCAATTTGTGTTATGTAATAATTAGTTTAATTAGCTTAGATTAGCTAGTTAGATTATTATTCGGACCCTCCGTCGAGAGGGCACAACTATTGTAATAAGTGCGCGTGTATGTGATGCATGTCTTCCAACCCCCATTTCTTTCTCCCTTTTATTTACCAGCTTTTGATGGTTAGTTTTAGGGCATATTTATGCTAGCATGTTTGTATTCATTCATTTGTCTTGCATGCATCGGGCTCGGCACATCATACAAACTGCATTGTATTTCAATTCCAATTTGAATACATGTATCAATTTTTGCATTTTGCATGACATCTTAGAATAGCCGAGCCTATCTTAGTTGCATTTTGCATGTGTTGCATTAAGCATTGTTAACATAGCTAGGATCATGCATTGATTACTAACTAGCTTCTTTTTTGGCTCGAAGTACACTGTGAGTGTTTACGCTTTAGCATCCTTGCATGTGTGTAAGTGACTGCCATGATAGCATGTTTGCCATGAAGCTATGTGCTTATGTGTTTAAATGCATGAATGCCTGTGGATGAAGGTTGGATTGTTTGAATTGGAACAATTCATCGAAAAGTGAGTTTTAAGCCCACTTGAGAGTGGCAAATCATGTTTTTTAAGCCCACTTGAGGGTGGCAAACTTCGCGACTTAGCCTACTTGCGAGTAGCATTTTCAAACAAACAAACATGAGATTTTTGTTCCAATTTAGGCGATCTAGTCTATTACTTGTATGTTGTGCGCATCACATAGTAATTCTAGATTAATAACTGGAATAAGAACACATGTGTTTTCAAAAACAACATATCATGTTAGTAAAGGCCGATCCTTTGATCGGGCGAGCGAGGGTGCTCATTGCATGACCTTCCCCTCTCGTACCCAAGTTTCTGAGCTGAGGCAACTTTGGTGACGACGGACATATGGCCTTAGGCACGAGTCAGGGTTTCCTAAATTTCCCAAAACAAAACATTTAGGTGGTGACTCTGTATCTGGCAAAGTAGTCCATATTTGGTACTTCTTTATTAAAATTGATTTTCCAAAACGATTTGTCGGATTTGGATTTTTTGGCGATTTATCAGTCTTACATTGCACTTTGTGAGATTAGATTCAGAACCGTGACACGAGTCCGAACTATAGTAGCTAGAACAACGATTCGCGCCCTCACATGCGGAGCGGAGTTCTAGGCAGTCTACAGCGTCCTCCCGAAAATCCACCACCCTGCCTCGTAATGCCTCTGTTTGCACTATTTTAGACTTCTGAAAATTGTGCGAACTTCTAAAATACTTCTGATCCACCTTGTGGACATGCCGAGAGGTCATCGGCCAAGAGGGGTGGCCATCGGCCAAAGGAAATGGCAATCGGCCAATTTTTATAGCCGATCAGCAGACTAAGTGGTCGATCGGCCACTACTTCCTGCAAATTCTCCCTTTGCTGCAACAGAGCACTAACAGAGGCATGACAGTGTATTTACAAGAAAATGTGTATGCAACTACACCCCTTATCATGTCTTAAGCTCAAAGGAGTGTAGTGCTCGGCTCCCGAGCCACCAATCACGCATCTCAATGCATGATGGCCAAAGAGGCCAAGTTGCACAAATAAATGTTAATAAATGCACACAAATATCACATAAGAGACCTTAACCTCTATCATGCTTGATCAAGAGGGTCGGCGACCGAGAATTGAGGCATGTTTCATCACTTCAAGTATGAAACGTCCCTCATTCTTCGTGTTTGGATTGACACCCTATCTCAATCCAAACACAATGCAATGCAAGGCATGCACACACAATGCAATGCAACAAGCATACAAAAATCATGCTATGCAACAAGCATGCAACAACATGAAATGCACCAAGTATGCAACAACATGTAATGCCACAAGCATGCAAAAACATGCTATCTAATCAACATGCTAAACATCATGAACATACAACGACATGCAAATAATAATGTCATGCAACAACATACAAACAACAATGCAATGGTAAGGGCCATGTAATGCAATATTCAATGGACCAAACCAACCCCAAACAAGCCTCATGCATGCCAGTACAATGGCCAAAACATGCTTAAACAAGGCTAACACAAGCTAGAATTAAAGGCATGAAGCATGGAGCATACAAGGCCAATGAGGAAGGTTACACTACACCTACCAAAACCAAGCATGAGATGACTTCACCCACTAAAATCAGAGTTATGGCAGGTCAAAATAACACCAAAAATGCACTGATATGGCAGCCCAAAAGCCTAGGCAAGATGGCATACACAATGGCTCATGTTTAAGGCATAAAGCACAAGCTTCCAAAAGCATAGAAAGAGTGACACATGTGAGTGTATGGAAATGCTATATGCTCTAAAATATCATGTTAAATGATGCCGAATCATGCACATGGCCCATGCAATGCATGCTAGCGACTTGGAAACTCAAAGCTAACAAGCTAGAATGCGCTATGGCTATACCAAACAAGTCATGCATGGCCAAAACAACACAAAACAGAGCTAAAGCATAGTAAAACATGAACAAAATCTTGTTGGAGCTGAGCCATAATCATGCGAGAATGATGGTCAAAAGCATGATGCATGTTAGGCTAGTGAATGGATTTGCACTACAAGTGCAAGGAGCATGCATGATATGATCAAACCAAGCCAAAATAGTGTTATATCATGGAAAAACAAGACCTAAGACATACTAAAATGGAGCCACAAAGAGGTAAAAAAACATGCCAACTTGGTGAGCCATCAATACAAGCATTCAAGACACAAGGAAAGGGGATGACCTTCTCCCATTTAAGACCTCAAAATGCACTTTCCACCATTGAAATTCCTCCAAAATTCAGTGGTAGAAAAGTCATGCAAAGGCTAAAACAAAAGCTTAAAGAGGTGGCCCAAAACAAGGCAAAACAAGGCACGAGAGGGGCTAGATCACCCCCAACACTAACACGGCCTTAAACAAACATGTTAAGCACTTGAAAATAGAACTTTTTTTCAGTTTAAAGCTAAGCCAAAAGAAGCATGCAAAGGTGGCTAAAGGCTTAAGCAAAACAAAGCTTAAAAGAGGGTTAGAGACTCACCCTTGAAGAACAACTTCAAAGCAACAACTTCAGCAACTTTTCTAAGTTAAAACCAGTTCTTGAGTCCAAGCAAGACCTTTAGGCACCCCAGCAACAAGATTATGTTGTTTGAGTAGGTTCTTTCGTGCAAAAGTGTGAAGAAATTACACTTTTGAGCACAAACAAGTGCAAATATATATATATATATAGAGAGAGAGAGAGAGAGGAAATAAAGAGAGAGATATATGTTTTGTATCTCAAGATTTCAGAACCTCTGGAAACGGAGAGGGGTCTCCCTTCTTATAGAAAATTAATTCCTAAGGTTGTTGGACAAGCTAAAGGCTTGGTTCAATCCCTCCATACACGTGTATGGAGAATGAAATTTGTGCTTACTAGCTGTCACACCTGGCACAAAAATATCTGCAAAAGCAAATAAAAAGGCCTCAGCCAAAAGATATATCCGATTGGCCAAAAAGGGTGTCGACCGGCCAAAAAGAGTGTCAACCGGCCAACACTGATGGCCGATAGAGAGAAAACATGGCCGATAAGCACAAGGCATGGCCGATGGGTTGTAGGGATGGAAAAGAAGCCACCGCTTTCCCTCAGAAATAAAACCACAAGCTCTTGGTCCACAACCAAGCACAAAACAGACAAGTTGAGAGATTCCAAGGCAAGGCGCGCGGCTAAGACCTTCAAAAACTCAAAACGAACACGAGCATGGATAATCATCGAGTTTTCAAACGATGATGTCTAAGTCTGGAGGACGGTCAAAAATGGGGTGTCTACAACTAGTTATCATCATACCGGGCTGTGATAGACTGTTACCGCCAGAGGGTTACTGTATGTACCCTGAGCGGGGATTGTTTTCATTTCTTGGGGGATCGGGTTGGTAGAGTCTTACCACCGGTGTATGATCCACGAGGGTGGAGTGAGCTTAGTTGTCTTCTCGCTAGCTGTATGAGTAGTGAGTGTGTTAAGACCATGATTGAGTTGCCGAGAGTGGTTTGTGAGTACTCAGACATCCTTCCCAAGGATCTTGTTAGTTTACCACCTCATTGAGAGATTGAGTTCTCTATTGACTGAGTGCCTGGCATGGCACTGATATCCATGGCACCGTATCGTTTTGCCCCAGCCGAGTTGAGTGAGTTGAAGATTCAGCTTCAGGAGTTGCTAGATAAGGGCTTTATCCGCCCTAGTACCTCACCGTGGGGAGCACCGGCCCTCTTTACTAAAAAGAAAGATGGGGTTTTGAGACTTTGTATTGATTACCGGAAGTTGAACTGGGCTACGGTTAAGAATAAGGACCCTATGCCTCATATAGATGATCAGTTTGACCAATTGAAAGGGTCCTGTTGTTTCTCTAAGATAGACTTGAGATCGGGTTACCACCAGTTGAGGGTTAGAGAGGAGGATATCCCAAAGACGGCATTCCGTACGTGGTATGGCCATTATGAGTTTTCGGTGATGCCTTTTGGGCTCACCAATGCACCGAATGTGTTTATGGACTTGATGAACCGGATCTTCTGGGAGTTCTTAGATCGTTTTGTGGTCATCTTCATGGACGACATTTTGATTTATTCACCTTGTGAAGAGGAGCACGAGAAACACTTGAGAGTGGTGCTTGAGTTGCTTAGAGCCCATAAGCTGTATGCCAAGTTTGGGAAGTGTGAGTTCTGGCTAAGAGAGGTTAAATTCTTATGCCATGTGGTATCCGGGGAAGGGGTGACTATAGATTCATCTAAGATAGAGGCAGTGCAGGATTGGGTACAGCCTAAGAGTGTCTTTGAAATCCACAGTTTTCTGGGATTAGCCGGTTATTACCGTAGGTTTGTAAAGGATTTCTCTAGGCTAGCTTCGCCGTTGACTAGGTTAACGCGAAAAGGGGTCAAGTTTGTATAGAGTGAGACTTATGACAAGTCGTTCCAAGAGCTTAAGGTTAGAATTACCATCGCTCCAGTTTTGATTATTCCGGAAAGGGATTTGGGTTATGCTGTATACTGTGATGCCTCACGAGAGGGTTTGGGTTATGTGCTGATGCAAGAGGGGAAAGTAGTAGCCTATGGCTCACGTCAGTTGAAAATACATGAGAAGAATTATCCTACACATGACCTAGAGTTAAAAGCTATAATTTTTGGCTTGAAGATTTGGAGGCATTACCTCTATGGTGAGATATTCGAGGTGTTCTCGGATCATAAGAGTTTGAAGTATCTGTTTACACAGAAAGACTTGAATCTGAGGCAGATGAGGTGGATGGAGTTCATTGAGGATTACGACTTTGAGTTGTACTATCATCCGGGGAAGGCCAATGTTGTGGCCGATGCCCTTAGTAGGAAGTCCATTAGTGATGTAGCTTGCTTAGCCATCTGAGAATGGGAGATGTTGGGTACACTTGGCGAGTTTGACTTGCTTCTGGGTGAATCTGTTGAGTTTGCAACCTTGTTTTCTGTGGTTGCACAACCTACGCTTGTGAATCAAGTGTTAGAGGCACAAAGGGGTGACTTTGAGGTAGAATCCCTCCGGGAGAAGATCTCCAGCGGGAAGGTTGAGAAGGGTTTGAATGTGCATCCCGACATGAGTGTGAGGTACCGAGACCGCTTGTTTGTGCCGGAGTCTTGCCGAGAGGAAGTACTCCGAGAGTTTCACCATTCACGCCTTGCGGTGCATCTGGGAGGCACTAAGATGTATCACGATCTGAGTCGCCAGTTTTGGTGAAGGGGTATGAAGGAAGATGTGGCGGTTTTCGTATCTAAGTGCCTTACTTGTCAACAAGTGAAGGCCGAGCATCAGAGGCCAGCGGGTTTGTTACAGCCCTTGCCTATTGCCGAGTGAAAATGGGAGCATGTCATGATAGACTTCGTTGTATGTCTCCCGAGGACTCAACGGGGTAGTGATGCCATTTGGGTGGTAGTGGATCAGTTGACTAAGTCGGCACACTTTATCCCTATGCGCGTAAGAAATTCGGTAGATCATCTCGCCGACTTATATATTTTCGAGACATAGTGAGATTGCATGGGGTCCCAGTGTCGATTGTCTCAGATAGAGATCCGTATTTTACTGCTAGGTTGTGGCAAAGTTTGTAGAGTGCCTTGGGTACTAGGTTAACCTTCAGCATGGGTTATCATCCTCAGATTGACGGGCAGTCCAAGCGTACTATTCAGATCCTTGAGAATATGCTTCGAGGCTGTGTCGTTGACTTTAGTGGGTCGTGGGAGAGGCACTTGCCCGTAGTGGAGTTTGCCTATAACAATAGTATCCAATCGAGCATTGGCATGGCACCGTTTGAGGCCTTGTATGGCCGACCGTGTAGTTCTCCTGTGTGTTGGGCCGAGGTGGGTGATGCACCTTTGTTAGGCTCAGAGTTGGTGCGGGAAACGACGGAGAAAGTTGAACTTATCCTTAACAGGCTTATTACAGCCCAGAGTCACCAAAAGAGTTATGCCGACTGTAGGAAGAGGCCTTTGTCATTTGAGGTGGGTGATCACGTCTTTCTGAAAATATCACCTAGGCAGGGTTTGATGAGGTTTGGGAAGAGTGAGAAGTTGTCCCCTCGGTTTATTGGTCCCTTTGAGATCCTTGAGCGGATTGGGGAGGTTGCATACTGTAGACACACCATTTTTGACCGTCCTCGTCATCGTTTGAACACTCGATGATCATCCATGTTCGTGTTCGTCTTGAGTTCTCGGAGGTTTCGGTCGTGCGCTTTGCCTCAAGACCTCTCGACTTGTTTGTTTTGTGCTTGGTTGTGCACCAAACACTTGTGTTTTTGCTTCTAAGGGCAGGGAATGGCTTGCTAGCCATCCCCACACTTCACCGGCCTTGGCTTGAGGCCACCGGCCCTGTTTTCTTGCTACCGGCCAAATATTTTGGTCAGCCGGCAATGTTATTGGTCGACCGGCCATTTTTGTTGGTCAATCAGCCATATTTCCCAGCCGACCCCTTTCCATCTGCTTTTGGCAGATATTTTATGCCAGCTGTCACAGCTGGCATCCACAAGACACCCCCTCCATACACGTGTATGGAGGGATTTGCTCTCTTATGTTAGCTTCTCCAAGAAGCTTAGGAATTGAATTCCCATAAAAGGAGGGCCTCCCCTCCCTCACCAGAGGTTGAACAACCTGTGATATATGATATATAGCACTCTCTCTCTATATCTCCCTCTCTCTCTATATTTGTGTGTGTAATAGTGTTCAAAAGGGATTTTTGTTCTTAGTTTTGCACTAAGACACCTAGTGTTACACTATACTTTGGTTGCTGACGCCTTAAGGGGTTGATTTCAGAGTTTTGAGTTGGTTTTTGATCAAAAAGAGGTGCTAGAGTTGGTGTTCTTGAAGTGTTCTTCAAGGGTGAGAACTTGCCCTTTTATTTCCCATTTTTGCTTAAGGTTTTAGACCTATTTGCATATTGTTTTGAGCTTAGTGTATAACTGATAAAAGTTCTGTATTTTCATGCTTAAGATGTTTCATTAAGGTCACTTTTGTGTTGGGGGTCGTCCACCCCCTCTTAGGCCTTATTTGGTGTCTTTTTGTGCCTTCCTCCTTGGGCTTTGTAACCCTTTTGTTTTGGCCTTCTCACCACTGAAATCCAGAGGATTTTTAGTGGTAGAGAAGTGGTTTTGAGGTTTTGTATAGGGGAGGGACACCCCTCTCCCCTTATGACTCATTTGCTTGCATTTAGGGCTCATAAAGGTAGCATGTTTGCATAGCTTTATTTGGATCCATTTCAGAGGATATTTGGTGTTAATCTATCATGTTGGACCTCTGTTTCATGTTGGTTCGATGGCCTATTGTTTGCATCATGCACTTGCTTTGTAATCCCCTCTATTGTCATAACATGTATCATGCATTTAGACCATCATACTTGCATGTTTTAGCTTAACTTCATGAAGCTTTTATCCATGTTTTGACATGTTGAAGCTCTTTTTGGTGTTGATTTGGTCATTTTTTGCCATGTCTTGTGTAGCCACCATGTATCTTAGCTTGTTAGCTTCGAGTGTATGAGTCATGAGCATGCTTTATTTGGGTTATTTCAGTGATTTGGAATCATTTATCATGCTATTTTAGTCCATGATCCATGCTTGTATGCTTTCATTTACCATCCTTTCAAAGCTTTAAAGAGTTGTTCTTTTGTGCCTTCAAATAGGTCATTGTGCATGCCTCTTTGTTTAAGTCCTTGGACTGCCATATCAGTGGGTTTTGGGGCTCCTTTTGGCATATTATAACCCTATTTTTCTTTGAATAATCTATGCCATGTGTGGTTAAGGTAGTTGTAGTGGAGTGCCCTCTTTGTGGCTTTGAATGCCCCTCATTTTGCACCCATTTCCTAGTATGTTTTGGTCTCATCCCATGCGTGTTCTAGCCTTGTTTTGGTCTACCTTGGGACTATTTTGGGTCATCTTGGCCCTTTGCGGCTTGGTTGATACGGCCATGGTGTAAGCCCTTTGGCTAGCTTTGAGCATTGAGTCCATTGGCATGCTATGCTTCACTTGTGTTTATGATTTGGCATCATTCTTCACATGATTTCAGAGTTCATTGCATTGTCATGTTCTCATGTTTGTCCCATTTTGCTCATGTTTGAGGATTGTGCATTGTTGCATAGTGTTTAGACCAATATGTGTACATGTTTGTTTCGCATATTGGTGCCTTTTGGTTTAAGCCCATTTGGGCATGTTTGCATTCGTGATATTTGCATGCTTGTATTGCATCATGTTTGCGTGTTCGGTATATTGCATGATGCTTAGCCAGTTGCATCACATAACGTTGTTGTATACTTGGCCTAATCATGTTACATTAGTTTGAATTGCATGTTTAGGTTATGTTACATTTGACATGTTTGTTACCTTAGTTTTGTGTACATGCTTGCATCACATTGTACTTGACATACTCATGTTACATTACCTTACATTCCCATGTTGCATTGCATTGGTTACATGCTTTGCATTGTATATGGCATGTATACATTGCATTATGTTTGGTTTGGGGTGTCAAACCAAACATGAGGAATGAGGGACGTTCATACTTGAAGTGACGAAACGTACCTCAATCCTCGGTCGCGACACTCTTGATTCAACATGATAGAGTGTGTAGCATTCATTTATTTTGTTGCATTCATTCATATTGATTTGCACACTTGACATCTTTGGCCATCATGCATCGAAATGCGTGATTGATGGCCCGAGGGTCGAGAGCCATACTCCCTTAAGTTCATAGCATGATAGGGAGGGTGGTCGTGCATACATTTGGCTTGCAAATTCCATGCCATGCACTGTCTATCCTCTGTTGCAGCAAAACCAGTGTTCTGCAGGAAGAAATGGCCGATCGACAACTTTTAGTGTCGGCCGACCACCAATATCTAGTCGGTGATCCCTTTTTTTTGGTCGATGACCATATTTACATGGTCGGTGGTGTTTTCTCTTGGCCGGTGGCACCCCAAAGTACTCAGGGAGTGGTTCAGAAGCAACCTTAGGATTTTCACAATAATCAAAGGTGCAGAACAGTGCAAACAGAGGTAACAAAGGCATGGCAACGGGTTTCTGAGCAAGGCAAATCGAGCATGCATCATCCAATCATTTCGAGGCGGAGCTGTGGCGGCCTTTTGAGTTTCATACTTAGTTTATTTTGTAATTAATTTGTTAATTAATTAAGGGTCTGTAATAATTAATTAGCTAGAGTAGTTAATTATTTATTTGGTTTGTATTATTCTTTCGGACCCTCCGTCGAGAGGGCAAATTTGTAATAAGTGTGCGTGCGTGTATGAATGTCTTCCAACCCCACGTCTTTCTCCCTTTTGTTTACTAGCTTATGATGGTTAGTTTTAGGTCATGTTTCGATTAGCATACCTTATGTTAGCATGTTTGCATACATTCATTCGTATTGCACGCACTGGGCTCGGCAGATCATACTATTTGCATAGCATTTCAATTCCAACTTGAATACGTGTATTGAGTTGCCACATTTCATATGCCATTCTTAGAATAGCTGAGCCTATTTTAGTTGCATTTTGCATGTGTTGCATTAGTCATCTTAACATGAACTAGGATCATGCATGATTCCTAACTAGTTTCTTGTTTTGGCTCGGAGTACTAGGTAAGCTTTTATGCTTCAGCATCTTGCATGAGTGTGAGTGTTGCCATGATAGCATGCTTGCCATGAGGCTATCTGCTTACGTGATATAACTGCTTGAATGCCTGTGGGTGAAGGTTGGGTTGCTTGAATTGGAATAATTCGTCGAAACCCGTGTTTTAGCCTACTTGCGAGTAGCAAACTTCAATCCATTTTCAAAACAAACGGATATGCGATGCTTTGTTCCAAATTAGGCAATCTAGTCTATACTTGTATGCTGTGCGGATCACATAGTAATTCTAGGTTAATAACCGGAATAAGAGCACATGTGTTTTCAAAAAGAAGATATCATGTTTAGTAGTGGCTGATCTTTGATCGGGCGAGTGGGGGTGCTCATGAAATGACCTTCCCCAATCGTACCCAAGTTCCCGAGCCAAGGCAACTTTGGTGATGTTGGACATGTGGCCTTAGGCACGAGTCAGGGTTTCCTAAATTTTTCCAAAATAAAATATTTAGGTGGCGACTCTGTATCTGGAAAAGCGGTCCATGTTTGGCATTTCTTTCTTAAAAATCTATTTTTCAAAACGATTTGCCAGATTTGGACTCTTTGATGATTCATCGGTCTTGCATTGCACTTTGCGAGATTAGATACAGGACCGTGACATTGAGTCCAAACTGTAGTAAGCCCTAATGAACAAAACGGGATTCCCTTCCGGGACGTTCGGGGACGTCTACACATATCGTTTAGCTTTAACGCCGCAATTGTCTGGGGTGCATGACATCTTTCATGTTAGTATGCTTCAGAAGTACGAGCCGATCCGTCACATGTATTGGATTGGACCGACTTATAGGTTGATGAGGATGCCTCGTATGAGGAGAGACCAGTGTGGGTCTTGGATAGGCGGGATCAAGTCTTGCGAGGCAAGACGATACCCTTGGTGAAAGTTTTGTGGAAACATCACGGAGTGGAGGAAGCCACTTGGGAACGTGAGTTAGAGGCCCATGGGAAATACCCGGACTTGTTTGTTAATGTTTAACCATCTTTTGGGAATTTTGTTTTTTTAAAGAATTTTGGAAACATTGTATATGTTTTAGATTGTGGAAATGTTATAACCATTGAATATGGTTTGGAAATGGAAGGTTAGTTTAACGTTTTATATGTTAATTACGTTTTAGAAATGTAAATATATCGTTAACATTGATGTTATTGAATTGCAGAATATTTGTGTTGAAATTGGTGGATTTCAAAGGTATGCATGTTAATAATGGATGTTGGAGTTGTATTTGTAAGTTGTCCTCTTGAAAAGAGGTGGAATGACCGGTAATGGGTCAGGATGTTGAATGTTGAATTATAATCTTGTTGAGAATTGAGAAAAACACAATTTTGAAACTTATTTATCTAATTTCGGGGACGAAATTCTTTGAGGGGGGGAGGTTATAGCGATCCTAGTTTTCCCTCCGTTGTTTATTGTATTCCGGACTCGGTTCCGTGGATGATTGTTGTTGTCTCTATTGCGTTTCTGTTCTTTAACTCTTTGTATTTGAGTTTTGGGTTGTGTTGGGCAGGTTTGAAGTAGGTTGGTCGTGTTTAGAAACAAACAGTTAATGCCCAGATTTTGGCCTTCACGCTCGAGCGGGCCCTTTTGTATTTGCTCCTCCGCTCGAGCGTGATTCTTCAACCTTAGTATTTTTTTCCTGCAGGTCATCGGACACTCGAGCGTCCACTTTCATGCTCTAGCGGGGACCTTCTTCTGCAGAACTTCTGGAAGTGTGCATTCCACACTCGAGCGGCGCTTTTCACGCTCGAGCGGGAGTCTGTGTCTGACGCTCGAGCGGGGCGTTCCACGCTCGAACAGGCGGTATTGTATATCAGGCCGAGATGAAGCTTTTGAAATCACTTTTTTGGCCCTCTCTCTCTCTAAAGCACTCCAAAACCCTAATTTGAGAGCTTCTCTCTCTAAAATGCCCTCTCTCTCTACATTTTGATCTTGATTTAGTGAGAACCAACCCTTGTGTCTTCATTAAAGTGTTGGAGCTTCTCAAGACCTCCATTTTGACCAAAACGTTGTGGGTTTGGAGCACTTTCGGGTTTCTTCATCATCTCCTTTGGGTCTCTTCATTTGAGGTAGGGATAACTACTCATATTTATGGACTTTGACATAAACACATAGTCATTTTGATTTAATGTTGAAGTTGGAAATTTTGGGGTGTTGGGGTTTCAAAACTTGAAATGTATAAAGAGGGGTTTTGTTCCTTTTGAACTATACATGTGTATATGGGTCTTAAAATGAGGTTATTGATGTTTATTGATGATATTTGGACCTTTGGGTCAATGTTGAGAAAAGGAGGAAAATGACTTAGTTGGGTTTAATTGTGTCATTGGTGTAATTAATAAAATTAATTATGAGAATGTGAAATTGGTTTGGAAATAATAAAATTGGGAAATTATGAGATGGAATGGTGTAGTTGGATTGATTAATCACTCGCCTATGAAAATGTTGATAATTTATCTGTTTGATGAATTCATTATCTGTTTAGAAACAATTGTTTTAGGCTATCGGTGGAGGATAGTCTTGATTGTTGTAGACACTGCATGATGATTAGGTGAATTAAAACTAATCAATTGAGTATGTCATTGAATATGACGGATGGAATAACACATTGAATATGTGCTTTGCTTGATCATTTTATATGATAAGTGTTTAAATACATTGCATATGTATCTTGTTTGGGAGGAGATAGGGGATGTACTCCATGGTTTGAGAGGAGATAGGGGATGTACTCTCAAACCTGTTTGGGAGGAGATAGGGGATGGACTCCATTGATAACTAAGTTGGCCGGAGTGTCCAGGGTGAAAGTCCCGAAATCTTGATTACGTTTGCATAACGTAGATGAATTGAAGTGTTGAAGTATTATTAATATGAGTTGTAGCCTCATTTAGAATTGAAGTATGGAAATGTTAATGATATGAGTTGTAGGCTCATTTTAATTGATCATGATCGAAGTATTGTTAACATGAGTTGTAGCCTCATTATAAACTGTATGGATGAATAGAGAACCATAGCTATGAATTGGTTTGGATAATGAAACAAAAAAGGATTGATATACTTATAAATATCTGTGAATATGGATTGGTTATGAGAGAGATGTACGTCTGTTCATACGAGTTAAACATTTATCAAAAGCTAATGTTTTAGTTATCGTTCATATTATGTTTAGCATAGCTCTACTGGGCATTGGCTCACCCTATATGGGACATCACTTTCAGGTACAGGTGATATGCCGCCTCCAAGGTCTTAGCATGGAAGGTTTTGGGAGTTGAAGACTCTTTTAGTTGTTTTGTTATTTTTGGTGTTACATGTAAATTCAAGCCAAGGGCTTAATGTGTTTAGAGTTAAAACTCTCTATTTTTTTTTGTAACCAAGTGTTGGCTTGGAAAGTTGTAAGCTCGTAGGGCATTTAGTTTTGTTGTCAACATGTAATACTTTTGAACTAACTACTCTGATGAATGGAAATATGTTTCATTCTTTTTGTGTCTATGGATGTCTTGAATGATTGGTTTATATGTATTTTTTTTAGGGGGTTACACATGTCCATCAATACAAAAGAAAATGGAAGCCGGTGATCGGCAACCTCTTATCACAGCCTCAATACCCTTGTTTCAAAACCAACTCACTCCCAATAGGCGATACCACACAAATAGGAGATGCTAATTGCATCAACTCCAATCCCAAAACACATGAAAATGCAGAAGATAGAAACAAATGGGATGCACCCGTATCAATTAACACATTAGTAACCGAGTTGCAAAACAAAAAGGTACCTCTCACAACAGATGAAGCCGGTACAAGGTCCTGAGCTATAACAATATACACGCGCCCTGAAGGTCTCTGATCTACCTGCTCACCCCTTGGAGCATAAGACTGCCGCACAAACTGAGCTGAAGAGGCTTCCTGATTGGCCGTCGAGGCCTGAACTGACTGTGCTGGCTGGTAACTTTGTGTCTGTTTTGAACTAGACGCACCAGGTGTGCCACCCAACTGTGGGCAAAACCTCTTCAGGTGCCCCGTCTACCCACTCTGATAACAAGTGAGCAACTGGCCTTTGCCCTGACTCTGGCCCTGAAAACGGGCTGAAGATGATGCTACACGTTGCCCTCCTCCTCTCTACGGGCAAACTGGGGACTTGTGGCCCAACTGACCAAATTTGAAACAGGTGATGTCTCCTTGATCGCCTCTCCTAGAACCCAAACTCGGTACTGGAAAGGTAGATCTCGAATGTGCTCCCTGGGACTGTTGAGGGTTAGAACCCCTCTGCCTCTTGCCATCTCCCTGGCCTTCCTAACTCCTCCTAGAGCCCCTCATCCTCTCCTCCTCCGTATGCATAATGGTCTCAAGATGGGCTGCAGCCTCCACAAGGCGCCCATACTCCCTAATCATGGACCCAGCCACTCGAAACATGAGTCCGGTCCTCAATTTTTTCTCGAACTCCAAACATCTACGCTCCTCAATCGCCACCAACTCCGATGCAAATCTCGATAAGCTAGTAAATGTGGCTTCAAACTCTGCCATAGGTGTATTCAGCTGCGTAAGCTGAGAAAACTGATCTCTCAACTTTTCTCTCACTGTAGTCGGTAGGTACTTATCCTGGAAAGCTTCAACAAAAGCCTTCCAAGTCCCTCCAATGTGCCCCCGCACATACTTCCCCCACTGACCTGCGTCTCCCTTTAGCTGGAAGGACGCCAAGGTCACTCGCAAGCCTCCGTCTTCGATGCCAAGCATCTCAAACGTCTTCGTCATCTGTTCAAGCCACTTATCAGCCTTCAGTGGCTCTTTAGGATCACCAACAAACTCAACCAGATTCGACCGGAAGAACTCCCTCTTCAGAAAGGATGGCGCTACCTCAGCTACCTGGGCCTGGACTTGATTCTCAGCTCGGAGAATGTCCATAGACTCCCTCAATGCTCTGGCCATTTCACGGGCTAAGGCGCCCATGGCCTGCTGACCTACTGGCTCGGCCACGTTGGCCTAACCAACACCCTCCTCCTGCGTTAGAACCTCATCCGGTATAGGCATCTCCTGCCTCCTAGGCCTACCACGCCTACCACCACGACCTCGTCCTAACATCCTAATAAAGGTAACAAAGACATTAGCACATTCACAAATGTGCCGAAGTTATTTCACTCGTGTCCTAATACAATGGACAACTGTAATTCACTTCACATAAGCACATAACCACATAAACACATACGAATTTCATTTCCGGATAATAACCATCCCATGGCGTTGGTAGAGTTCTAGTTAGAAACGGCAGTGATCAAGTGCCTTTCCAACAGGACTCCCAGAAACCCATGGACCCGATCAACATCCTAGAAACTAAATCCCATACCCATATAGTCACATAAACATGTTATCACATAAGCACATAACATTACACTTAAGTCTCTAACAAGCGAGACAAACCCATTAACCACTTCCCACGTACCCAAAGTATTCAAACCCGGTACACTCTGATACCAAGTTGTAACGCCCTCAAATAAATCAACCATTCATACAATCCATAGACATAGAAGAGTTTGTATATCTTTATTCATTAGAGTTTGCTTTACAGAAATATTACATGTTAACAACAAAAGAATGCCCTATGGGCTTACAGCTTTCGAAGTCATTGCTTGGTTACAACAAGAGTAGAGTCCTAGCTCTATAGACAGAAAGCCCTCGGCTTGTGTAGACACCCCATTTTTGACCGACCTTAAGACTCAGACGTCACCGATTGAGCGCTCGGTTATGTTGCATATTGTGCTCGTTCAGAAGTTTCAGAGTCTCGGCTGCGAGCCTTGCCTCCGGACTTCCGGACTCTTTTGTGCTTTGTCTCGGTTTGCGAACCAGACTCTGTTTTCTCTGTTTTCTCTTCTCGAAGGGAGGGAGAGGTCTCGTAGATCATCTCTCAGTGGCCGTAGGCCATTTTGCCCGTTTGGAGCCCGGTTTCCGGTTTTTCGGAGCCGTTGGCCGTGTGCCTCGGTTTGGGACCGCTTAACCACCTCCGTTTGCCTCAGTTTTTGGCATACATCTTATTTGCTCCCTTTTGAGGGACACTGTGGTCCTAGAGACCAACTTCGTGGTCGGACACCACTTCCGGTGCCTAACAGCCCACTTTCGGGGCCCCGAACTGCGTGTTTTGGCTCCTGAACCCTCATTTTGCATTTTTGGGCTTTGACCCGAACTTGAGATAGTAATATTTTGAGATCCTTTTCATGTTTGATTAAGGACCTCTTGATGTTTGACATCTCCATCTATCACTTGCTTCTTTACCCCTCAATTTTTCCCTTTTCTTGTACGATAGTTTAGGCCTACGTGTATTTATTTTCGTGGCTTGATATAAACTACAAAGTTCCTTGTTTTGAGCCCTTTTTCAACTTTGTTGAAGGGCTCTTGGCCATTTGGGACCCGCAGCTACTACTTCCCTCTTTGTCTCACCCTTTTGGCCTTTTTGGGGGAATTTTGAATCCGAATTTCCCCCCCTTTTTTTCCCCTCTTTTTCCACCCCTTTTGCCTATATATACAGCCCCTCCCCTTCAGATTAAAGGGTTAGAAATTTTTGTTTAGAGCTCCTACATTATATATCTCTCTCTCTCTATATTCCAACCATCAAAACTCCAAGTTCCCTACACCATTTCTTCACCATTTCTTCACCATTCCTTCACCACCACCTAGCACCACCACCACCACTCCATACCAGCAGTTTGGAGGTCATTTCCAGAGGCAAGGAGCATCTTTTTCTCAAGCCAAGAGGTTGCTAAAGACTAGTCTTCAAGGGTGAGTCTCGTTTTTCCCTTTTTTGCTCTTTTCTTGGTCTATATCTTAGCCCTTCTTGCTTATACATTTGAGCTCCGACCAAAACTGAAAGTGGCCATATTTTGAGCTTATTTTCATCGTTCATTAAGGGTCTTACCCTATTTGGGACCTCCTTGTTGCACTTGCTTCATTACCCTCTTGTATGCCATCTTTCTTGCATGATATTTTTGGCTTGTGTGTGATCTGTTTTGAGGCATGTTATAAACTGTAAATGTGCTTATTTTGAGCCCTTCTTCAACATTGTTGAAGGGATCATCACCATTTGATATTTCCATATGCCACTTGCCATTGTAGCCCTCTTTCCCCCCTTTTTTTGCATGATTTATTAGCCTATGGTGTTTTTGTTTTTGGACCTTGATTCGAACTGAAAGTGGTATTATTTTGACCCCCTTGTCATGTTTCATTAAGAATATTTTTCTGTTTGGGGCATATTTTGTATACTTAGCGTTGTAACCTCTTTTGGGCCTTATCTTGCATAGCATTTTGAGCATATTTGTGTCTGTTTTTGGGGTTTTTACAGTTCTGTAAAACATCATATTTTTGGCCCCTCTTCAATATTGTAGAAGGCCCCTAACCTGTTTGGGGTCAGCAGTTGTGCGTTGCTTCTTTGTCTGACATTTAGGGCCATTTTTGTATGCTTGTTTTGCCCTGTTTTTGTTTATTGTTTGGCCATGCTTTGAACTGTAAAAATGCTAATTTTGGGGCTGCCTTGCTTCTGTCTATTCATTTCATGTCCATATTGTGCATGTTTGGTATAGCTATAGGCCATTTCGGGTGCCAAAATTCATGTTTCGGGACTATTCCATGCATTGGGTGTACTCTCGTCTTATTTCGGGGCTGTTTTCCCCCACATTTCAGTGCTGAAATTCCATTAGCATGTTTGCATATCATTTTAGCCATATTGCATTGCATATGCCATTGCCTCGGTTTGCGTGCCCGTGTGCACGCGTTTCGAGCCACTTCACTTTCATCCATCGGCCTCTTGTGTGAGTGTGGCTGAGGCTCTCTCATGTTAGTATAAGTCCATGTTGCATTCTATATGCCATTTTAGCCATATTGCATTGCGTATGCCATTGCCTCGGTTTGCGTGCCCGTGTGCACGCGTTTCGAGGCACTTCACTTTCATCCATCGGCCTCTTGCGTGAGTGTGGCTGAGGCTCTCTCATGTTAGTATAAGTCCATGTTGCATTCTATATGCCATTTTAGCCATATTGCATTGCGTATGCCATTGCCTCGGTTTGCATGCCCGTGTACACGCGTTTCGAGGCACTTCACTTTCATCCATCGGCCTCTTATGTGAGTGTAGCTGAGGCTCTCTCATGTTAGTATAAGTCCATGTTGCATTCTATATGCCATTTTAGCCATATTACATTGCGTATGCCATTGCTTCGATTTGCGTGCCCGTGTGCACGCATTTCGAGGCATCTCATTTTCACAGCATAGTGCATACTAGGTTGTACCTTAGATCGCATTCATGCATTTCTTCGGTTTGCGTGCCCGTGTGCACGCATTTCGAGGCATCTCATTTTCACGGCATTGTGCAAGCTAGGCTGTATCTTAGCTGCATTCATACATGTCATGCATATTGCATTGTGTTCGGAATAGGAGTTAGCCTGGGCACGGGAAACGGGGTGCGTTTCGTACTCCGAGTGACGGAACGCGTCTCAATTCCCCAGTCACCGACACTCCGGATTATCCATGATGGAGTTAGGTTTTAGCTGTGTTTTCATGTGCATTCATCCTATATTGAATTGTGCATTTCGACTCCTCGGCCATCATGCCTCGGTATGCGTGATTGGTGGCACAAGGATCGAGGCATGCATATATCTGTGAAAATACATTGCTATGCCCCTTTCCTGCTCTCTGTTGCAGCAAAATGAAGAATCAACAACTTTTCGGAGCTCGGCACGCTTTCCAAGAATAACTGCTAAACAGAGGCTAATTGGGGCATCCCGGTGGATTTCCGCGCAAGACAACCCGGACATGCATCATCCATCAGAAGCAAGGCAGTCCCTGGCTTGCATGCCAGTTTTATTTATTTTCTTAGTTAATTTGTTAATTAATTAGGAATTTGTACATTATTTGGACTGTATTATTCTTTTATTCGGGACTGTATTATTTATTCGGACCCTCTGCGCGAGGGCACAACTGTAATAAGTGTGCGTGAGTGTGATGTATGTCTTCCAACCCCACGTCTTTCTTCCCTTTTATTTACCCGCTTATGATGGTTAGATTAGGGCATATTTTAATTAGCATACAGTATGACAGCATGTTTGCATCATTCATCTGTTTTGCATGCACCGGGCTCGGCGCATCATACTAACTGCATCGTATTTTAATTTCAAAGTTGAATACGTGTTAGCTGTAGCATTCCATATGCCATGTTTAGAGTAGCCGAGCCTGCTATAGTTGCATTTTTGCATGTGTTGCATTAGGCATTTCTGTATACTTAGGATTCATGCATGATTTCTAATGAGTTTCTGTTTTGGCTTGGAGTACTCGGTGAGTTTTATGCTTTAGCATCCTTGCATGCGTGTGAGTGACTGCCATGAATAGCATGCTTACCATGAGGCTAATTGCTTATATGATATAACTGCCTGAATGCCTGTGGGTGAAGGTTGGGTTGTTTGGATTGGGACAATTCATCAAATATTTGTTTTAAGCCCACTAGATAGTGGCAAAACCATCTTTTCTAAGCCCACCCGAGGTTGGCAAAATCTGCATTTTAAGCCTACTTGCGAGTAGCAAACCATCTTTCAAAAACAAACATGAAATGTTTTGTTCCAATTCAGGCGACCCAGTCTATACTTGTATGCTGTGCGCATCACGTAGTAACCTAGGCTAATAATCGGAATAAGAACACACAATGTTTTCAAAAATAGATATCATGGTTAGTAGAGGCCGATCTTTGATCGGGCGAGCGGGGGTGCTCACGAAGTGACCTTCCCCAATCGTACCCAAGTTCCCGAGCCGAGGCAACTTTGGTGATGACGGACGCGTGGCCTTTGGCACCGAGTCAGGGTTTCCTAAATTTCCCATTAAAAAACATTTAGGTGGCGACTCTGTATCTGGCAAAGCAGTCCATGTTTGGCACTTCTTTCAAAAAAATCTATTTTTCTCAAAACGATTTGCCGGATTTGGACTCTTTGGTTCAGACTCAGAACCGTGACACAAATCGAGTCCGAGCTGTAGCGAGGTCCCCCGCGGGCTGGTTACAGCTTGGATTTACATTTACTCACAAAACAAAAATAATCAAAACAGAGCCTTCAACTCCTATACCTCTCAAGCTAAGCCCTTGGAGGTGGCATATCACCTGTACCTGAAAATGGTGTCCCAAGTAAGGTGAGCCAATGCCCAGTAGAGATATGCTAAACAACATATGAGAGTTAACTAAAACATTTGCATTCGATAAATGTTTAACACTCGTAAACCAACACATACCACTTCCATGACCAATCAACATTGACATCCTTATTTCAATCTGTTTCCAAATTTTTATCCGAATCAATGCGTGACATAGTTCAGTATTATCCAAACAATTCAAAATGAGACTATAACTCACATTATCAACATTTCAATCATGAACATCATTCATACACTTCTATTCACTTCCAATATCTTTCCATTTTACGGAACTACGTCCGAGGGAACCGGCACCCAAATATATATAAAAGGTTTCGGGACTTTCACCCTGGACACTTCGGCTAACTTAATTATCAATGGAGTCCATCCTCTATCTCCTCCCGAACAAAGATACATATGCAATGTATTTAAATACGTTGTCATATACAATGACCAATTTAATCACATATACAATGTGTCAATTCAACCGTCATATCCAATGACATAATCCAATTGATTAGTTTCAATTTACCTAATCATCATGCAATTTCTACAACAATTATGGCTATCCTCCACCGATAGCCCAAAACAATTATTTCTAAACAGGTAAATAATTTATAAACTGATAAATTATTACTTTTTTCATAGGTGAGTGATTTATCAATCCAATTACACTATTTAATCACAATCTTCCCCAATTTCATAATTTCCAAGCCAATTTCATATTTCCACATTGATTTCATCAATTATTCAAATAATGTACATAATGCAAATTAGAACATTATCCCCTTTTTTTCCAAATGTTGCACCCAAGGCCAAATTCCACCCATTATACACAATAACCTCATTTTTGAAACCACACATACACATGGAACCCCAAAAATAGAAAACCCCTCTTTTATAATTTCAATCTCAAACCCTAACTTCACCCAAAAACCCCAAATCCCGCCATTAATATAAAATGACCAATACTTATGTTAAAACTCATAAAGGAGAGTAGAATATCCCTACCTCAAAAAGAGAAGACGAGCTGAGCAAGAGATAAACTCCAAAGACGCCGAAATCAACTTCCACTCGGATGAAAATGGAGATCTTGAGAATCTCCAACTTTTTAATGAAGGAAGGAGGGTAAAGAGACCACTAGATCTAGGTCAAAATGTAGAGAGAGAGAGTATTTGAGAGAGAGAAGCTCTAAACTTAGGGTTTTGAAAAGTTGGAGAGAGAGAAATGACAGAAAAAGTGATTTAAAATATCACTTACGTGATCTAATATACACACAGTCCGCTCGAGCGGAGAGTTTGACACTCGAGCGTTAGACACAAAAATTATACCCGCTCGAGCGCCAAGACGCAATAGTAAGGCAAAACCCGCTCGAGCGCAAAGACACCCGCTCGAGCACAGAATACACTCATCCAGTACTATACAGACTTCAGTCAGCCGCTCGAGTGCAAGAAGGTCCACTCGAGCTCAGACCCACTCGAGCGTACTAAACTCCGCTCGAGTGTGAAAAATACTTCCGTAGTATTTTTGCAGACGCACAAAATACTGAGTGATCGCAAACCCCGCTCGAGCGCAAGAAGACCCGCTCGAGCGGAAGACCAAAATTCTGGGCAACAACCACTTGCACCCACTCACTACCAACTTGTTCTAAACACGCCCAAGACATTCCGAAACTCCAATTCAATGTGTAAGAGGAGGAAAAGGCATAAACAACAACATCAAGCCACAAGACCCGAGTACGAAACACTATGAAGGTCGGGTTAGAAACCGGGATCGCTATAGTGGAACTCGCACAGAATTTGATGTCAACCTGTTATATTTTGTTTTTCTTTTCATTTTCTTTCTTTTTTTTCCTAAAATTTTGTCAGTGCATAAAATAATAAAATCCCTATGGATGCATTTTTTTATCATTAATGAAGAAAATTTTATGTTTAATTATTTTCTTACTTTCATTCTATCTCTGCCTACGCCATTAAATTTGTTAAGATTAGAATTAATTAATAAGTTGCAATTCAAGCCCTAAATCTCTAGGGTTGGGTTGTGATTTTTTAGTTTCTTACATTAAGTTTTTTGAAAATTGATTTTTTTTTCATGTTTTTTTTTTTTTTTTTTTTAGCGAATATTTTTTAAATGTTAACCATTTTTTAAACTTTTTTAGATACACCTTAATTAAATATATCTAAAAATTAAAATATTTGTTTTAAAATATTTTTAAAAATTAATAAATATACAAAAATATGAAAAATATACTATTTTTTTGTATTTTTTTAATATTTAGTGAATTTTTTAAGAAAAATTCATAAAAATTATACTCTTTATGCATATTTATGTTAGGTGTGTCTAAAATTTTAAAAAATTCCTTGAAATATGAAAAAAAAAATTAGCAAAAATTAAAAAATACAAAAAATAATAAAGTAAAATTTTCTGAAAAGTATTTTTAGACAACCAAAACCAAATAAAGTTATTATATTTTTGTCATGAAAGAGAGATGACAATATATATTTAAAATTGAAAAAAAAAATCAAGAAGTGGAAAATGAAAACTTATCTTGACTCATTGAATTAAAAATAAAAATATTCAGAGTAAAACTTTACCGATATTTGACTCAAGCTCATGACTTGGAAATAATTTAAAATTATTAAAACCAATATTCAGAGTAAGACTTTACCGATACATATTTGTGTTTTATATAGTTATTTTTTTGTCAATATTTTACTCAGCTGTTGTTTGTCGAAATTAGATAGAATATTTATATTACATAATATAAGCTCTGTTTGGTTCCATTCTTAAATCATGATTTCATCTTCATATTCTAACTCTCTATTTGATTATAATCTTCAAAATGTAATTCAAAATTTATATGAAGATGAAATCATGTCATATAAAATCTGGTCATATGAAATCATGACATGATTTATGAAATCTGGTCAACCGCAATTGAAGATGAAATCATGTCATATAAAAAAAAATCCCAAATAATAGGTGGCAATTTCTATTAATAATTATTTTGTTAAATTGAATTTTAAAGCTTTTGAATTAAATTTTAAAAATTCTTTTTAAAACTCATAACCAAACAATTTTCTTATTTCACAAACTCATTTCAAAAATTCAAAACTCATTCTCAAATAAATTTTTCCTTTTCAAATCATGATTCAATAACTCACAAATTTAAATTACAATTTCATTCTCAAAACATGATTCTAAAACTAAACCAAACGCAACCATAATTTTTTAGTTGTTTATAATTTATCTTCTTGTCAATGCTTTGCTCTGCTGTTGTTTCTTTGGGGTTCATTTGCTCAAATGCATGTGCACAAGTGTAACATCCTTCACAAATCTGCATTAAAAAATGTATAGCGATTCTGGTTTTCTTCGTTACTCATAGTGTTCCGGACTTGGGTTCCGTGCCTGAGAATTGTTGTGTATATCTCTTTCTGTCCTTTAATTCCTTGTATTTGAGTTTTGGGATGTGTTGAGCAGGTTTGAAGCAAGTTGGTTGTGAGTTGAAACAAATAGTTGCTGCCCAGAATTTGGCTTCTTTGCCCAAACGAGGCTTTTTGCGCTTGAGCGAGGCCTAGGTATTTGCTTCTTTGCTTGAGCGAGCTTTCCTATGTTCTAGCGAGTATTGTGGGTCTTCAGGTTTGTTTTTCAGACGCAGCTTCCGCTCGAGCGAGCTTTGTGTCTTATGTCTCTTCGCTCGAGTGAGTAGTCATGCGCTCGAGTGTGCGTCTGCGTCTCTTTTAGACCTGAAGGTTGGTATTCTTCGCTCGAGTGAGCTTTCTTACACTCGAGTGAGCGAGCTCCATGTTTTGTGTTTCTTCGCTCGAGCGAGAACTCCTGCGCTCGAGAGTGCTTCTGGGTTGCAGACCTGAAGCTTCGCATTGTCCACTCGAGCAACGCTTCTTGCGCTCGAGAGAGGTTTTTTTGTGTTTGGTCACTTGAGGGACCACTCCTTCGCTCGAGTGAGCCTCGATTATATCAGTTCACAGCAGCGGGTTACACTTCATCTTTTCATTCCCTTTTCACTCCAAACCCTAAAATCGGCAGTCTCTCTCTCTAAAACACTCATTCTCTCTACAAGAGCTCTTGATCTAGGGTTCTACACTACTTTCTTTGTATAAAAGCTTGAGTTTCCCATGGTCTTCGTTTTGATTTGAAAAGGGTTGAGCTTTGGAGCATCTTGAGTTTCTTCCTTCTTCTACTTTGAGTTCTCCATTTGAGGTAGGGATAAACTACTCATCTTTATGAGTTTTGATATAAATTTTAGTCAATTGATTAAATGGTGAAACTATGGAAATTTTGGAAAGTTAGGGTTTTAAATTTGTAATATTCAAAAGAGGGGTTTTCAATTGTTGAGCTCCATGTGTATGTAAGGTCTTGAAAATGGGGTTTTGTGGATTTAATTGGTGAAATTTGGTGTTAGGATCAATGTTTGAGGAATAGAGGAAAATGCCCTAATTGAGCCTAAATAATTAGTTTGTATCATTAATTTGGAAAATTGTGGAAATATGAAATTGGATGGATTTGGGACTAATTGGTGTAGTTGGATTGAGAAATCACTCGCCAATGGAAAATGTAATAAATTATCTATTTGATAGTTTTCTTTATCCATTTAGAAATAACTGTTTTGGACTATCGGTGGAGGATAGTCTTGATTGTTGTAGACAATGCATGATAATTAGGGAAAATTGAAATTAATCAATTAAATTGTGTTATTTAATGTGACGGTGAAATTTACACATCGAATATGTGAAATGTTGGGTCATTGTATATGACTATGTTTTTAAATACATTGTATATGTTTGTTGTGTGGAAGGAGATAAGGGATGTACTCCGTTTGTTTGGGAGGAGATAGGGGATGGACTCCATGGATAACTAAGTTGCCCGGAGTGTCCTGGGTGCAAGTCCTGAAACTTTATTTATTTATGGGTGTCGGTTCCCTCAGACGTAGTTCCGTAAAATGGCATGTGATTAGAAGTGTTGGATGATATTTGCGATTGAAGTATTGGTATATGAGCTGTAATCTCACTTTACTTAAACTGTTTGGATAACATTGGACTATGACAATGAATTGTTTTGGACTTGTAATGGAAAGGGAATTGTACGTAATGTGACGTTGATTTGTTACAAATATGGTGTATATGGTTTATTAAGAGTTAAACATTTATCAGATCCTAATATTTTATTTAATCCTCATATAATGTTTGGCATATCTCTACTGGGCTTTGGGCTCACCCTATTTGGGACATCATTTTCAGGTACAGGAGACATGCCGCCTCCAAGGACCTAGCTTCGGTGGTTTAGAGGCAGCAGGCTTCTTTTGTTGATATTTTCTTTTGTGTTACATGTTTCTATATCCAAGCCAAGGGCTTTATTTGTAAAGGACTTTTGACCCTCTTTTGTTGTAACCAAGTGTTGACTTGGAAAGTTGTAATGATGTCCCATAGACTTCCTCAACGCTCCTGCCATCTCGCGGGCTAAGGCGCCCATGGCCAGCTGACCTACTGGCTCGGCCATGTTGGCCTGACCAGCACCCTCCTCTTGTGCCGAAATTTCATCCGGTATAGGCATCTCCTGGCTCCTAGGCCTACGATGCCTACCACCACGTCCTCGTCCTGACATCCTAAGCCTTTCCAACAAGACTCCTAGAAAATCCAAGGATCCAATCAATATCCTAGAAACTAAATTCCATACCCATTTATTCACATAAGCATGTTATCAAATAAACACATAGCATTACACTTAAGTCTCTAACAAGCGAGACAAACCCATTGCGGTACTAACCACTTTCTACGTACCCAAAGTATTCAAACCCAGTACGCTCTGATACCAAGTTGTAACGCCCTCAAATTTAAGTACATAAACCAATCATTCATGATATCCATAGGCATAGGAGAAATAAACATATATTCAATTATCAGAGTATTCTTTACAAAAAGTATTACATGTTGACAACAAAAGTAAATGCCCTACGGGCTTACAAACTTTCCAAGTCAACACTTGGTTTCAACAAAAAGGGAGTTCTAACTCCTAACACATTAAGCCCTTGGCTTGAATTACATGTAATACAAAAGATAACTACAAAAGTAAGCCTTCAGCTTCTAAATCTCCCAAACTACATCCTTAGAGGCGGCATATCACCTGTACCTAAAAATGATGTCCCATATAGGGTGAGCCAAAGCCCAGTAGAAATGTACTAAACCAAATATGAGAAATAACTAAAACAATAATAGCATTTGATAAATATTTAACTCATATAAACCAACGTATATCTCTTCCATAACTAATCCATATTCACAACCACATTTCAATCCCTTTCTGTTTCATTATCCAATTCAAATCATAGATATGGTTCATTGTTTATCCGAACAATTCAAGATGAGACTACAACTCATACTATTAACACTTCAATCATAATCAATTCAAAATGAGACTACAACTCATATTATTAACACTTCAACACTTTAATCATCTACGTTATACAAACGTAATTAAGATTTTGGGACTTTCACCTTGGACACTCCGGCCAACTTAGTTATCAATGGAGTTCATCCCCTATCTCCTCCCAAACAGGCTTGAGAGTACATCTCCTATCTCCTTCCAAACCATGGAGTACATCCCCTATCTCCTCCCAAACAAGATACATATGCAATGTATTTAAACGTTTTATCGTATACAATGATCAATCCATGCACATAGTCAATGTGTTAGTTCAACAGTCATATTCGATGACATAACTCAATTGATTGGTTTCAATTCACTTACTCATCATGCAGTGTCTACAACAATCAAGACTATCCTCCACCGATAGCCCAAAGCAATTATTTCTAAACAGATAAATAAATATATCAAACAGATAAATTATCAACATTTTCATAGGTGAGTGATTAATCAATCCAACTACACCATTCAATCTCATAACTTCCCAATTTCATAACTTTCAACTCAATTTCATATTTCCATAACTTTCCCAAATTAATTATTTAATTTCAATTAGGGCTTTAATCCCACAATTCTCAATCATTGCCCCCAATGCCAATTTCACTCATATTATATAAACAACCCCAATTTCAAGTCTTACATACATATAAGTCCAAACATGGAAAAACCCCTCTTTTCAATATTTCAAACTTCAAACCCTAACTTTCCAAAATTCCCATATTCTACCATTTATACAAAATAACCAATGTTTATGTCAAAAATCATAAAGAATAGATCATCCCTACCTCAAAATTAGGAGCCCAAAGGAGATGATGAAGAAAACTTAAGATGCTCCAAATCCACAAAATTTCGGATTAAAACGAAGCCCACACCAAGCTCTACCTTTCCTTCAAAGAGACTAAGGTAGAGATACGCAAGAACCAAGTGTATTTCTAGAGAGAAGAAGTGTGTAGAGAGAGAGAGAGAGAGAGAGAGAGTGGATCTAGGGTTTGAAAGTAAAAAGAGATGAAAAAATGAAGAAGAATCACGCTGCTGCAACTGATATACTCGACGCTCGCTCGAGCGAATGAGTGGTCGCTCGAGCGACCAGACACAAAAGAACCTCGCTCGAGCGCAAGAAGCGTCACTCGAGCGAACAATGCGAAGCTTCAGGTCTGCAATCCAGAAGCACGCTCGAGCGCAGGAGCCCTCGCTCGAGCGAAGAAACTCAAAACATAGTCCTCGCTCGAGCGAAGAAACACAACGTTCAGGTCAAAAAGAGACGCAGATGCACGATCGAGCACAAGAGTGCTCGCTCGAGCCAAGAGACACACCGCTCAAAGCTTGCTCGAGCGAGGAAACAAAAATTTGGGTAGCAACTATTTAATTTAACTCACATCCAACCTATTTCAAACCTGTCCAACACATCCCAAAACTCTAATACAAACAATTAAAGGACGGAAATGTGATACAGATAACAATAATCATCCACGGAACCGAGTCCGGAATACAATAAACAATGGAGGGAAAACCAGGACCGCTATAGTTTGAATACAGAGAGAGTTTGCAGAAGTTAATAGACAGAGAAGAGATTGAATACACCTGATTCCCACACACACCTAGCGTTTCTACAAATGTGAAAAGACAGCCCACCGGGTCAGAGCCACCAACCTACTACACTATAGTCTATGCCATCACTTCACATACCATGAATACCAAGCTCACTAGGCTCGTTGGGAATTGCTTTTTTTTCTAAATAATTTTTTGACTTTTTCATTAAAAAGATGTGAAAACAAATAACTATCTGAAAATTAAGACTTGTTTGGATCTGAAAATAATTTGGGTCGACATAATTTCTAGAGCCTCAGCCCAAAAAGAAACCCAACTACTGAATGAACTCAAAGCCTACTAAATAAATTAAATAACAATTTAGGCCAACACAATTTCTAGGGCCTCAGTACAAAAAAGATGACTAAATACAAATAATGAATCTGCCACTTGTTTGGTTTTGATCTGAAATTTTTTTTTTAGAATTTTTTTATTTTAAATTTTGAAAGTTAGTTTGGTTAAAAAAAAAACTAAAAAAATGATATTTAAGAATTTATTTTTGTCAAACTATTTTTTAAATTAAACAGGCCGACAGAATTTCTACACCTCAGCCCAACTACAAAAATTTTGATATATAGGCCTCATCCTCATGTTATTGCGCCTGTTGTCTTTGCAGCTCAAGTTAGTTCAATACCCATTGTTGATGACAATGACTCATTAGTAAATGTATATTCTTGAAGGTCAGTTCTGGTTCTAATATAGGACTCTGCATTATGAATCAAATTTCAATTACAATTCCACCATCAAGAGTGATATGTCTGTTTTCTTCTTGACAGTGATATTACTGCTTTGGCAAAGGACAAAATTTATACTCATATTAATCTTGAAGAGATGACTATTAATCAGGTAAGTGCTTCAATTTGTTATTGTTGAGGTTATGTGCTTTCCAAGTCAAGTATCTTGATTACTTACCCCCCCTTCAAAAAAAAAAAAAAACAAAGAAGTGATGATGTATCATAGTCTTTGTTTAAGGAATTGTGTTATGATATCCACTACTTATTTGAGTACATGCAAAAACTACATGAATTGATTTTAAAAGAGTTTGGGTTAGTACAAATTTGGCAAGAAATGCTGAAAATCTTTTCATTTTCTCTTTGTTTTTGTTTTGGAAAATATCCAGGCATTGCAGTTGGGACAAGAGTCATATTCTCCATATGGATCCAGCAGCCAAAGATGTCACATGTGTTTACGATCTGATCCACTGCATAAAGTGATGGAGCGATTGGAAAATCCAGGTAATTTTCATTCTCTGTTCTTTATGCTATGTGAAATGTGCTAATTTTGTGAGCAGCTAAAATCTGGAGTATATGAATGTATGATAAAAGCTGTTGGGTTTTTGATAAAATTAAAAATATGATTAGGAGTTACTCATGTCCACTCCATTTACCAATAAATGAGATTCTTATGTGTTCCATTTGGGAAAATTGATGCGTTCGACAGTAGTTCATTTGAAGGGTAGTGTGAATAATCAACCTAGTATTGGGGTTGGAATTCTATTCTACTTGGATTTTGAGAAGCCACTTGGTTTCATTGAGTGTGTTAAGTGTTTACGGTTTTCTGTGTGAGCTAAATTTCTTTTTTGGTTAACTAGAAAACATATTCTGTGAATTGTCCTTGGACTAGGGGATTGCTGTTATGTTTCTTAAATTGAACTAGAAAGGCTTTGGATGTGTTTGGTTTAGGGGTGGAATTATGATTCCACCCTCCTATTTCGGTGCTGTGTTTGGATATAATTTTCAAAAATTGATTTCACACCTATGTTTGAAAATTGTTTTCAGAACATGTTTGGCAAGTAGAGTTTTTGAATTTTAAATTTTGAAATTGGGTCTACCCTCTGCTTGGACAGTTTTTTAATTTTGGGTCTACCCGGTCGTCCGCTCAGACGTCCGGTCGGTTGACCGGAACAGTTCTTTCTTTTTTTCTTTCAAATTGCCACCTGTTATTTGAAAAAAATATATATATATTTGTTTTTAATATTTTTTAAATATAGAAATTATTTTCTTAGACCAAAATGACAAATTATTTGGCCATTTATTTAAAATTAACAAAAAAAATTTAAATAAAAATTAATTTGTCATAGTAATTTTTAAAAAATAAAAAAATATTTTTAAACAAAACAATTAAAACAAAATTTCCAATCAAATATACAATCAAAAGTAATTTTAAAACACTAGTTGAATTTTTTTTAACAAAAAATAATATATATTTTTTAATATTTTAAATAAAAAAATATTTTAGGAATTTTTTGAATTGAATTTTAAAAAGAGTTTGGTTATGAGTTTTGAATAGAATTTTCAATGGAGTTTTGAGTTATGTGTTTCTTTATGAGTTATAAGTTTTTGAATTAAGTTTTGAAAACTATTTTCAAAATTTATATCCAAACAACTTTTCTTATTTCAAAACTCATTTCAAAAATCAATTCAAAACTCTTTTCAAAACTCATAACCAAACAAATTCTCTTTTTAAATCACGATTCAACAACTCACAAACTCAAAATACAACTCCATTCTCAAATCATGATTCTAAAACTAAACCAAACGCTACCTTTATTCGTAGTTTAGCTGTTGTAGCCTTGGATGACTCCAAATGATAAGTGCAATATCAAATATCTATTACATGGTTTTCTTGTGTAGGTATTTCTAGATTTAACAACATACTCCAAGTTGTGCCACTTTCTTTGGTAGTTAGCTAAAAAACTAGCTTATTGATTAAAATAAACCTACAGAAAAGGCAATGCTAAAAAGCTAGTTTGATTGGCACGCTGCTAGCTTTTTGGCTTTTCTGATAATTTTTTAACATAAGTATATTAGGTAACCTTTGCTAGCATTTTGGCTTTTTTTTAATACCAAATGACCAATTTGACTAGGATATTGAATTCCAATGATGGAATAAGGAAGATGGGATAAGGCCAAAATGGGAAAACATCAAAATTGGCTGGGCTGACTTGTTCATTGGGCTTTTGGGCAGGAAATAAGCCAATTAGTGGCTAAAGTCGGCTTTGTTTATCAAAATGAGTTTTCTTAGCTAATAACTTGGCTTTTAAGATCATCCTAAAGGAAATATTTCATATATTTCAGTATTCACAACATTTTTCATTATTTCTTCAAAGGGATTAGACGGCTTATTGTTGTGGAGGCTGGTAGCAAACGTGTAGAAGGCATTATAACAATCGACGACATCTTTAGATTCTTGCTCGGTTTGTGGACAGACTGACAGCTTTAAGGGCTAGTAATGGTGGCTTTGCACTAAAATTGTGTTTTCTTATAACTATCACTCTTGTACCTTTATGGAAAGCTTCTTCACCCTCAATGATTTGTTTGCCTTTTTTTTTCCTCTTTCCCAATTATACGATTGGGTTAGCCTCCTGCATATTTTCCTAGTCTTTTACCATATCAGGCAAAAGACAGAGAGGCCTGTAAATTGCAAGGATTGGGCTTTGCCCCCTACTCTATTCATCTCCCAAATTGTTATCTTGACTAAATTGTGTGCTGCTTCTATAGCTGCCATTTTTGTGAACAGCATGGAACTAATGCTAGTTGACATTTCTATGTTGTTATTGGTAGAAAAGAGTGAAATAAAAATAAACCAAAGATGGATATTAGATTGTCAGAATTGTTCTTGTGCTTATTTTATAGACCTATGATTGGCGTTGCAACCGTTAATCTTCGTGTTGTGAATTTTTTTACTTTTTTTGTCGATAACAACAGGTAGGGCATCTTGAGAACATTTTGCTATGCCACTTTGATGACATTTTGTGTTAATTGGTAGTGTGAAAGGGAAGCACAATAGGGTTCGGCTTTCTTTTTCTTCTTCTTCCTTCTATTTTTTTTGTAGCGATCCCGATTTCAATCCTTCTTTCATGTTTTGCTACTTCGACTAGGCAGGTTGGAGATCGAGCTACCCGGTCAGCTCGCGGGGGTCGAGGGGGCAACGCCCCTTGGCAGGTTCAAGGGCAGCGCCCTAGCGGGGTCGAGGGGCAGTGCCCCTGAAGCAAAAATACAAAATGCATTCGAAGCTGCTTGTCCGCTCGAGCGGAGAATGTTTGGTTCCAGAAGTTTGACCTATCTGCAAAAGTACTGGGAAGGTGTATTCAACACTTAAGCGGGGCTTTCCACGCTTGAGCAGACCATGTTATATTAGTTCGTGAATCTGATATTTCATATCACTTTTGTGTATCTCTCTAAAAACATTTCCTCTCCCTTCTCTCTACTTTTCCCTACGCTAAATTAGATCAAAACCTTGATTTCTTAAGATCCATTAGAGTTCTGCCATAGGTTCTTCATCAAAGTTGGTTAACTTCTCAAGGGCTTCGTTTTGTGCGGTGAAGATCAAGTTTCGACACCGTTGATTTTGGGGGTTTCATCTCATTTCTTCGTCAAAACTTGAGGTAGGAATTTTCTTAGAGTTATATATATGTTTTTGCAAGATCTATATGATTTTCGAAATCATCTTTCGATAGCTTTGAAAATTGATTATTGATTTAAGAAGTTGAGCGATTTTGAAAGTGGGTTTGTCTCTTGTTCTTTTAAAATGATATTATGGGTTTTAATCTTCATTGATTGAAAAAAAATGATTTTGAAAAGTTTTCTTTCAAAAGATTTGAGTTGTATAGTTTTGGTGAGAAAACCTAGAATTTGGGAATTTTTTTTTTAGAGACTGAAAATCCATGAATGATATTGTTATACTTATTTTGTGTGTCAAAATAAATGGATGTTTGAAAATTTTCTTATTTATATTTATATAAATGATGAATTTCAGGGTATATGAGAATTATTGTTCATTTTAGAAATTATTGTTCAAAACGTTGAAATAGTCTTGAAATGACTAATTGTTGAGGATACTTGAGAAGAGGGAATTGTGTTATTCCTTGGATGATGAATTGGAATAAAAGTATTTATATTCATCTTGTGTTATTGGCATATCAATTCATTTGAATACATTAAACTTTGAAAGTTGATTTGAAAACTTGCATTGCGAAAAGAATGTTGAGAAACAAGTTTTCATGGAATGGTTTTGGGGGTAAATACGTTGGTAAGTCTTGATAGGTGGTGTAGATGATATTGAATAAGTTGGCCCGAGAGTCCAGGGTGAAAGACCAAAAACTCGCGCGGATAGGTGTCAAGCCTTCCGGTTAATACCGGTAGAAATGACAAGTTGGTAATACTTGTACAGTCTACTGGCAGACACCAACCTAGGGATTACCAGAGTCGTACTTGAAATGAATTTTTAAGTTTTGAAGAATTAAAATTGCATGACATCATTGAGCATAAGGGTTTTCAAAGATGAAGATGTGATTTTCTTTCAAAAGAGCATAGCATAGCATGTGCATTTCATCTCTTGAGACTTGTATAAAATGTATATACTTTGTTAAGGATTTCCTACTGGGCTTTATGCTCACCCTACGGGATTTTTGTGCAGGAAAAGATGTGGTGATGCTGCCTAACTAAAGGCGCAGAAATGTGAGTTAAGAGTACGAGACTCTTATTTTGCCGTGATTCTGTGGGTAAGCCAAGGGCTGTATGTGTGTGGGTTTGATTAACTAAGCCTTGGAAACTTGTAAACCCTTGGGGGTATTTATTTGTTTATTTACTTGTTGTTGGATTAATGTATTATTGCATAAAGAACTGTTGTATCATGTAATATAAGTTTGGAGATTGATATTCGGTTTTCCTTGAAAGAGCCATGATCGTTGTATTATCATTTGGGCTAGAAATTTGGGGTGTTTCAACTTGGTATCAAAGCTACCGGGTTTGAATACTTGGAGCTCGTGGGAAGTGGTTGTTTAACCACAATGGGTTCATTTAGCATGCTTAGGAAGTGCTATGCATTTTGTGACTATGTGATAACATGCTTATGTGACTAAATGGGTATGGGACTGGACTTTTGAGATGTTGTTCGTGCCTATTAAATTCCTTGAGGTCTCGTTAGAAGGGTACTTGATCAATACTCGTTCTACTAAGAATTCTTGGTTTTTCGTGGGACGGATTTCATCGTAAAAGAATAGTTCGTATGTGAGTAGATTTACATCAAATTTGGTTAGATCTAAACCAAAAATAATTGTCAGAGTACAATCCTCTCTATATCTGTTTCTCTCCTTAGATTACACCATTCTTTTTTCATGTTTTAATGGAGAAAATATTCAAATTCTGAATAAGTTATTTTTGAGTTTTAATTATAAGCAATGAAAATTGTAAAATTTTACAGTTTCAATTTTTTTGGTGCTAACATAAATCGTGGTTTAAAACTGTAAAATTTTACTATTTCGTAGCATGCTTTAGAATTCAGTTTCATTAATAAGGATAAATGGTTAATAGAACCATTCTTTGAAATTGTAAAACAATTTTACAATTTCAAAACTTATTTTTCAGTTTGATTAATATTGGAAATTGTTTGCTTAAACCCTACATGTATTTTTTTTTTCTCCCCATTAGTGCTGTTTTTTGTTGTTACATTTTTTTTTTCTCTTTCAATTTATCAATATTTAGTACATTTTGCTATATTTTTTCACTCTAATTTTTCTATTTCTTTTTTCTTTTTTTGACAATATTTTGGACATTTTGTGAGTCTCCGACGATGTTGTTGACGTTCAATGATGTTCTCGACATTCTGGCGACTTCCGATAACATTCGGAACACTTTGGCGATACTCCAGCAACTTTCGGGTGATGTTGAACATTCCGGTGAGTTTTTAGTGACCGTCTGACGGAAGTTCGGCGGTGGTGAAATATAACAGTTTTAAATTTAATTTTTTTTTAAAATAGAATTTTTGAGTAACAATTAAAAATATGTACGATTAATTAGTGCAAGTATTTTTATTTTTGAACTAGATGAATTTTAAATTTTTTATATGAGATTTACTACTTTTTGTATTTTTATTTTTATTATTTTTATTTTTTTTAAGGAATCGAGTTCCAAGAGTTTGTTAAATTACATTTGCATTATCTAAATTATTGATTAAATCTCATTTTAGGCTTTAATTTTTTTTTTCTTCAATTTGATAATTAAAATATTCAAATTGTGTCAATGTGGTTTAATTGGTTGTTGACCACAAAACATAATTGTGGGAAAATGTAATACTTTATGAGGCCAAATTAAAAGGAAAATGATTTTCCCCCCGAATTTTGTCCCTCCCGAACAGCCCGATTTTTTTTTTTTTTTTTGGCCTTTCCCTCTTATATCGCTGTGCTAAAAACAGAGGGAGGAAGAAAAGAGAAGATAGAAGAGAGAAGAAGAGAAATAATAAGAGAAAGAATAAGAGAGGAAGAGGAGGAGGAAGATGTTGATGGCGATGATGATGTGTTAATGGTGATGATGTTGCTGTTGATGAAGATGTTTGTCGATGATGTCGATGATACCGATGAAGATGTTCGCCGATGATGATGTGTTGATGGTGATGATGTTGATGAAGATGTTGTTGTTGATTATTATTATTTCAATTTATTTTTTTTTTTTTGAAAATCAACAAAACAGATCAGATCGTTGATTATAATTTTTGTTTCAACTTCATCTCACATAAACAGATCAGATCTGTTTAACATAAATTTGTTCAACATAATTTTTTTTTCCCTAAATCAGATATGTTCATCATCTTGCTTCAATTTGGTAGTGAGTTTGGTAATTTTTAGAGAGAGAAAATAGAAGAAGAAGATGAAGGAGGTTCTAGTTCTGTAGAGATAATAGACTTTAAATAGACTTTTGTTTTAACTTCAATTTTATGGTTCTGTTCATCATCTTCTCATATAGGTTCTGGTTCTGAAGTTTTTGCACAATCATGAAGTTTTTCTCTCAAATGTTGAGAGAAAAAAGAGGAACGAAGGAGGATGACAAAAAAATAATAATAATAATAATTTGAAAACGATGCCGTTTTTCAAATTCGACCCATTCGGGGTAGCAACTTTCGAGCTACCCAGCAGAACCGAAATTAAAATTCAATGGGAAAGTTTCAATGCCACGTGGAATTCGTTGTGAGTTGACAAAATTGGACTATAATGATTATTTTATTTAATAATTTTTTAATAAATTAAATGTGAGAATGTAATAAGACAATTATTTTATTTTATTCTTGCAACATCTCCAATTCTTTATATATATATATATATCTACATATATTTTTTTCCATGAAATTTATTCAACAATTTAAATTAAAAGCACGATTTGATATATAGCTCACTTTTCCAAGAGTGTAAATCAAAATTTTCATCAAATATTTTTAAAAATACCTAACCCATCTGAAAACCTTATTTAGCAAATTCAATAAAAAAAATTAATTTTCAATCATTCATTTGTTAATAATTTTTTCAAATTTAAGTAAAAATAATTATTAAAAATTTGATGAATAAATTAGATATAAGTTTTATCAAAATTTTAACCAAATTTAAAATTTGGCGACTTTAAAATTTTTCCTCATTTGGCAACTTTAAGTTTTAACTCCTATTTAACAAATGGATTGGCTTTTAGTTGGGACTAAAAAAGTACGAAGAGACAAAATAGACTAAATAAGTCAATAAGGTAAAATGTTACATTCAAACCATAATCATTTCACTTTTTTTCTAAAAAAAACAAAAAGGTTAAAAAAGTTATAGCGATCCCGGTTTTTCCCTGTCATTTATTGTATTCCGGACTCGGGTTTTGTGGTTGTATATCGTTGTCTATACCTTATTTCCATCCCTTATTCTTTGTATTTGAGTTGTGGGATGTGTTGGGTAAGTTTGGAACAGGCTGGTTGTGAGTTGGAACAAAAGGTTGCTGCCCAGGATTCGGCTTCTTCGCTTGAGTGAGGCTTTTTGCACTCGAGCAAGCTTTGTGCAATGTGTCTCTTCGCTCGAGCGTGCGTCTGCATCTCTGAAAGACCTGAAGGTTGGTATTCTTCGCTCGAGCGAGCGTTCTTGCGCTCAAGCGAGCCCTGTGTTTTGTGTTCCTTCGTTCAAGAGAGTACTCTTGCGCTCGAGCGTGCGTCTGCGTAGGTGGTAGACCTGAAGCTTCGCATTGTTTGCTCGAGCAACGCTTCTTGTGCTCGAGCAAGGTATTTGTTGTGTCTGGTCGCTTGAGTGACAACTCCTTTGCTCGAGCGAGCCTCGCATATATCAGTTCGCAGCAGCGTGATTTTTATTACTTTTCCATCTCCTTTTCACCCCAAACCCTAAATCTGGCTGTCTCTCTCTCTCCAAACTCTATCTCTTTCTACAAATACACCTTGATCTTGGGTCTCTCTACCCTAGTCCCTTTGTTAAAAAGGTAGAGCATTGTGTGGGCTTCATTTTGATCTGAAGAAATTCGAGTTTGGAGCATCTTCAAGTTTCTCTCTTCTTTTCCTTTGAGCTTCCCCATTTGAGGTAAGGATAATCTACTCATTACTATGAGCTTTAACATAAATATTGGTCATTTTGTATAAATGGTGGGATTTGAGAATTTTGGGTAAAGTTAGGGTTGAGTTTGAAATTATAAAAGAGGAGTTTCCTATTGTTGGGTTCCATATGTATGTGGGGTCATGGACATGGGGTTGTGTGTGTATCTTGGGTGAAATTTGGCCTTGGGTGCAATATTTGAGAAAAAGGGGAAAAATGCCCTAATTTGTATTATATACATTAGCAAAATATAGTCTCCAACTCTTAAATCCTCCCATGCTACGTTCTTGGAGGAAGCATATCAAATGTACCCGAAAATGGTTTCCCAAGTAGGGTGAGCCAAAGCCCAATAGAAACATCCTAACGCAATATATGAAGTTTAACTAAGATATAAGAGCCGAGTAAATATTCTACATTCACAACTAACTCACATTCCGTCCATAACCATTCATTACCAATACCTATATCTCAAATCCATTTCTATCTATTCAATATATATTAATCCAGTAAATTCTGAGTCAATTCATGAAACAAGTCATTGTTATCTAAACAATCCAAAATGAGGCTACAACTCTATGATTCACACTTGAATACAATTGTCATTCAAACACTTCAATGTTGCCATTTTATGGAAATTTCGTCCGCGAGAACCGGCACCCATGTATGCACATGGTTTCAAGAATTGTCATTTTACGGAAATTTCGTTCACGGGAACCGGCACCCATGTATGCACATGATTTCGAGACTTTCACGCTGGACACTCCGGCCAACTTAATTATAAATGGAGTCCATCTCCTATTTCCTCCCAAACAAATGATACATATGCAATGTATTAAAGCAGCGTCATATACAATAACTATCAATAACACAAATTCAACAACTCAATCATACCATCATATTCAATGAGGTAAATTTAAACGACAGGTTTCAATTCACCTAATCCACATGCAGTTTCCACAACAATCACGGCTATCTTCCACCGATAGCCTGTAGACACCCCATTTTTGACCGTCCTCAAGAATTGGATGTCACCGTTTGAACACTAGGTAATCATCCATGTTCGTGTTCGTCTTCAGTTCTCGGAGGTTTCGGTCGCGCGCCTTGCCTCAAGAACTCTCGACTTGTTTGTTTTGTGCATGGTTGTACACCAAACACTTGTGTTTTTGCTTCTGAGGGTAGGGAATGGCTTGTTGGCCACCCCCACACCTCACCGGCCTTGGCCTGAGGCCACCGACCCTCTTTTCTTGCTACTGGCCAAATATTTTGGTCGGTCGGCAGTGTTTTTGGTCGGCCAGCCATTTTTGTTGGTCAATCGGCCATATTTTCCAGCCGACCCCTTTCCATCTGCTTTTGGCAGATATTTTATGCCAGCTGTCATAGCTGGCATCCATTTTACCCCCCTCCATACACGTGTATGGAGGGATTTGCCTCTTGTTTAGCTTCTCTTGGAAGCTTGAGGATTTGAACCTTTATAAAGAGCAAGCCCCTCCTCCCCCCTCCCTCCTCCCTCCTCCAGGTTCAGAGAATTAGGGTTAGAAGTTTTATATCTATCTATCGCTATATCTCCCTCTCTTTTGATTTGTGTGTGTATCTTGTGCTCAAAAGGTGTTTTTGTTCTTAGTTTTGCACTAAGATGCCTAGTGTTACACTATACCTTGGAATTGAGGTCCCTTGAAGCTGATTTTGGGGTTCTTGGTTTGATTTGAACTCAAAAATTTGCTGGGGTGGTGTTCATGAAGAGGTTCTTCAGGGGTGAGAAACTTACCTCTTTATTCCCCATTTTTGCACAAGTTTTTGACCTATCTTGCTTATTGTTTTAGGCTTAGCTATAAACTAATAAAAGGTCAAATTTTGTGTGTTTTAGAACTTTGTTTAAGGTCACTTTGAGGTTTGGGGTTGTCTCCCCCCTCCAAGGCCTTGTTTTAGGCCATCCATTTTGGCCATTGTTTTGGTCTTCGCATGACCTCTCTACCACTGAAATCCAAAGGATTTTCAGTAGTGGAGAGGTGGTTTTGAGGTCCCAAATGGGAGGGGGTCATCCCCTCTCCATGTTGTCTTTGATGCTTGCATAAATGGCTTGTGTTGTAGCATGTTTGCCTAGCTTGTTTTAGCTCCATTTCAGTATGTATTAGGTGTTATTTTGCCATGATATAGCACTATTTTAAGTTGGTTTAGACATGCCATGTATGCTCCATACACTTGTCTTGTAATCCCATGTTTTGGCCTTAACATGCATCATGTTGTAACATGTGTTTTTAGCATGATTTTGGCTTTGGCTTCAAGGAGTTTTTATCCTTGTTTTGGTATGCTTGAGGTCTGAGTTTGGTTGTTTGCGTCATCCATGACTTGCTTTGTATAGCTACCATGTAATCCAGCTTGTAAGCTTTGGGTGTGTGAGTCATTAGCATGCTTTAATTGGCTCATTTCAATGATTTGGCATCATTGGTTATGGTATTTCAGTCCATATTTCATGCTTGTATGCTTGCATTTTTTCCCTTTCAATGCTTTGAAGAGTTGGCGTCTTGTGCTCCATGATTGGGTCATTGTGCATGCCTTTAGACTTAGGCCATTTAGATGCCATCTAAGTGGGTTTTGGGGCTTATTTTGGCATGATATCATTCTGTTTTGCATTGAACAATCCATGCCATGTTTGGTTGTGATAGGTGTAGAGAAATGCTCCGTTTTGTAGCGTTGAATACCCTTTGTTTTGGGCCCGTTTCTTAGCATGTTTTGGCCTTGTTCCATGCATGCTCTAACCTTGTTTTGGTCTACCTTGGGACTCTTTTAAGTCCTCTTGGCCCTTTGGGGCTTAGTTGATATGGTCATGGCTTGAACCCCTCGGCTAGCCACAAGTTTTTGGGACTCCCTTGCATGCTTTACTTGGGTAGTTTGATTGGTTTGGCACCACTCTTAATATGATTTCAGAGCTTAGCATGCCTGTCATTTGTCCATATTAGTCTCTTTTAAATGTTTTTAAAAGTTGCCTCTTTTATGCCTTAGATGATAGGCCTTTGTGCATACATGCTTGCATAGCTATTCCATGCTTTTGTTGTATCATATTGGCCACTGATTTTGACATGCTTGAAAGCTACCCATGTTAGTGTAAGTCCATCTCACCATGTTGTTGCATGCTTGTTTCATTTTGCATGTTGTTGCATGTTATACATGTCCACATGTTTAGGTTGTATGCCTATTGCATATTGCATGTTAACATGCTCATGTTGCATTAGATTTGTTGCACACTTGAGTTATTTGCATGCTTGCTTGCTTGCCTAGGTTGCATTGCATTGTGTGTGCATTGCCTTGCCTCTTGATCACACATGATAGAGGTTAAGACCCTTTGTGTGTTTTGTGCATTTCATTCCATATTGAGTTGCACACTTGGCACCTTGGGCCATCATGCATTGAAATGCGTGATTGGTGGCCCGAGGGTTGAGAACCATACTCCTTTGAGTCTCAAACATGATGAGGAGGGTGGTGGTGTAAACATTTCTTTGAAATGAATTTCCATGTCTTGTCTGTCCTCTGTTGCAGCAAAACGAGTATTCTGCAGGAAGAAATGGCCTGTCGGCAACTTTCAATGCCGGCCGACTATCAATACCCAGCCGGTGATCTAATTTTTGGTCGATGACCATAATTCCATGGCCGGTGGTGCTCCCTCTTGGTCGGTGGCCTCCCACAACTCTCAGGGAGTATTTCAGAAGCAATTTGGAAACTTGTGCAGTCTTCAGAAGAGGAAAACAGTGCAAACAGAGGCAGCATGAGCATGGCGATGGATTTCCAAGCGGAGCCATGCATGCGTGCATTTATCCCTCTTCCCGAGACTACTTTACCGCTTTATTAGCTTAGTTAATTTGCTTAACTAGTTAAGTGGTCTGTAATAATTAATTAGCTAGAGTAATTATTTATTTATTTGGTTTGTACTATTCTTTCGGTCCCTCGAAAGGGTGCAATTATGTAATAAGCGTACATGTGTGTGATGCATGTCTTCCAACCTCCAATTCTTTCTCCCTTTTACTTAACCGCTTACAATGGTTAGTTCTAGGGCACGTTTCAATTAGCATCCTTATGCTATGCATGTTTGCATCATTCATCAGTATTGCATGCACCGAGCTCGGCACATCATACTAACGGCATAGTATTTCAAATTCCAAGTCGAATACATGTGTTGAATTGTCATATCTCATATGCCATTTTAGATTAGCCGAACCTGTTCTAGTTGCATGTTGCCTGCAATGCATTAGCCATTTTAACATGGACTTGGATCATGCATTTGATTACTAACATGTTCATTGTTTTGGCTCGGAGTACACTGTGAGTATTTATGCTTTACCATCTTACATGTGTGTAAGTGTTAACATGAAAGCATGCTTACCATGAGGCTAATTGCTTATGTGATATAACTGCCTGAATGCCTGTGGGTGAAGGTTGGGTTGCTTGAATTGGAATAATTTGTCGAAACCCGTGTTTTAGCCTACTTGCGAGTAGCAAATTTCAAACCATTTTCCAAAACAAGACGGATATACGATGCTTGGTTCCAAATTAGGCAATCTAGTCTATACTTATATGCTGTGCGCATCACATAGTAATTCTAGGTTAATAACCGGAATAAGAACGCATAATGTTTTAAAAACTCGATATCATGGTTAGTAGAGGCCGATCTCTGATCGGGCAAGCGGGGGTGCTCACGAAGTGACCTCTCCAAGTTCCCGAGCCGAGGCAACTTTGGTGATGACAGACACGTGGCCTTAGGCACGAGTTAGGGTTTCCTAAATTCCCCCCAAAACAAAATATTTAGGTGGCAACTCTGTATCTGGCAAAGCAGTCCATGCTTGGCACTTCTTTCTTAAAAATCAGTTTTCCAAAACGATTTGCCGGATTTGGAATCTTTGGTGATTTATCAATCTCACATCGCAGATTGTGAGATTAGATTAAGAACCGTGACATATTGAGTCCGAACTATGGAAAAGCATAAAGCCCTCGAGGGCGCGTCCACAGTTTCTGGCGACTTTGCCGGGGAGTTAGAAAACTTGACTCGAACTCATGATATCTTGTTTTAATTACAGTTATGTATTTCTTTGCATTGCATGTGCATTGGTGCGCCTAGGACACCATGTTTGCCATCTGCTATTCCTGAACAGTTTGCCGGAGGCTCGCTTTGAGAAGCATGTCATAAGGCTGACCGGTTATGGGCTCTGCCACGATGGGAACACAAACCCCGATTTTTACCGGGGGTGCCTATTTGACCATTCAACCTAGTGCATATTCGGAATCCATAGTGACTATTCCAAACTAGGACAGGTTGCTTACCTGATTGTAGGTTGTTTGAAACTGTTGTATGCGTAGTGAAAACCTTAGCTCCTGACAATAGGACAGGGAAACCCTACCCCAACATAGGGGTGTTTTGGCTCTCACTTGCTTGTTATGTGCTTTTTAAGTTAACCTCTACAAGGAATGCACATATCAGTTTGCAAGTCCGGGTATCAAGCCTACGGGCATCAGTGTTTTGAGAATCAGTTATATATGCGGGTATCAGATTCAGATTTGGGAGAGTAATTTTGGGGAACAGTGATCAGTGGTCAAGTGTAGTTTTTCAGCTATACTTATGTCTGTTCTAGTAAAATTGGGCTGAGATGTTGCCTAGTTTCTCTTTCAGTTCAGAGATTCAGTTTGGAGCAGCCAATGTTCTCCTTTGTTGAGGCAAGACCAGTCAAGGATTACCGGTTCACCTGCTTCGTCAGTCACCGGTTACATCATCTCCGTTCAGTTCAGCAGACTTATGATGACACAAAATTCAAAGGAAATTGTGGTTATGACAGCCGCATTGGACCAAGGAATCATCTTGCAGGATGAGACCAATGTTGAAATACCACATCCGCCTAGGTCGCCTGTCGTGCACCCGATCTGGACGCCCCAGTTGTTTCAAACCCGTGAGCCCACCACGTTTGAGTTAATGGGAATGATTGGCGACCTCCAAAGGTCTGTAGCTGACCTCACCTATGGAATGTTGGCTTCGCCACCAACCACATCGTATGCCGGGAACTTAATGCCGCAGGAGCCCCCGCTACTGGGGCGAATTGTAATTGAGCTCAGCCATCTTGAAGCTGTCGCGAACTCCGGTAATGATATATCAATGACAACGGGGCTTCGCACTGAAGCAACAACCCAAACCTCCCACCAAGGTGAGCCTAGTGGAAAGAACAAGATGAAGGCAGATGCATATCCCTATGCACAACTCCGGCAAGCTGTTGAGGCTCAGAAAGCCAGGGGGGTTGAATAAGCAACAAGTACTCGCAGTTTTGGCTAAGACTGTGGATAACATCTTCCCCACTCTGACTGAGAACAGTTCAAGCTAAAGGGAAAATCGAGATAGGGACTGTCGTACTAAAACCGTTCCTCTCAACCCTAATCCTGCACCTAGAAAAGATCAGAGAGCCAAGGCAGCACCTGCCGATCGTTTTGCTAGTGCATCCAGCAAAGGTCCACAGACTTTGAAGTATCTGCCCCGAGGGTGCAAGGTTTTTCATGCCCTCTACATGCCTTTGTCCAAGGCTCTTCGAATCCTCACGGAAAAAGGTCATCTCAAACCTCTTGAACCTCGGCCTCTCCCGAGTAATCTCCCTCTCTCACATGATGCCACCCAGTACTGTGCGTACCATCAACAGGCTGGTCACACCACCGACAATTGCTTTCGTCTTCGCCACGAAGTGCAAGACTTGATTGATGACGAGGTCATCCTCCCACCTAGCTCAACAAAGTCTGTCACTACTGAGTTTGTGGACTTCGAAGATAATACAAGTATGTGATTAGGGGTTGGCCAACCTACGGGCGGTGCTCGGTTTACTTCAGATCTGGCGTATGGCACGTACTGTTTTGAGCGTTTGCGAATGCTAGCTTTTGTAGTTTCTGACTCGGGTATCGAGTTAGTTCTGGGGTTTTATTTTGAGTCTGTCTCGTTGTTTTGAGTCAGTCTTTTTGATTAAGGGTCTGTCTTGTTGTATCGAGTCAGTCCTGTTGTGCAGAAGTCGGGTGATTCTGGGAGTGTTACCTCGGACATCACTATTTTGTTTTATGTTTGTCTTTTTGCTTTCTTTTTGAGTCTGTTTCTGCCATGGAGCCAGTTACATCAGAAGATCTAAATGAAACAGCAGTGGTTTTCGTGTTTTGTGCCTATTTCTGCTTTGAGCCTGTTGTGCCAGAAGATTTGAATGGAACAACAGTGCTCATCACCTGCTCTTCTGTGCCTTGAAATTGTTGCATTGACCTAAGTTTTTCAAAACATTTTCCGAACACTGCAGTAAAAACGAAGAGAAAAGAATTCCTCGGGATTTGCAAAATTTGATCAAATTAAGAGAAAGAGAGGCATGCTAAGCCCTTAGTGAATGAGATCATGTTTGTTAATATGAGTACTGAGAAGGATCCTGACTTGATCCAGATTGGTTCTACACTGTCTTCAGCGCGAGCGATTAGTCGTTTTCTTAAAATTTTTCAAAAAAAATGTTTTGCACGCTCCTGCAAAGACCTGTGTGGAATCGCCCTTGAGATCGTGCAGCTTAGGATCACTCTCAGCCTTGAGACTCGACCCCCTTTTGCTTTCAAACAATTGAACTTGCGTTCAGAATGTTCAAACGGTCAACCACAACGTGAGACTTGTATGGCTAGATCAGAAGCACCTCTCCAACAAGGGGCAAAAGACGTCAGATAATGCACTCGAAGAGTCTAAGACGAAGATCGGCAAGATTGCTAAATCCCAAAAAAGAGGAAAGAAGAAAGTACTACTGGAGAACAACTGAGTTCCTATCCACAACACTAGGGGAAAATTCAGCCCCTATTGGATGGACTCCGACATCATCAGTAAACAGCAGCCATTCTTCTGGATTCAGATGGCTTCGAGATCTCAAAACCATTTGACATGGACAAAGCTACACTTTTACCCTTGAAAGGCTCGCTGGGCCGAAAAACCCGGAAGGCCGACCCAGGCAAAAGTTAGAGCAAGGAAAAAAGAAGAAAAAGAATTAAAAAAAAAAAGAGAGAAAAATGCAAAGAATGGCGGCCTTGGCAAAAGTTAGAGCGCAAAATGAGAGGTTAATACCCGAGTGTCCCTTAACCGGAACTACGTAAGGCTTGATTCCCATGTTTGGGATATGTAGGCAACTTCATCCTGAAGTCCAGCCACAAACACTCCCAAATGGATTGTGTCCATGTAATGGTTTTGCTCATCTTTGTTTTCTCTATATTCGAGAGTTTGGTTGTGATCGTCATTTTGAAGGCTGATTACAATGCGCCGCAACACCATTCAAACAAGGGGCAACTTTCCATTGCCATTCAGTGTGCTGCGATCCCGTTCAGACAAGGGGCAATTTTCCATTGCTTTGGATCTGAGGTTGTACATCTCAAGAGTAGGTTCCGTGCTCGTAGAGCAGTAGCCGTTTGCAAAAATAGTTTTTGAGAATTTTTACTGAGGTTGACTAATTTTCTCAAAAATTATTCCATTTTTCCAAAATCAGACCATTTTCTTGGACCCAAAAAGGAAAATTTTCAGTGCTCACAACCTAACTTGCATGACTTTAAGTCAGAAAGTTGAAAGAGCATGTTAATCAAACTTTTATATTGATCAAAATTGTTTTAGTAGAAAGCAAAAACAAAAAAAGGTCAAAATGATGAACTAGGGGCATAGTTGAGTCAGGCTTCCTGTCTTTTCCCCGTTATCCATGCGTTTGCCAGAAAGGTCACTCTACCTGCCAGAAAAGCGCACAGCTGAAACTAACAACAAAGGGCCGAAAGCTCTCAACATCCTCCGAGCAACGAGGTATCAAACCAAGTGCGAAGCACGAACTTGAGTGGATCAAGTTACTCCATTCCCTCATCCGGGACCTTGACTAAATGACACTGGAGGAGATAGCCGCGAGCTAATAGTATTGGGCATAAACCCACGACTTTTTGTTTATCCATCAAACCACCCAGGGGAGGGATAAAAAAATGAGAGATTGAAGAATAGAGAGATGTGCGTTGAGAGGAAAAGTGAGAAAAGGGCTTTTTCAGAAGAAAAAAAAAACCAGAGATTGAGTGCCAGAGTGATGTGAGAATCACAAATGAGAAAGGGTGGGAAACAATACCCGGAGAAACAGGCTCCCTGTGCACATTTGAGTCTTGTGTTTTGTTGTGCTTTGTCTGTCTCGATTCTTGTTTTGAGTCGTTTCGAGTGTCAATAGGTGTGTTTAGGTTGTTTACCTTTGTTTTCCTTTGTTGAGTCGTGATGCGTTGTGTCCAGTTGTAGACCCAATACCTAGTTGAAAACTTATTCTCACTCTCATTGTCAAAAATAAATCGCTTTGTGCTCAGAGTGCTGTGTCATTCTCCACATTTGTTCTTCCACATTTGGAACATCTGAGTATGTTTCAACTTTAGCCAATCCCACCTTCGCATCCTGTCTGTTCGAATCGAACTGTTTGTTCAGAATTAGCTGTATGCCGAATAAACCGAATGCTGTGTTATGGGCTATGAATTCAGAATGAGCAATATTCAGAATGGGCTGTGTATTTAGAATCAACAGTGTCCTGCATGAGGCGTATACCAAAATGGACAGAGTACTGTGTTGTGAGCGGTGTGTTCAAAACGAACACTCTATATGTTGAACATATTGAGAACTTGTGATTAGTTCCGTTTCCAGTGCCTTCTAGTGTTGATTTTGCAAAGTCACACCTGTATTACCTCAATTTGCTTATCGAGTTGTGGCTCATTTGCTTATCGAGTTATTGCTCATTTGCTTATCGAGTTGTTACTCATTTAGCTTATTGAGTTGTTACTCATTCGCTTATCGAGTTATTACTCATTTTGCTTATCGAGCTGTTACTCATTTGCTTATTGAGTTGTTACTCATTTGATTACCAAGTTGTCACAATTTTGCTTATCGAGTTGTCGCTCTCTGCTTATCGAGTTGTAAACTTGTTAAGGTCTCATTTTTGCTTATTGAGTCAATTTGTTTTATTTGTTATGTTGGTCTACCTGACCTGGCAGTACATGCATGTTCAATTTCTATCCGATTACATTGTTATATGATATGGTATGACACGATGCGATGCGATGTGATGTACAAATGCAACACTTTTTCAGCAAAAAGCTTGTTTCATTCCATCATCCTTTCAAATGCATAGTTTTGAGGAAAGCAAAACCTGCCTCAGGCAGTACAAAGTGCTCAAACTACTAGCCAAAAGGAAAATAAATCAAAAAGAAAGAAAAGCAGCAAAAGTCTAGATCAATGTCAACTGGTCTTAGGTATAAGGGTCTGTCCTCGTCCTCTTCCTGGACGAATGTCCAGGAGCGTCGTCGCCGTCCCCACCATCTGAACCCGAGCCCGAGTCATCTCCAGTCTCATCCTCAGATGACTCTGTCTCTGCCTCTGCCTCTGCCTCTGTCTCGGACTCATCATCATCTGGAATCGGTGCCCGCGAGCTGCTCCCAACATGAGCGCGCCCCGCTTTAGTGCAGGGGAGTACTGTGGTCCCTCGCCCTGCTCTCCCTCCTCCTCGGGCTGACACAGACGGTCCTACTAGAGCACCCCCCGCAGCCGGTATCTGAAATGGGGGCTGAAAAGGACAAATGGTAAATACATCAGTTATGCTACGCAAAGCAGAGTACGAATACAGAATGCAGTGTATGAGTACATGGTATGAATGCTGTGAGTAGTGTATCAGTGCAGAATGCCGTGTATGAATGCTATGAGCAGTATATCAGTGCAGAATGCCGTGTATGAATGCTATGAACAATATATCAGTGCAGAATGTCGTGTATGAATGCTATGAGCAGTGTGACAGTACAGAGTACAGTGACTGAGTGCAGTGTATGAATGCCGTTAGCAATGCTATGAGCAGTCTGTGGGTTACAGTGTATCAAATGCCGTGAGGGCCGTGTATCAAGTGCCATGTTGACAGTGCGATGTATCAGATTATGTGTGAAACAGATTATGCACAGTTCGACACTGTGGTTGAAAGAGCTTACCGGGATACTGTAGATATCCAGCAGGTCGAGGCTCCGCTGTAGCATCCCCATCACGGAGGCAGTCAACTCCAAAGACTGGCGAGTGTACTCAGCAGAAGTTTGCGAGAGTGTTAGAAGCATCAGTATTCTGTGGAACATCAAGAGAAATAAAACAAAATAACTGTACAGGATGCAAAATGTAGTAATACGTACCGGAGGAAAGCCGTAGAATCCAACTAGCTCATGATCAGGCGGAGGGGAAGCGATGGGGATCTGGTAAGTCTCCCCACCCTGCCCTCGGCATGTCATCATGGTAGGCAGCTCGGGCTACCCAGCTCTCTGCCCTCTCCGGGACCCACTCCTGCCTCGAGCCGGAAGTACCCTCGATGCCCTCGATGCCCTCTGTGCTCCTGCTCTAGCTGCTGGCGCCGCAGGCCTCTCCCTCTCAGCTCGACGAGCACTACTCAGAGGCGGTATCAGATAGGCCTGGATAAACTCAATGTAGACGCCCTCGTCTCTAAAGCCCTCCGAGTCCCAACCAATCGTATAATCGGCCATCTCCTGCGGGGTGTACCTCGCGGTCTGCCTCATAGTCGTAGGAGAAGGTACTGGAACTACCTGCTCCGGTAAGCCAAAGGTCTGCCGCAAGAAGCGCTCACCCAAGTACCAGGCGCGATAGAGTGGGCCCTTTAGCAGAACTCTGAATCGGACAGTCTCCCGAGCACCGGCATACCACTCCCGAACAGTATCAGGCAACGGAGCCCATGGCTGCCAGGTGATCTACAAGTAAAGCACAGTTTATTATCTGCTAATAGTGAGAGTACAAGGTAAAGCGAAGCTTAAATGAACTGTGATGTTTGACATACCTTGGCTGCGGTGATGGTATCAAAGTAGCGGTGGAAGAACATGAGGGACTCCTATGGTCTCCGCTCGCACCTCACGTCGAAACGGTGAGAAAATGGAACACTGAGAGGGACCTCCTCGTCCGGCACTGGGGCAAGTCTCAGGAAGTAGGCATACACCCACAACTGCAAAGTATAACAGAGCAAACACCAGTATGATCATCAGATAAAGCAGAATGCAGAATAAAGCAGGTTATGTGTATACCGTGTTTGTAGTGTGCAAACCGGTGTAAAGCAGATTACATGTGTGCAGTGTATAGAGTACAGATAATGTAAAAGTAACTGAAGAGACAGAAAAGGGAACATGTACCTCCCAGGCTTGCTAGTAGCCTCCAAGTAACTGACCACTGAGGCGGGAAGATGAGTTCATGTACCCATAGAGAGTGGCCAAGCTGGCGCCACCCCAGTCATAGCGGCGAATCCACGTCACATCCACGAGCGCGCTCAGCAGGTAGAGGGCGACGGCGTTTGTCCGGTCGGCGAAAAGTGTGGTCCCTAGCAAAAACATGATAAAGCCACGAGCGTACTGCTCCTCCTCCTCCTGGGTAGTAGGCGCCTGGATCCGAAAATGGTCCTCGAACCATGAGTATCGCACAAACCCTGCCCGAGCGAGAGGTGGTCGAGCGCCGAGCAAGTACATCTGAGCGGCGTCCCACTCGTCCATGTCTGTATCAAAGGGGATCGGATCACCCCCTACTCCGATGCCTGTGAGCATGGAGAAGTCGAAGGGAGTCATCGTCATCTCCCCGGTGGTAGAAAGGTGGAAAGAGTCGGTGGTGTCCCACCACCTCTCCACCAGAGCAGCAAGGAGGGGCCTACTCACAGTGAGGCGCGAGAGTCCCATGCCAAAAGTCCCAAAGCCAGCTCAGTCAACGATGCGACGAACCGCGTCAGGTAGCTCCATGTACCAACCTCTGGCAGCAGTATTTCCATACCCCAGAAGGCATGGGAATCTCCCTGTGATCAAAGTAAATAGTTGCGAAGCAGTGTTACAAATATAGTGTTGAATACACTCAGAATTGATGAGAATACAGCGTGTGTGCACGTGTTCAGATTCAAACAGATATCAGGTGCAGGTGTGCTCGCAGTGAACTACAGCATGTGATGTATCAGTGTGCTTGAGTGGTTCAGTTGAGAATACAGCAGGTGTACACGTGTTCAGATTCAAACAGATATCAGGTGCGGGTGTGCTCGCAGTGAACTATAGCATGCGATGTATCGGTGTATCTGGGCCAAACAGTTAAAGAACAGAATCAACTATTGCAGTTATGTATTCTACTTTGCAAAAAATGAAACAGGGAAGAGTGTACCTCAGAAGTGCCATAGGACAGGTGAAACTCTAGCTCGCGCAACAAAAGCTCCGGTGGCGCGCCTCGTGCATAGCTCTGGAAGTGGCGAAGGCTATCAAGGGGAAGCACGTGTATCACCGGCCTGTAGGCCGCCAGATCAAATGGCCAGATGTGAAAAGGCAGGAGTTCGGCCTCAGGGTCCATGTCCAACTCCGGGGGAGCCCCGCCGTCTAGAATGTCATCTGCCATCTTGAAGAGAGTGCAAAAATGGCCAAAAGTAGGAAAACCGGGCAAGAATGTGAAAAGTCAACCCAAAAGTCAACCCCGAGAGGGTGAAAAATGGGCAGAAAGGTCGGGGTATGGAAAAGGCACAAAGATCGAGGTAAACTCAGGGGAAACAAACCCCAAGTGGTGGAAATCGAGAAAAGTACACCGAAACTAGATTTGTTCGGTTCAAAACGTGCGAAACGAGGAGGTTTTCACGAATCGAACGACGAAAAGGGCCCTAAAATACGGCAAAAACTCGGATCGAAGAGAAGAAACTCGCCTAGAGAGAGAGGGGAGAGATTTTCGACCAAGGAGGAAGTGGAAATATAGGGCTTGAAGCCCTATATTTAATGACTCGTGGCCAATTGGCAAAACTGCCCCAATACAGCAATTTTTGGCCGGTCGGCCACATTGTTAGCTGGTCGGCCAACTATTTGTCCGGTGACCTTATTTCGTGGCAGATGAATGGCCGGTGATCTTCCCCGGTGGCCGATGCATCTTCCACACCCTTGGTTGGGTCATTCATGTGGTTTGAAACCTTAATTTATCAAGGCAGTACAAGGAAATGCACTTTTGAACCTTGATCGGCCTTCGTGTTGACCTCGAGCCGTGTTTCCCGTATGTGATGCTCAATACACGCAAGGTGTATCCTTTTCGTATCCTTGGGTATCTTGTAAGGTTCAATAACCACTTTAAATGCGTCGCATTACATGTGTTGCCTCATTTATGATAAACATGCATAGGTTGCATTGTTATGCACGTCTACGCGCGTTGTAACACACACAATTTGCGTTGTTATGCACTGATCACGCGCATTGTCATGCGTTTCAATAAACGTGCGTTGTCACGAATTTGAATTCATTTGCATTGTCATGCATTTCAATAAATCATGCATTGTCATGCACTTCAATTACATTCACTGTCGTGCATTCCAATAGTTCATGCATTGTCATGCATTCTCGTTCATGCATTGTCATGCGTGTCTCACTTGCATTGTCATGCATGTTCCTTATCCCGTATTGTCATGCGCACCTCTCATGCATTGTCATGCATGTTCCTTATCTTGCATTGCCATGCATTTCCTCACATGCATTGTCATGCATGTTCCTTGTCACGCATTGTCATGTGCACCTCATTTGCATTGTCATGCATTTCCTCTCGCGCATTGTCATGCATTTCAATTACATGCATTATTATGCATTTCAATTACACGCATTGTCATGCATTTCAATTACATGCATTCACATGCATTTCAATTCATGCATTTTCATGCGTGTCTCATTTCGCATTGTCATGCATCTCCATATCGCGCATTATCATGCGTTTCAATACATGCATTATCATGCATTCCCTTATCATGTTATGCATTACACGCATTGTCGTACATTTCAATTACATGCATTGTCATGCATTTCCTTACTTTGCATTGTCATGCATTTCAGTACATGCATTGTCATGCATTTCTCTCATCATGCATTGTTATGCACACCGCATTTGCCTTGTCACGCATTTCCTTATCATACATTGTCATGCATTTCCTTACTTTGCATTGTCATGCATTTCAGTACATGCATTGTCATGCATTTCCTAATCACACCTTATCACGCACTTCCTTGTCATGCATTGTCATGCATTTCAGTACATGCATTGTCATGCATTTTCCTACCTCGCATTGTCATACACGTTTCATTTGCATTGTTCCTGCTATACACATTGCATGCATTTCCGCGCGTGCTTTATTTACATGTGTATATTTAGCTTGCTTTACACATTGTATACGTTTCCACGTGTGCTTTATTTATATGTGTTTATGCATCCCCCCCAGGTGGTTACACATTGTACACGTTTTCGCATACTTTACTTACATGTGTTCATACCTTGCTTGTTTTACACATTGCATGCGTTTCTGCGTGTGCTTTACTTATATGTGTTTATGCATCCCCCCCAGGTGGTTACACATTGTACACGTTTTTGCGTGTACTTTACTTACATGTGTTCATACCTTGCTTGCTTTACACATTGCATGCGTTTCTGCGTGTGCTTTACTTATATGTGTTTATGCATCCCCTCAAGTGGTTACACATTGTACATGTTTTCGTGTGTGCTTTACTTGCATGTGTTCATACCTTGCTTGCTTTACACATTGCATGCGTTACCTCATGTGCTTTACTTACATGTGTTCATGCATATTTTCAGGAGGTTACGCATTGCCTGCATTAACGCGCATGCTTTACTTACATGTGTTCATTCCTGCCATACACATTGCTCACGTTGTCGCGTGTGCTTTACTTATATGTGTTCAAGTTCCTTTATTTTCACACATTGTACACATTGTCACGTGTTCTTTACTTACATGTGTACATTTCATTCTTGCTTCACACATTGCATGCGTTGTCGCGTGTGCTTTACTTGCATATGTTTGTGCCTTCATAGCATTGTTATGCTTGTTTCAAATCACATTGTTATGCACATGCTCGGGTTACGTTGTTATGCACCCCTTCCACCCGCATTGTCATGCACCCTCTCACTCGCTTTGTCACGCACTTTTCACTTGCATTGCTATGCATGTATCTAACGATATTGTACCTGTTAAGTTCTCTTTCTTTTTTAGGCACGATATTGTATGTACAGTTCATTTGAGGCTGGCACGACCAGACGAACCGGACAGGAACGATATTGTATGTACAGTTTATTTGAAGCTGGCACGACCAGACGAACCACACATGTATTGTATTCTCCGCGTCAAACGTAGCAAGAATTACATAATTCTCTTACATCCTTTCTGCATTGTAATGTAGTTTGGTCTTTGGCTTGCTTAAAAGTGTTGCATTTATTGTATGTATTTGCTTCGTTACAGCTCTCTTTGCATGATCATAAGTTATGTTCGGCACCATGCATTGTTCTTGCATTTTGCCCCTACCTTCAGGCACATATCTTGCTATCTTACATGCTTGTCTAAGTCTTCGGCCTTGTCAAAAATGGGTGGTCTCTGGGCTTTGACATTCACTCCCGTCATTGTTATGATTTTCGAGTTCTGTCAAAGAGGGACAACTGTAGACACCCCATTTTTGACCGTCCTCAAGACTTGGACATCACCGTTTGAACACTAGGTGATCATCCATGTTCGTGTTCGTCTTGAGTTCTCGGAGGTTTCGATCGCGCGCCTTGCCTCAAGACCTCTCGACTTGTTTGTTTTTTGCTTGGTTGTACACCAAACACTTGTGTTTTTGCTTCGAGGGTAGGGAATGGCTTGTTGGCCACCCCCACACCTCACGGGCCTTGGCCTGAGGCCACCGGCCCTCTTTTCTTGCTACCAGCCATATATTTTGGTCGGTCGGCAGTGTTTTTGGTCAGCCGGCCATTTTTGTTGGTCAATCGGCCATATTTTCCAGCCGACCCCTTTCCATCTGCTTTTGGCAGATATTTTATGCCAGCTGTCACAGCTGGCATCCACTTTACCCCCCTCCATACATGTGTATGGAGGGATTTGCCTCTTGTTTAGCTTCTCTTGGAAGCTTGAGGATTTGAACCTCTATAAAGAGGGAGCCCCTCCTCCCTCCTCCAAGTTCAGAGAATTAGGGTTAGAAGTTTTATATCTATCTATCTCTGTATCTCCCTCTCTTTTGATTTGTGTGCGTATCTTGTGCTCAAAAGGTGTTTTTCTTCTTAGTTTTGCACTAAGACACCTAGTGTTACACTATACCTTGGAACTGAGGTCCCTTGAGGCTGATTTTGGGGTTCTTGGTTTGATTTGAACTCAGAAATTTGCTAGGGTGGTGTTCTTGAAGAGGTTCTTCAAGGGTAAGAAACTTACCTCTTTATTCCCCATTTTTGCACAAGCTTTTGACCTATCTTGCTTATTTTTTTAGGCTTAGCTATAAACTAATAAAAGTTCTGATTTTTTGTGTTTTAGAACTTTGTTTAAGGTCACTTTGAGGTTTGGGGTTGTCTCCCCCCTCTAAGGCCTTGTTAGGTCTTGTTTTAGGCCATCCATTTTGGCCATTGTTTTGGTCTTTGCATGACCTCTCTACCACTGAAATCCAGAGGATTTTCAGTGGTGGAGAGGTGGTTTTGAAGTCCCAAATGGGAGAGGGTCATCCCCTCTCCATGTTGTCTTTGATGCTTACATAAATGGTTTGTGTTGTAGCATGTTTGCCTAGCTTGTTTTAGCTCCATTTCAGTATGTATTAGGTGTTATTTTGCCATGATATAGCACTATTTTAAGTTGGTTTAGACATGCCATGTATGCTCCATACACTTGTCTTGTAATCCCATGTTTTGGCCTTAACATGCATCATGTTGTAACATGTGTTTTTAGCATGATTTTGGCTTTGGCTTCAAGGAGTTTTTATCCTTGTTTTGGTATGCTTAAGGTCTGAGTTTGGTTGTTTGCGTCATCCATGACTTGCTTTGTATAGCTACCATGTAATCCAGCTTGTAAGCTTTGGGTGTGTGAGTCATTAGCATGCTTTAATTGGCTCATTTCAATGATTTGGCATCATTGGTTATGGTATTTCAGTCCATATTTCATGCTTGTATGCTTGCATTTTTTCCCTTTCAATGCTTTGAAGAGTTGGCGTCTTGTGCTCCATGATTGGTCATTGTGCATGCCTTTAGACTTAGGCCATTTAGATGCCATCTAAGTGGGTTTTGGGGCTTATTTTGGCATGATATCATTCTGTTTTGCATTGAACAATCCATGCCATGTTTGGTTGTGATAGGTGTAGAGAAATGCTCCGTTTTGTAGCATTGAATACCCTTTGTTTTGGGCCCGTTTCTTAGCATGTTTTGGCCATGTTCCATGCATGCTCTAACCTTGTTTTGGTCTACCTTGGGACTCTTTTAAGTCCTCTTGGCCCTTTGGGGCTTAGTTGATATGGTCATGGCTTGAACCCCTCGGCTAGCCTCAAGTTTTTGGGACTCCCTTGCATGCTTTACTTGGGTAGTTTGATTGGTTTGGCACCACTCTTAATATGATTTCAGAGCTTAGCATGCCTGTCATTTGTCCATATTAGTCTCTTTTAAATGTTTTTAAAAGTTGCCTCTTTTATGCCTTAGATGATAGGCCTTTGTGCATACATGCTTGCATAGCTATTCCATGCTTTTGTTGTATCATATTGGCCACTGATTTTGACATGCTTGAAAGCTACCCATGTTAGTGTAAGTCCATCTCACCATGTTGTTGCATGCTTGTTTCATTTTGCATGTTGTTGCATGTTATACATGTCCACATGTTTAGGTTGTATGCCTATTGCATATTGCATGTTAACATGCTCATGTTGCATTAGATTTGTTGCACACTTGAGTTATTTGCATGCTTGCTTGCTTGCCTAGGTTGCATTGCATTGTGTGTGCATTGCCTTGCCTCTTGATCACACATGATAGAGGTTAAGACCCTTTGTGTGTTTTGTGCATTTCATTCCATATTGAGTTGCACACTTGGCACCTTGGGCCATCATGCATTGAAATGCGTGATTGGTGGCCCGAGGGTCGAGAACCATACTCCTTTGAGTCTCAAATATGATGAGGAGGGTGGTGGTGTAAACATTTCTTTGAAATGAATTTCCATGTCTTGTCTGTCCTCTGTTGCAGCAAAACCAGTATTCTGTAGGAAGAAATGGCCTGTCGGCAACTTTCAATGCCGGCCGACTATCAATACCCAGCCGGTGATCTAATTTTTGGTCGATGACCATAATTCCATGGCCGGTGGTGCTCCCTCTTGGTCGGTGGCCTCCCACAACTCTCAGGGAGTATTTCAGAAGCAATTTGGAAACTAGTGCAGTCTTCAGAAGAGGAAAACAGTGCAAGCAGAGGCAGCATGAGCATGGCAATGGATTTCCGAGCGGAGCCGAGCATGCGTGCATTTATCCCTCTTCCCGAGGCTGCTTTACCACTTTATTAGCTTAGTTAATTTGCTTAATTAGTTAATTGGTCTGTAATAATTAATTAGCTAGAGTAATTAATTATTTATTTGGTTTGTACTATTCTTTCGGTCCCTCGAGAGGGTGCAATTATGTAATAAGCGTACGTGTGTGTGATGCATGTCTTCCAACCTCCAATTTGTTCTCCCTTTTACTTAACCGCTTACAATGGTTAGTTCTAGGGCACGTTTCAATTAGCATCCTTATGCTATGCATGCTTGCAGCATTCATCAGTATTGCATGCACCGGGCTCGGCACATCATACTAACTGCATAGTATTTCAAATTCCAAGTTGAATACATGTGTTAAATTGTCACCTCTCATATGCCATTTTAGAGTAGCCGAGCCTATTCTAATTGTATGTTGCCTGCGATGCATTAGCCATTTTAACATGGACTTGGATCATGCATTTGATTACTAGCATGTTCATTGTTTTGGCTCGGAGTACACTGTGAGTATTTATGCTTTACCATCTTGCATGTGTGTAAGTGTTAACATGAAAGCATGCTTACCATGAGGCTAATTGCTTATGTCATATAACTGCCTGAATGCCTGTAGATGAAGGTTGGGTTGCTTGAATTGGAATAATTCGTCGAAACCCATGTTTTAGCCTACTTGCGAGTAGCAAATTTCAAACCATTTTCCAAAACAAGACGGATATGCAATGCTTTGTTCCAAATTAGGCAATCTAGTCTATACTTGTATGCTGTGCGCATCACATAGTAATTCTAGGTTAATAACCAGAATTAGAACGCATAATGATTTCAAAACTCAATATCATGGTTAGTAGAGGCCGATCTCTGATCGGGCGAGCGGGGGTGCTCACGAAGTGACCTTCCCCAATCGTACCCAAGTTCCCGAGCCGAGGCAACTTTGGTGTTGACGGACACGTGGCCTTAGGCACGAGTCAGGATTTCCTAAATTTCCCTAAAACAAAATATTTAGGTAGCGAATCTGTATCTGGTAAAGCAGTCCATGTTTGGCACTTCTTTCTTAAAAATCAGTTTTCCAAAAAGATTTGCCGGATTTGGACTCTTTGGTGATTTATCAATCTCACATCACACATTGTGAGATTAGATTAAGAACTGTGACATATTGAGTCCGAACTATGGAAAAGCATAGAGCCCTCGAGGGCGCGTCCACAGTTTCTGGCGACTCTGCTGGGGAGTTAGAGAACTTGACTCGAACTCATGATATCTTGTTTTGATTACACTTATGTGTTTCTTTGCATTGCATGTGCATTGGTGCGCCGAGGACACCGTGTTTGCCATCTGCAATTCCTGAACGGTTTGCCGGAGGCTCGCTTTGAGAAGCATGCCATAAGGCTGATCGGTTACGGGCTCTGCCACGATGGGAACACAAACCCCGATTTTTACCGGGCACCCTGTTTGACCATTCGACCTAGTGCATATTTGGAATCTATAGTGACTATTCCAAACTAAGACAGGTTGCTCACCCGATTGTAGGTTGTTTGAAACCGCTGTATGCGTAGTGAAAACCCTAGCTCCTGACAATAGAACAGGGAAACCCTACCCCAACATAGGGGTGTTTTGGCTCTCACTTGCTTGTTATGTGCTTTTTGAGTTGACCTCTACAGGGAATGCACATATCAGCTTGCAAGTCCGGGTATCAAGCCTGCGGGCATCAGTGTTTTGAGAATCAGTTATATCTGCGAGTATCAGATTCAGATTTGGGGGAGTAATTTTGGGGAACAGTGATCAGTGGTCAAGTGCAGTTATTCAGCTATACTTATGTCTGTTCTAGTAAAATTGGGCTGAGATGTTGACTACTTTCTCTTTCAGTTCAGAGATTCAGTTTGGAGCAGCCAACGTTCTCCTTTGTTGAGGCAAGACCAGTCAAGGCTTACCAGTTCACCTGCTTCGTCAGTCACCGGTTACATCATCTAAGTTCAGTTCAGCAGACTTATGATGACACAAAATTCAGAGGAAATTGTGGTTATGACAGCCGCATTGGACCAAGGAATCATCTTGCAGGATGAGACCAATGTTGAAATACCACATCCGCCTAGGTCGCCTATCGAGCACCTGATCTGGACGCCCCAGTTGTTTCAAACCCGTGAGCCCACCACGTTTGAGTTAATGAGAATGATTGGCGACCTCCAAAGGTCTGTGGTTGACCTCGTCTATGGAATGTCGTCTTCGCCACCAACCACATCGTATGCCGGGAACTTCATGCCTCAGGAGCCCCCGCTACTGGGGTGAATTGTAATTCAGCTCAGCCAGCCTGAAGCTGTCGCGAACTCCGGCAATGACGTATCAACAACAACGGGGCTTCGCATTGAAGCAACAACCCAAACCTCCCACCAAGCTGAGGCTAGTGGAAAGAACAAGATGAAGGCAGATGCAGATCCTTATGCACAACTCCAGCAAGCTGTTGAGGCTCTGAAAGCCGGGGGGGTTGAATAAGCAACAAGTACTCATAGTTTTGGCTAAGACTGTGGATGACATCTTCCCCACTCTGACCGAGAACAGTTCAAGCTAAAGAGAAAATCGAGATAGAGACCGTCATACCAGAACCGTTCCTCTCAACCCTAATCCTGCACCTGGAAAAGATCAGAGAGCCAAGGCAACACCTGTCGATCCTTTTGCTAGTGCGTCCTGCAAAGGTCCACAGACTTCGAAGTATCTACCCCGAGGGTGCAAGGTTTTTCATGCCCTCTGCATGTCTTTGTCCAAGGCTCTTCGAATCCTCATGGAAAAAGGTCATCTCAAACCTCTTGAACCTCAGCCTCTCCCGAGTAATCTCCCTCTCTCACATGATGCCACCCAGTACTATACGTACCATCAACAGGCTGGTCACACCACCGACAATTGCTTTCGTCTTCGCCACGAAGTGCAAGACTTGATTGATGGCGAGGTCATCCTCCCACCTAGCTCAACAAAGTCCGTCACTACTAAGTTTGTGGACTTCGAAGATAATACAAGTATGTGATCAGGGGTTGGCCCACCTGCGGGCGATGCTCGGTTTACTTCAGATCTGGTGTATGGCACGCACTGTTTTGAGCGTTTGCGAATGCTAGCTTTTGTAGTTTCTGACTCGGGTGTCGAGTTAGTTCTGGGGTTTTATTTTGAGTTTGTCTCGTTGTTTTGAGTCAGTCTTTTTGATTAAGGGTTTTAAGAACCTTCGCTCGAGCGAAGAAGCAAAAACCCAAAGCTCGCTCCAGCGCAAAAAGCCTCGCTCGAGCGAAGATACCAAATTCAGGACAGTAATCATTTGTTCCAACACACAACCAACTTGTACCAAACTCACCCAACCCGTCCCAAAACTCAAATGCAAAGGATTTAAAGGACGGAAACAAGATATAGACAACAACAACCATGACGGAACCCAAGTCTGGAACAAAATAAATGACTGGGAAAACCGGGATCGCTATAGAAGATATCTGTAACCTAATTTCTTATTGGAGTTGGAATTCTAACAGCTAACTATAGTAACTTAGTAAGCATTAACGGATTTTTTCTGCAAATTTTGGTTTGTTTTATCCTGATAATAAGTTACAAAAGTTTAGTGTTTTTATCCCTATTTGACAAGGTAGTATTGTACTCACATTCATTTGTATTTACAATTGGTACTATACCTAATTGGTTCTAGGTGGGCTTATCGGGCCAATGTTCACTCCTAGACTATCAATCTATTGGAATGTGGTTGTATTTGTTGGTGGGGTGCTTGATCTCTTCCCTTCTTATCATTTGGTGTTTGTATAGAGGTTTGGCAGTGTGGCAACTGGTTCTTTCTGTACATTGTGTGTGGAAATAATGAGTACTCAATTTGATCAATTCTAGACAAAATCCTTGATACAGTATATATTACTTGGATGTATTCTCATAATTTCACTTGTTTTATACTTCATCTATTACGTTATGATGATGGTTGCCTTTCCTGCTTGTATGTGAATGGTCTACTCACATTAATGATATCTGCGATGTTGCATATACCCCTATAGTATTTCTCATATTGCATTAAGCAATAAAATACAATGTTCTCTTTATAACAGGTGGGGCTTCACATTCAGGAAGGATAGCTCGACAAGTAAACTCTTTTGGCGACTTTGAGGTGGTTTATTTTTGTGTTCCTGTAATCATTTTTGGAAAAGTTTCAATACACCGGTGTGTTTCTATGACCTATTTTTCTTCCTAATTGGTTGCAAATATGACAGGATTCTTTGGAAGATGGAGGTGAAAAAATTGAGTCAAAGAAACACAAGAAGAAGAAGAAGAAGAAGAAAAAAAAAAAGAAGGATAAGGGAAAAAACAAAAAACAAAAGGTTTGTTGTCATTGGCCATTTCATCCTAGTCAAATCAAAATTGTAACCTTTGCTTAGTCTTTAATGTTGTTCTGTTGCAATCATCAAAGGACACTGCAGATGCTGTAGTGAAATGGCCTTAAAAGAAGCTGAAATTGTGATTCAAATAGAATTCGATTCCAACTGTTTGTATAAAGACATATTGAAGGGTTTACAAACTAGGTTTATCAGAGCATCAGTTTTCGTTTTTGATTAGAACAGGCACTATTCCAATGAATTTTCAAGGAGTTTTTTTTTTAATTAGTTTTTTCGATTTTTTTTTTTTTAGAATTTATTTGATGCAAATGATTCAAAACCCTAATGATTAAATTCCTGAGTTGTGCAATTCAATCTATTCTTCTGGTTCTTTATTAAAGTGGATTTGTACCTAGAAACTTCTTGCAATGTTTTTCATATGGTGTTTTGGTTGAGTCCATTACCTCATTTCCATTGAATGATTGTTGTGTTGTGTCAATTTTCCAAGGAATTTCATAGCATTCTCTTAAATGTGTCTCAATAGGATATTTAATTATTGATTAATATTTCAAACATCCGCTAGTTGTCTTATTTAGGTCCTCACTCTCTCTACTAAACAACCAAATGTAGTTTGACTTCTTGTGTGTATACTCACAGCCTCATGAACCAGAATGATCCAGGCCCATATGGTAGGGTCGGCCTGAATTTTTTGTGGCCCAAAGCAAACTCAAAAATGGGGCTCAACTTTTAAACTTTTTTTAAAGAATATATATTGATAAAATATTAAAAATCTTCAATTTATTTTACAAATTACATTCCACTATTCCAGTATGCACGATTGATCCCGATTCAAACTTTTTTTTTTCAAAATAAAAATACATAATAATATTAATATTCCTTATAATATTATTTTCTTTTAATAATAATATTTTCCTTTTATTGATTGGCCTTCATTGCCTTATAAATTATTTTCATTTAATAATAATAATAATAATATTCATCTTCATTGCCTTATAAAATTATTTTTCCTTTAATAATATTCATTTTCCTTTTATAGCGATCCCAGTTCTTCCTCCTTTGGTTGTTGTATCCGGACTTAGGTTCCGTGGAGTTAGTTGTTGTATATATCTTGTTGTCATCCTTTAATTCCATATATTTGAGTTTTAGGATGTGTTGGGCAGGTTTGTTACAGGTTGGTTATGAGTTTAAACCAATAGTTGCTATCCAGAATTTTGCTCCTTCGCTCGAGCGAGGCTTTTGTCACTCGAGCGAGCTCTGTGTTTTAGTTCCTTCGCTCGAGCCAGGGTTCCTTCGCTCGAGCGAGAGTTGAGTTTTGTTTCTGGTGGCTCGAGCGAGAAGTCTTGCACTCGAGCCTGCATCTGCGTCTAGTTCTAGACCTGAGAGTTGCATTTTTTGGCTCGAGTGAGCTTTCCTTCGCTCGAGTGAGCGAGGTCTATGTTTTGGGTTTCTTCGCTTGAGTGAGCTTTTCTTCTCTCGAGCGTGCTTCTGGTTGCAGACCTGAAGCTTCGAATTGTTGGCTCGAGCAAGACTTTCTACGCTCGAACGAGTATCCTTTGTGTCTGGTCGCTCGAGTGACCACTCCTTCGCTCGAGCGAGCCTGGTGTATTTCAGTTGACAGCAGCGGGATTACACTTCACTTTTTCATCTCCTTTTTCTCTAAAACCCTAGATCCGTCCTCTCTCTCTCTTTACACTTACCTTTTCTCTAGGGTTTCATCTATTTCTAGTGTGTTCCTACCCTAATCTCTTTGTAAGAAAGGTAGAGGGTTGTGTGGGCTACATTTTAATCTAAAAATTTGTGGATTTGGAGCACTTTGGATTTTCATCATCTTCTCCTTTGGTCTCTTCATTTCGAGGAAGGGATACCCTACTCCATCTTATGAGTTTTGTCATAAATTTTGGGCATTTTGATTAGTTGGTGTTATTGAGTAATTTTTGAAAAAGTTAGGATTTGATTTATAATTTATAGAAAGGGGGTTTTCAAAATGTTAAATCCCATGTGTATATGAGACCTTGAAAAATGTAATCATTGTTGTTGTATTGATGAAATTGAACCTTAGGGTTGATATTGAGAATTAGGAAAAAATGCCCTAGCTATGTGATAAATTAATTTGAACAATTAATTTGTGGGAATATGAAATTAAGTTGGAAATTATGAAATTGGAGAATTATAAAGTTGAATGGTGGAGTTGGATAAATTAATCATTCACCTATGAAAATGTTGATGTTATATCTGTTTAATGCATTTATTTTCTGTTTAGAAATAATTGCTTTGGGCTATCGTTGGAGGATAATCTTGATTGTTGTGGACACTGTATGTTGATTAGGGAAAACTGAAACTAATCACATTGAATATGTCATTGAACATGACGGTTGGAATAATATGTCAAATATGTGTATTGATTGATCCTTGTATATGATGAGTGTTTATATACTTGAAATATGTGTATTGTGTGGGAGGAGATAGGGATGTACTCCATGGTTTGAGGAAAGATAGGGGATGGACTCTCAAACCTGTCTAGGAGGAGATAGGGGATGGACTCCATTAATACAGCAAATATGTGTATTAAATTGAAGTAATGATACAGCAAATATGTGTATCATTTGAAGTTTGGAAGTGTTTTTAATGTGAGTTGTAATCTCATGTAAATTGTGAAGTATGGAAGTGTCTTTATATGAATTATAGTCTCATTGAATGGTTTGGCCAAGTTCTGAGCCATGTTCATGAAATGATTTGGATAAGTAAAGAAAAGTGGAATGTAACATGGATTATTTGTCATGGAACTATATTGTGATATAAATTGGTTTATAAGTGTTAACCATCTATCAAATGCCATTGTTTTAGTCATTGCTTATATTTTGTTTAGTATATCTCTACTGGGTTGTGGCTCACCCTATATGGGACATCATTTTCAGGTTCAGGTGATATGCAACCTCCAAGGACATAGCTTGGAAGGTTTTGGGAGTTGAAGACTCTTTTGTTTGTTTTGTTATTTTGGTATTACATGTAACTTCAAGCCAAGAGCTTATTTTGTATAAGAGTTAGTACTCTCTTTTTATAACCAAGTGTTGGCTTGGAAAGTTATAAGCCCATAAGGCATTTACTTTTGTTGTCAACATGTAATACTTTTGTAATGAATACTCTGATGAATAGAAACATGCTTTAATCTCTTATGTCTATGCATGCCAAGAATGTAGGTTTATATGTATTATTTTGAGGGCGTTACACCTTTGTTGATTCATCTTCATTGATTCACCTTCGTTTCCCCTATATCTATATATACATATTGTATTGCATAGCTAATCCATACACTGAAATCATATAGATACAACAAACAAAGAGAAAGAGAAAGAGAAAGAGAAAGAGAAAGAGAGACAAAACAATTCAATGGCATTCAATTAACTGCCAGCCGGCCACCCCGCTCTCTTTCAAACCCCACCGCTCCTCCTTCAAGCACCGCGTCTCCTCCATCTTCGGCTATGGGTTCCGCACACACGAAGACAACCTCCCCGAATCACCGGCATGCAAGTGGGACAAGATGCCATGTCGCGACTACAACTCCTCCATCTCCGGCAATTCCAACAACGAGCTCTTCCCTCCTCCTCCTCCTCCGTCGACACGACACCCTATGACCACTTCCTCGGCCGACAGTGGTTTGTGTGGCTACGAGAAAGACGATGAAGAAGAAGAGATCGTGACACTAGCGTCGTTTTCACTAAATCGTAAAAAAGGATGAAGAAGCTGCTACCATCGTTTCTGGCGAAGGGGAAAGTGAAGGACAGCTTCCCGGTGGTGATGGAATCGGTGGACCCATATGAGGATTTCAAGGCATCCATGATGGAGATTATATTAGCGAAACAACTATTTGAGGTGAGAGACTTTGAGCAGCTGTTGGAGTGTTTCTTCTCGCTCAATTCGCGTCATCATCATGGGTCATTATTGAGGCTTTTTTTGACATTTGGAAGACAATTTTTTTGTAGTACTTAGTTGTATTTTGTTTAGCTGCTCAATGGAGTTTTGTATCTTGATTTTTCATTGTTTTTCTCTTTCTTCTGTCCTCCATTTATTTTCTATTCAAACTTGACAAAAAGAAATGTTATCTTTCTTTCACATTATTGAATTAGCAGACATTTACTGGTGTGGATGTTGTTGAGTGTGGGTGTTGTTGACATTCAAACCTGACCAATTTTTTTTTAAAATTATTATTTTTTCTGAATAGTACGTGTATTTGCCTCATTAAAATCACGTCTTTAATCGTGTATTCCGTGAGGCATTGTACATTGAAAAGTTGAGGTTTTTTGTGGTAGAATTTGAAGATTTGACTTTGAAGTACTGCGTTTATTTTAATTTTTTATTTATGGGAATTGAATATGCTTCAATGGTGTACTGGATTGTAAAATAATTATTTGATTTTTATTTATCATTTTAGGATTAATAGGAAATTTGTTTGTTGCTTGGAGGGTTACCCATTATTTTGGGAGTGAATGTTCTATTCAGGCATGGATTATGCAAAGGAAACCGGTGAAACCGCTGTAGGCAAGACGCTAATCCCGATGCGATTTGTGTGGCCTTATGGGGGAGGAAGTGTTTTTCTCTATGGCTCTTTTATAGGGTGAGACTCAAATGCTCATGTTAGTATTTTTTTTAAAATTTTAAAATTACTTTAGTATTTTTTTCTTTTTAAAAGTCCAAAATTAAGAAAAAATTATTATTTTTTTAATGGCTAGATGACAAACTTTTGAATTTTAAAATAGGTTATTATACTTTCCATTTAAATTTCATAAATCTTTAAATAGTCATATTTTTATTGTTGAAAAAGTATTACTTAATAGAATTTTTTTAAAATTTTAAATAATAACTAAAAATTAATCAAGAAATTTAATATATGAGTTTAAAAATAAATAAATTCATTTAGTGATTTCTTATTTGTGTGGTTGATTTAAACAAATTTTATTTTTTATTTTTTAAAAATATTAGAAATATTATACTCTTTAAGTATATTTATGTTAAGTGTATTTAAAAATTAAAAAAATACTTAAAATATTAAAAAAATTCAATGAAAATAAAAAAATACATAAAACAAAAAAATAAAATTTTTTGAAAAGTGAATTTTATAAATCAAAATCATACAAATATGTAATTTCAAAATAATAATAGGAATAATGAAAGAGATTAATGAAAATAAGAATAAAAAAATATATATATTATTATGTCTATAGTATAGACATAGATTTTATTAACTCATATATAAATTTGAATATTTAAAAAATTGACATCTTTAACTCCAAAATATATATAATCTTACATTCGTAAACCACTCTTTTTTTTAAAAAAAAATAATTAATTAAGAAACGTCTACCTTATTGTAAAAAACCCAATAAACAGCCACTTATCCTTGGGATTTAAGAATTCTTAACACCCTTTTAATCGTTGATTTCTATTGATACAGTGATTCATGGTTGGTGATCGTTAACTTCTATTGATATATTGATTCATGATTGACGATGAATTTCTAGAGCCAATTCTTCCTAGTGATCAGGAGGTTCTTGATTCTCATGTCAATCTACTTGTCATTTCATCTTGTTCAAATCTTATATTCATAATAATAGACTTGAACAAGATCTTAGGTTCATAATGACAGACTTGAACAAGATCTTATATTCATAATGATAGACTTGAACAAAATAAAATGACAAGTGGATTGGCATGAGTAATCAGGAACCTCTTGATCACTAGGAAGAATCGGCTCTAGAAACTAATCGCCAATCATGAATCAATGTTTCCAAACTATCTTATAGTGCTGCCAATTTCGTTAATACCTTTTTTCTTACTAAATCCTTCCCCAACTGGAATTATTGTGGTGTCTTTACTTGTTATAGCGATATTCATCATTTGAGTTTCCTTTTCAGGCGAATTCGTTCCAAACAATGCTTGGTGATTTCTTCTTTGTATGGTTGATGACAATGATAATGAAAATAAGTCTTGGTTTTGTTGAATGCTCTGCTAATTCTTCATTGGTACCCCTGGATATAGTAAAAATAATTGTTTAATAGTTAAAAAAGAATTAAAAAAATACGTAACTAAAAACATTACATAATTCTTCAATAAATAAATTATATTACATATTAACTTCTAATAGAGGATTTACTTCATTATATTTTAAATAGCTTAAGTTCTTTGAATAATGATCACAATTATTTTTAATTTTTTCATTATGTAATTTTGACCTATAACGATAAGAAAAATTTCAATTTTTATGTATTCTCTTACCATTTTATTTTCAGTTAGGAAATTATCTATCTACTCTAATTAAGTTAATAAAATGTTTCGAACTTGTTTGAATGCTTAACAAAATATACAGATATATTCTCTAATTTTTTATTTTAAAGTTGCCATTTTTTTTCATTTTTTTTTGGCGAAGAATATGTCAAAATATTTTGAAAAATAAGTAAAGAGAAAGAAAGAGCGGGACAAACGACAAGGTCTTGAATGCAGACTTGCCAATTTAGTTGTTTTTATCACTGTCACACCTACGATCAAAGAGATTGATAATATATTCTATAAAAATACACTTAAATTAAATAAACATGCAATAAATTTTAAAAATTAACATAATTGTTAAATGCATAATAAAAATAAAAATTCAGAAGACTAAATATTAGAAATTGACTCGACTCCAATGCGCACAAAAGAGAAGATTTATAAAATATATTATTTCACATAATTGGTGATTCACAATTTTAAAATTGAATTAGTATTCTTTTCTTTTAAAAGTCTAAAATTATGAAAAAATTAATTAGTGTGTTTGGTTTGAGTTTTTTGGATTAAGTTTTTTGAAAACTGAGTTTTTTGATATTTGGTGAATTTTTAAAAGGTTTTTTTCACAATATTTTTTACTTTTTAGGTATATTTATGTTAGGTATGTCTAAAAATTAAAAAAAAAAATTCTTAAAATATTAAAAAAATTCAGTAAAAAAAAAACACAAAAAATAAGAAAGTAAAATTTTTTGAAAAGTGTTTTTGGAAAAATCTAACTAAGCAAAATTATTTTTTTTTTAATGATTAGATGCCACACTTCTAAATTTTAAAATAAGTTAATATACTTTCCATTTAAATTTCATATATCTAATATAAATCATTAGATAGTAATATTTTTATTGTTGAAAAAGTATTACCCAATAAAATTGATTTAAATTTTTTAATAAGTACTAAAAAATAATCAAAAATTTAGTATGTAAATTTCGAAATAAATATATTTGTTCCAAACAATTCTTAGTGATTTCTTGTTTGTTTGGTAATTAATAATTTTTTTTAAATTTTCTTTTACGAATACTTTTTAATTTTTTTTTACAAATATTATATTTTTTAATTATATTTATTTTAAGTGTATCTAAAAATTTTAAAAAATGTTTAAAATATTAAAAAAAATTAATGAAAAGAAAATAATACAAAAGACAAAAAAGTAAAATTTTTAAAAAAATAAATTTTGAAATGAAAACCAAGCAGATGTTTAATTTTTAAAATAATAATAAGAATAATAAAACAGATTAATGAAAATAAATACAAAAAAAGATAATATTATTATGGCTATGGACATTTTTAGCCTGTAGTGTCAAACAAAAATGTATTATCAACATGAAAATCATGAAATTTTTAACAATCCGCTCAACAAACTTTTGGTATTGAAATGAATTTTTATGAATCTTATCCATAAATATTTTAAGAATATCCTATCCATATGATATTATATACATACAAGCCCTAGGTAATTAAAAAATAAAGTAAAATATATAAAAAGGAAAAAAAGAAAAGAAAATCGAATCAGAGAAAAATAGTTGTGCCACCTAAAAAAGAGTTCAATCAAATGTTAAGATTGAGAATTTGAATTTTTTTAAGAAATCACTACATTTGGTTATATATATAGTATAGATATAGATTCTATTAACTCGTATATAAATTTGACTATTTAAAAAATTAACATTTTAACTCTAATATATATATAATCTTACATTCATAAACTATTTTTTTTTTTTATAATTTAGAAAATAAGAAGCTACATAAAATGGTCAATAAAAAAAAATACGAAATATAAAAAAGTTCTAACTAATCACTTTCCTAAAGCTAAAGAAACCAATTGAAATATGAGTTTTGCTAACTCTCCTAATGCTTTATCCCTCTCCTCAAGTGCTATTTTTAATTCATTTTCTAGTGTTTGTTTGACACTAGAAGGACCAAGGGAGAACTTGAGTTAGAACAACTCGGAATGTTGAACGAACCACTATTCTCATTCAAAAATTTAAAAAACGCTCCCTCTGTCTCCCCTCTAGTCTTGAAAGAATTATATTTTGCATTTGAAAATCCAAATACTTGAACATTTGCAAGATCCCATTTGTCATAAACCCTAGGTACTCGACCATTAAAAACTACATACAATTTTCCCTGCAAAAATATAAATACCATCTATCTAAATGATAGAGAACACAATAAACAATAATACATAATACAACAAAAGTCGAAATACCCAATTATTTCTAATATGTAACCATTTTTTTGGCTGATGGTGCATAAAAGGAGGAAAAAAGAGAGCAACCAATCAAGAGAAAACACCTATTACAACAAAGGAAATTATTATCTGCAAAATAAGTAATAAGTAATGACCAACACATAGTGACAATATATCTTTTACTCAATCTAGTTTTACATATTTACGGCAATATCAAATTTAGACTAACAAAACAAATTCAAATTATGTGAGTAAAAATAATTACCCACAAGATTGCTTCAAATCCTTATTTTTTTTAATTATCTTTTTTTTTTTATCAGCAAAAATAAAAACCTTTATTGAAAATAAACCAAACTAGAATTAAGTTTACATCAAAAAAGGGTGGAAAAGCAGAAATACATCATAGCATACTACTCAATCCCAACTTGGTTGGCACTGAGAAGATAGCCCAATTATCTGCAAGTTCAACCACAAAAGGTTGAAGAGAGACCAACCCAAGCAAGAAAAACAACAAAAAGCTAAACCCACAACAGCTAGGACCCAGTAGAATCAGCATCAGCAGACTTAGCTACATCAGAAGCATAGCAGCAACCCAAACAGAGGCAAGACACAGCAGCAGTGCTCACAGATGCAAAAACTCAGATGCACAGCCCAGAAGAATCACAACATGCACCACTGCACATCTATTCCAGCAAACACATCAATCCATCCACCCATATAAGTCAGCAGGAACCACAAAAACTGAAAGCAACCAAGGCCTATCCTAGCAAACTAGAATAGCACACAATCCAAACTAGCATCAGACCAGCAACCCACGAAATTCCATACACTTGATACATAATCTAATCTAAGCATCAGACCAACATCAACCAACTAAATTTGCAGAACTTAGCATACCAATGCATCTGCTAGCTTAGTAACCAAAACAAACACATCAACAACAGAGCACTTGCATGGCATAGCAAACACCATATCAAACATAACAAAATATACCAACATATCAGACTATTAGACCATCACAGAGCACACCCTCATAACAACAACCATGCTCAGTCCACCCTTAACCATCTACACAGCTTCCAGTGAGCATTGTTCCCATCTATATAGCTTAGCTCCCTGTGTGGGTGATTTTTCGACCACACTGCCCGTTTAGTAACCAGCTGGAGAGCACTGGCAGAATAGATGGCACCTGACTGACCTGCAACAGAAATATGAGAATCCCGCGGTGGTTTCGACCACCCGGGGGCACTCCGACGATCAAGTCAGTATATCTCTCAAAGATAAATCAAGTACTAAATTCACAAGCTTGAGTATCAAAAGCATACCTTAGACCCATGGGGGTGCCTCTCTTTTATAGCTAATACAATCCTAGTCCCAATAAGAGCCTGGCCCTAATGGACTTAGGATTACTGCTAATCTGGGGCTCCCAGTGGGATTAGGCTAAACTCTCTAAGAGTCTTATCTTTACCCAAACTGAAGTCTTCTCCCAATCTAGGACTCTTGTCCATATCCAAGTTGAGTTCCCTCTTTATTCTAGGACCCTTGTCCCTTATCCACTGTCTCGGATTCTGATATCTTCGGAGGCAACCTCGGCCTAGCCAAGATGACCTCGGCACAACGACCAAGACATGTGGCACCTCGGCTGACACATCGGCGTCACCTTGCCACGTGTTGGTACTCAGAAAATATATCTCCACAACTGCCCCCTAGGTTCTATTACCTCGGCATTCTGAGGTGATGGAACCTACACTGTTCGTTTATCTGTGCCCCTCTGTCTGAGATCAAACTCGCCGACCTCAAAGTTCCCTGGACTTTACTGTCCACTTCTGTTAAGTATCAAGCTTCATGCTTTCCAAGCTGCTCGAGATCACACCTCCTAACCGAGGTTCTGGTTCCATTAATTCGTAAACTCCAAGAGTTTTGCAACTGCTCCACTCATACTCTCTAGTGAGTTCCCAATTTCCAGTCATCTATTTGACTCCGGCGATTTTCATATCGGCGTTCATTTGGTAAGTTCATAAATTCTTACTTTTTTATTAAGCTCAATCTTTCATAACTCTTCTGATTTACTTTGAATCTATTTATTTACCATCTGTGGCCTTCTGTTCTTGTCTGTCTTCAAGTTTTTGATTTATTGCTAAAATGCCTGGAATTGTTCTTGTCATATCCGCTTTTTGTTGCTAGCATCATGTCTGGTTCATTACTTTCTTGTTCTTCACATACTTACTTAGTGCCTGTGTACTTGGCTTTATTCTTTGAACTTTGTCATCTTCTTGACTTCTGTTTTTTCATTCAATCCTCTGGCTTTTTCTCTTTCTAGCTCTTTTGCTTAAATCCGTCATTGTTCCAAGCTTTCAAGATTCTGCAACTGTCTTTGTTCCTCTCCTCCGGTGAAGCTTACGTCATTCTGTCATTGTCGTCAGACTTCGGCAATTCTCATTCCAGCTTCCCTCTTTCTGGTAAGCCACTGTTCCTCCTGGTTTTATTTCTTGTTGCTTTCCAAGAAGCTTTGCTTCATTGTTAATCACCATTGCTGTTTTACCCGTTGTTTCCAAATCATCTTCTTGAATACACACTGTTCACACATCTGTTGATTTCCGCCACTGTTCTTGGCTTGACACACTTGTGCAATCTTTTTGTCTTGATTTCCTGATAGCTTCATCACCATTCTTGATTACGAATTACATTCTTGTTTTTGTTTTCTATGTCTTTTTCCAGATTCTTGCTTTCGTTTCTGTTTTCTGCATAGTCTTAGAACCACGTCCCTTCTTGAACTTGTTGCCGAGATAATGGTAAAGAAGCTCTTCCCAGCTGACTGCCAATGCTGAACCACTGTCAACCGTTGAAGTAGATTAGTCCGACATTCTTTCCTTAGTCCCTAGTTCTTAGGGTCTTCATCTCTGTACTTTTGTTTTCTTTGCATATGTAACCTTTTTTTGCTTTTGAAAAATGTCTACTGTTGGCCGATGTTAACATTCCTTGCTCCTTGATTATCATTTCTTCTTCCACTGTATTTGATAGCCATGTTGGGTAATTGACTTCTCGGATGGCCCTGGGCTCCAGAAGTCTGTCTATTTCTTCCTCTACTGCTTCGACGTGCATCAACGTCGGTCCTCTTGCTCGTTGGATTACAGGTTTGGCCAACTTGTCGACGTTCAATTTGTGGCATGTGACCTCGGGGTTAATGCCAGGCATTTCATAAGGTGTCCAGTCGAACACCTTTATATTTGCTCTCAAAAAAGTTTCCAGTTTTCTTTATTCTTCTTCGGCTAAGCCCGAGCCGATAAGAAAGAAGCGTTCTTCATCATCCTCCTGGACGAGGACTTTCTTTAATGCTTCTTCACTCTTCTCGGCTGGTTCCTGGCCGACATCACCTAGGACCTTCATGTCCTCGTCTTCAATTTCTGTCTTCTCCGGTTTTCGAATGCTGCAGGTGGATTTCATTGCTGCCATGGAGCAATTCTCCACCTGCAGTTGATCCCCTCTGACTTCTTCAATCCCATGTTCTATTGGGAACCGCAATAGTTGATACAATGTTGAGGGAACTGCCCCCATTGCATGCAACCATGATCTTCCCAAGATTTGTAAAGAGATGGAGTGTCGATGATGGTGAATTCTATTGTGATCTTTCTGGTGCCAGCCTGCACCTCCAAGCTTACTGCTCTTAGTAGCCATGTCGGCGTTCCATTGAACCCAACCATTGGGCCATTGGGTTACTCCACATCGTCTAGATTAAGGCCGAGCTCCTTGTAACATTGGACATACATGATGTCACAAGAGCTTCCTTGTTCAATCAGGATGCGTTTCACTTTGGCACTCCCTAACCTGGAGGGATACTACCAAGGCATCATTATGCGGGTGCTGGACCATCTCGAGGTCGGCTTCGGTAAAAGACACTACTGGTCCCAAGTACTCATCTGCCCGATGTCTCTTGTCCTCGACTTGGTACACATGTTGCAGGTGTTTCACCTTCTGAGTCTCCCCCCTAATTTCGTTCTCATTGACCCTCGAGTGAATTACATTAATTACCCGAGGTCTTCCTGTCTGAGGTTGTTGTGCTGGGGGAGGCGGAGCTGCTGGCGCCCGAGGCAGTTTTGCCTGTTCTTCCCTTGTTCTGGTCTCATCGACGAGGTCCCTTCAGATTGCCTTGCCTCATCAGATCTTCTAAGTGTGCTTTTAGTGTTCTACAGACCTGAGTCATGCGTCCGCCTTCAACATATACCTTTAACTGTGCAATCTCCTCTGGGTTACATACCTCGGGTATAATAGCTACAAAACTTTTTACTTCGGCAAGATACTGACCTGCAAACTTTTCATAGATTCTAACAAGTGTGAAACATATACTACTCAATGTTAACTTTGCAAACTTTTTCTCAAGTTTCAACAAGTGTTTAAACGGTGATCTCGGTCTATCCTACTTGTAAATTGCTACAAATTTCAACAAGGATTAACATATACTGTAACAGGGATCAACAAGGATTAACATAACAAGTGTTAAACAATAATCTATTTGTAAATTGCTACGAATTTCAACAAGTGTTTAAACAACATACTTAGCTTTTTCCTCAACTTGTAAATTGCTGCAAATTTTAACAGATGATCATATGTCGGCTTAACGTTATCTTGTAAATTGTTACAAATTTCAACAAGTGTTAAGCATCTTCTTGGTTTAACCTAACTTACAAACTTTTCTCAAGTTTCAACATCATCTCGGCCTTAACTTGGGTTAAGCATTACCTCAGTTTAACTTCGGTTAAACATCATCTTCGGTTTAACTTTGGTTAAGCATCATCTCGGCTTAACTTCGGTTAAACATCATTTTCGGCTTAACTTCGGTTAAGCATCATCTCGGCTTAACATCGATTAAGCATCATCTCTGTTTAATTTCAACTTGTAAATTGCTACAAATTTCAACAAGTGAAGATAAGGAACCATCTCAGCTTAACTTTAACTTGTAAATTGCTACAAATTTCAACAAGTGAAGATAAGGAACCATCTCAGCTTAACTTCAACTTGTAAATTGTTACAAATTGCAACAAGTGAAGATAAGGAACCATCTCGACTTAACTTTAACTTGTAAATTGCTACAAATTTCAACAAGTGAAGATAAGGAACCATCTCGGCTTAACTTCAACTTGTAAATTGCTACAAATTTCAACAAGTGAAGATAAGGAACGATCTCGGCTTAACTTCAACTTGTAAATTGTTACAAATTTCAACAAGTGAAGATAAGGAACGATCTCAGCTTAACTTCAACTTGTAAATTGCTACAAATTTCAACAAGTGAAGATAAGGAACCATCTCGGCTTAACTTCAACTTGTAAATTGCTACAAATTTCAACAAGTGAAGATAAACAATTATCTCGGCTTAACTTCAACTTGTAAATTGCTACAAATTTCAACAAGCGTTAAGCATCATATCAGTTTAACCAACTTGTAAATTGCTACAAATTTCAACAAGTGGTAAACGGATTCTTCTTCTCTCTGCCCCCTGCATGGCTTTCACATGCTCTTTTGTGGACCTTATAAAAGGTCTTCAACCAGGCTAACTGCAGTCTGACCTTGTATGTTTTCTTTTTATCTTCTGGGATCTGAGATCTGCTCATTGTGCTCTTGTCTTCTCGGACTCAGGTACCGAGATCTTATCTTTTGGAATCTTGGATCTGCTTACTCAGGTTGAGCTCTTCTTTTCTCGGACCTACTCATCTAGGCCGAGATCATGTCTTCTAGGATCCGGGATCTGGAATCTGGGATCTACTCACTTAGGTTGAGCTCTCGTCTTCTCAGGCCTACTTGTCTAGGCTGAGATCATGTCTTCTAGGATCCGGGATCTAGAATCCAGGATCTGCTCACTTAGGATGAGTTCTTCTATACTTGAATGTTATCTCCTTGGAAGCGCTCATGCCCCCTGACTTTGCATCTCCTCTGGAAGGGTCTTCGTTCCTCCGCAGGTATCTATCCTTCCAACCTGGAGGTCATCTTTGTTGTAGTATCCACTTCGATCTGTTGTCTTTGGTGCGTCACCTTCCTGGCCGGCGTCTTTCATTCCGTGACTCTGGTCACGAGTTTCTGTGTTGCTATTGTCCCCTTCAACGTCGAGTTTGATAGATCTCCTATTCCCAGCAGGAGCGTTGTCTCCAGTCTGATCCTTCTGTTCGTCATTGGCCATCTATTCTTCGTTCGATTCCCACAGACGGCACCAAATTGTATGGGTGATTTTCCGACCACACTTCCTGCTTAGTAACCAGCTAGAGAGCATTGGCAGAATAGATGGCACCTAACTGACCTGCAACAGAAATATGAGAATCCCGCGGTGCTTTCGACCACCCGGGAGCACTCCGACGATCAAGTCAGTATATCTCTCAAAGATAAATCAAGTACTAAATTCACAAGCTTGAGTATCAAAAGCATACCTTAGACCCATGGGGGTGCCTCTCTTTTATAGCTAATACAATCCTAGTCCCAATAGGAGCCTGGCCCTAATGGACTTAGGATTACTGCTAATCTGGGACTCCCAGTGGGATTAGGATAAACTCTCTAAGAGTCTTATCTTTACCCAAATTGAAGTCTTCTCCCAATCTAGGACTCTTATCCATATCCAAGTTGAGTTCCCTCTTCATTCTAGGACTCTTGTCCCTTATCTGCTTATCTCGGATTCCGATATCTTCGGAGGCAACCTTGGCCTAGCCGAGATGACCTCGGCACAACGACCAAGACACGTGGCACCTCGGCTGACACGTCGGCGTCACCTTGCCACGTGTTGGTACTCAGAAAATATATCCCCACACTCCCATTTCGTCAAAGAGCAGCACTAGCATCCAATTCACACAACAAACAACCATAGCCGCAGCAAAATACTCCAGCACTAACAGAAAACAAACCAGCAAAAAACAACCAGCAATATTCAGCAAAAACAGCAGCTACAACCAGCCAATATGTAGCAGCACCAGCAGCTCTACACCCACCTCACAGCAGCACCAGTATGTCAAACAAAACCAGAGACAACAAACAATCAGCAAGATAGCAACCAGCAATATACAGCAAAAATAATAGCTAGAAACCAACGATATATCAGCACAAAGTAGTATGTCAACTAAAACCAGAGCACCTTATCTGCTGTGAATTGATTAGAAGATCATGAATTGTGTACTCACACTTGGGAAAGTAAGATTTCGCCTACAAGATAATCCAAACTTTAACTAAATCACACAACTCATCCAGATGGGGCTGAACCCCCATTAAATACACACTCATTTCTTACCTTCCATAAGGACCACATGAGAGCACAAGGGATAGATTTCCACAACATCCCAATAAATTTCTTGAACTTAAAGCCAGCCCACCAACACAACAACCCCTCAACTGAACCAGGCACTACCCACTGAAGACCCCACCACTCTACAATATGTGACCATGACCTCCACACCACTAGACACCACAACATCACATGATTCAACAACTCTCCTTGTAACGCCCTCAAAATAATAGACAAACCCATCATTTAACAGTTCTATATTCATGATAGATAATCACATTTCCATATGTACATCAGAGTTAACATTACAAAAGGGTATTTCATATAAGTTCCAAATGTTTACAAAAATAATAGAATGCCCTGTGGTTTACATCTTTCCAAGTTGTTACTTGGTTACACAAAAGAAGGGTTCTAAGTCCTTTACAAGTAAAGCCCTCAGCTTAGATTCACATTTAAGTACAAATATAAACAAAACAACAAAATGCAGCCTTCAACTCTAAAACCTCCCAAGCTATACTCTTGGAGGTGGCATATCGCCTGTACCTGAAAATGGTGTCCCAAGAAGGGTGAGCCAAAGCCCAGTAGAAATATGCTAAACCAAATATGAGTAACAACTAAAACATTAGCATTCCATAAATGGTTAACACTTATAAGCCAATTCACACTCTTTACAAGGCCAGCAATAAGTACATCCATAGTTCAAATCCACTTCTGTTCATTTACCCAAGTTAATTCATAAGCGAGGGTCACTATTCACTCACATAATTCAAAATGAGACTACAACTCATATTATCAGCATTTCAATTTTTTTCAATTCGAAATGAGACTACAACTCATATAAATAACACTTCAATTCATCAACAATTCAAAATGAGACTACAACTCATATTATCATCACTTCAATCATCAACATCATTCAGATGTGTAAAAGGTTTCGGGACTTTTACCTTGGACACTCCGGCCAACTTAATTATCAATGGAGTTCATCCCCTATCTCCTCCCAAATAGTGGAGTACATCCCATATCTCCTCCCACACAATAGAATACATCCCCTTTCTCCTCCCACACAATGGAGTACATCCTCTTTCTTCTCCCAAACAAAGATACATATGCAATGTATTTAAACATGTTATCATATACAATGATCATTCATGCCACGTATTCAATGTGTTAATCCAACCATCATATTCAATGACATACCCAATTGATTAGTTTCAATTTACCTAATCATCATGCAGTTCTACAACAATCATGACTATCCTCCACCGATAGCCCAAAACAGTTATATCTAGATAGATAAATAAATCTATCAAATAGATAAATTAGTACATTTTTCGTAAGTGAGTGATTTATCAATCCAACTACACCGTTTAATCACAATCTCCTCCAATTTCATGATTCTCAATTCAATTCCATTTTTCCATAATATTTTCGTCATTTATACAATTGGTTCAGTTAATCCCAATTAGGGCATTTTCTCATTTTTCTCAAATGTTGCTCCCAAAGCCAAATTTTATCAATTAAACACATACCCTCATTTTTTAGACCATACATACACATGGAACCCAAAAAATAGAAAACCCCTCTTTTATAATTTCAATCTCAAACCCTTACTTCACCTAAAAACCCCAAATATCACCATTTATACAAAATGACCAATACTTATGTTAAAACTCATAAAGGAGAGTAGAATATCCCTACCTCAAGAAGAAAAGACGAGCCAAGCAAGAGATGAACTCCAAAGACGCCGAAATCAACTTCCACTCGGATGAAAATGGAGATCTTGAGAAGCTCCAACTTTTTAATGAAGGAAGGAGGGTGAAGAGACCACTAGATCTAGGTCAAAATGTAGAGAGAGAGGGTATTTTAGAGTGAGAAGCTCTCAACTTAGGGTTTTGGAAAGTTTTAGAGAGAGAAAGGACAGAAAAAGTGATTTAAAATGTCACTTACGCGATCTGATATACGTACAGTTCGCTCGAGCGGAGAGTGTGACGCTCGAGCGTCAGACACAAAATTTCGACACACTAGAGCACCAGGCACAACAACAAAGCAATACTGGCTCGAGCCCGATTAAGCCTGCTCGAGCGTAGAATACATACTTCCAGTATTTTACAAACTTCAGACATATGCTCAAGCGCGATAAGGGCCACTCAAGCTCAGACCCGCTTAAGCGTAATAGGCTCCGCTCGATCGTGAAAAACACTTCTGCAGTATTTCTTTCAGACGCACAAAGTACTGAAGGACTGCAAACCCCGCTTGAGCGCAAGAAGACCCGCTCGAGCGGAAGACCAAAATTCTGGGTAACAAGGTTCTAGACCAACTGCCAACCAACCTGTTCTAAACACGCCCAAGACAATCGAAAACTCAAATTCAAAGAGTAAGAGAAGGAAATTGCATAAACAATAACATTAAACCACATGACCCGAGCTCGAAACACCATAAAGGTCGTGTTAGAAACTGGGATCGCTATAACCTCCCCGTTTAAAGAATTTCGTCCCCGAAATTACAAATTATGTTCAAAATCAATGTTTGGTCATTCCTAACCATGTTATTCTTACCACTCCAATACCATGACCCATCCTCCGACCATTTATTCTCACCGACTCAATACATGAGCCCCACATTGAAACGAAATTCACAATTTCCAAAACATTAACAATGCTTAATCAAAATTCAAATTTTCAAGAAGTGTACATGGCATATACAATGCCCCCAAGGTAATACAATACATGTGATATTTCATATTCCTGAACATATGCAATGTTCATACTTTTTATTAATAATGAATATAATACTTCCATAATTCAAACATATACAATGTTTTATGGTTCATTAACAAAACAAATATTACAACATCCACTCAAACATCAATAAATAGGTCCGGATATTTTTCTCGGACTTCCAATTCACGTTCCCAAGTTGCTTCTTCAACTCCGTGATGTTTCCACAAAACCTTGACCAAGGGAATCGTCTTGCCTCGCTAGACTTGGTCCCATCTATCTAAGACCCTTACCGGTTTCTTCTCATATGAAGCATCCTCGTCTACCTCTAAGTCGGTCCAATCCAATACATGTGATGGATCCGGCTCATATTTCCGAAGCATACTAACATGAAACATGTCATGGACTCCGGACAACTGCGGTGGTAAAGCTAAATGGTATGCAACCTCCCCAATCCGCTCAAGGATCTCAAAAGGGCTAATAAACTGAGGGAACAACTTCCTACTCTTCCCAAACCTCATCAAACCCCTTCTAGGTGATATTTTCAGAAAGACGTGATCTCCCACCTCAAATGACAACGGCCTCCTCCTATGGTCGACATAACTCTTTTGGCGGCTTTGGGCTGTAACTAGTCTCTTACGGATAAGTGCCACTTTCTCCGTCGTTTCTTGCACCAACGTCGGGCCCAACAAAGGTGCATCACCCACCTCGGCCCAACAAACAGGAGATCTACACGGTCGGCCATACAAGGCCTCAAACGGTGCCATACCAATACTTGATTGGAAACTGTTGTTGTAGACAAACTCCACTAAATGTAGGTGTTTCTCCCACGACCCGTTAAAGTCAAGGACACAGCCTTGAAGCATATCCTCAAGTATCTGAATGGTGCGCTCTGACTGCCCGCCAGTTTGAGGATGGTAAGCCGTACTAAAAGTCAATCTAGTGCCCAAGGCACTCTGCAAACTCTGCCACAACCTAGCAGTAAAACGTGGATCTCTATCTGAGACAATCGACACTGGGACCCCGTGCAACCTCACTATGTCCTGAATATATATCGGCAAGGTGATCTACCGAATCCTTCACGCGCATCGGAATAAAGTGCCCCGACTTAGTCAACCAGTCCACTACCACCCAAATGGCATCACTACCCCATTGAGTCCTCGGAAGACCTACAACGAAGTCCATCGTGACATGCTCCCATTTCCACTCGACTATAGGCAAGGGTTGCAACAAACCTGCTGGCCTTTGATGGTTGGCCTTCACTTGCTGACAAGTAAGGCACTTCGACACAAACACCGCCACATCCTTCTTCATACCCCTCCACCAAAACTGGCGACTTAGATCATGATACATCTATGTGCCTCCCGAATGCACCGCCAGGCGTGAATGGTGAAACTCTCAGAGTACTTCCTCTTGGAAAGACTCCGGTACAAACAAACGGTCTCGGTACCTCACACTAAGGTCGGGATACATAGTCAGGCCCTTCTCTACTTTCCCACTGGAGATCTTCTTCCAGAGGGATTCAACCTCAAAGTCACTCTTTTGTGCCTCTAACACTTGGTTCACAAGTGTAGGTTGTGCAACTACAGAAAATAAGGTCGTAGACTCAACAGACTTGCCTAGATGCAAGTCAAACTCGCCAAGGTCACCCAACATCTCCCATTCTCGGATAGCAACACAAGCTACATCACTGATAGACTTCCTACTAAGAGCATCGGCCATAACATTGGCCTTTCCCGGATGATAATGCAACTCGAAGTCATAATCTTCTATGAACTCCATCCACCTTCTCTACGTCAAATTCAAGTCTTTCTGACAAATACTTCAGACTCTTATGATCCGAGAACACCTCGAATCTCTCACCATAAAGATAGTGCCTCCAAATCTTCAAGGCAAATATCACAGCTGCTAACTCTAGGTCGTGAGTATGGTAGTTCCTCTCGTGTGTTTTCAACTGTCGCGAGCCATAGACTACTGCTTTCCCTTCTTGCATCAACACACAACCCAAACCCTCTCGTGAGGCATCACAATACATCGAATAACCCAAACCTCTCTTCAGAATAATCAAGACTAGAGCAGTGGTAAGTCTAACCTTAAGTTCTTGGAATGACTTTTCACACGTTTCACTCCATACAAATTTGACCCCTTTCCGCGTCAATCTAATCAACGACGAAGCTAGCCTAGAGAAGTCTTTCACAAATCGACGGTAATATCCGGCCAATCCTAGAAAACTGTGGATCTTAAAGACACTCTTAGGCTGTGCCCAATCCTGCACTGCCTCTATCTTGGATGAATCAACAGACACCCATTCCCCTGATACCACATGGCCTAAGAACTTAACCTCTTTCAGCCAGAACTCACACTTCCCAAACTTAGCATACAGCTTATGAGCTCTAAGCAACTCAAGCACCACTCACAAGTGTTCCTCGTGCTCCTCCTCAAAAGGTGAATAAATCAGAATGTCGTCCACGAAAACGACCACAAAGCGATTTAAGAACTCCCGAAAAATCGGTTCATCAAGTCCATAAACATAGCCGGTGCATTGGTGAGCCCAAAAGGCATCATCAGAAACTCATAGTGGCCATACCGTGTATGGAATACCGTCTTCGGCATATCTTCCTCCCTGACTCTCAACTGATGGTAACCCAATCTCAAGTCTATCTTAGAGAAACAGCAGGATCCTTTCAACTGATCGAACAGGTCATCTATATGGGGGCGTAGGGTACTTGTTCTTAACCGTAGCCTAATGCAACTTTCGATAATCAATGCAAAGTCTCAAAGCCCCATCTTTCTTCTTAGCAAAGAGGGCCGGTGTGTAAACCGCCCCGAACTACGCTCCGCGCATGAGGGCGCGAATTGTAGTTCTTAGTTACTACAGTTCAGACTCATGTCATGATTCTGATTTTAATCAAAAATCTCTAAACATGGATTGCTTTGCTAGATTTCAGAGTCGCCACCTAAATATTTTGTTTTGGGAAATTTAGAAAACCCTGACTCATGTCTAAGGCCACATGTCCGTCATCACCAAAGTTCCCTCGGCTCGGGAACTTGGGTATGAGAGGGGAAGGTCATGAAATGAACACCCCTGCTCGCCCGATCAAAGATTGGCCTTTACTAACATGATATGTGGTTTTTCAAAACACATGTGTTCTTATTCCGATTTAATAAGCTAACCTTACTACGTGATGCGCACAGCATATAAGTATAGACTAGATCGCTCAAGTTGGAACAAAACATCTCATTATTTGTTTGTTTGAAAATGGTTTGAAAATGCTACTAGCAAGTAGGCTTAGTCGCGGATTTGCCACCCTCAAGTGGGCTTAGAAAATAACATGATTTTGACACTCTCAAGTGGGCTTAAAACACACATTTTGATGAATTGTTCCAATTCAAGCAATGAAGCCTTCATCCACAGGCATTCATGCAGTTATATCAATTAAGCAAATAGCCTCATGGCAAGCATGCTGTCATGGCAACACTCACACTCATGCAAGGATGCTAAAGCATAAACACTCATAATGTACTCCGAGCCAAAAAAGAAGCTAGTTAGTAATCAATGCATGAATCCTAACTATGTTAAGATGTCTAATGCAACGCATGCAAAAGTACAACTAAAATAGGCTCGGCTATTCTAAGATGTCATGTGAATACAACTTGATAACATGTATTCAAATTGGTATTGAAATACAATGCAGTTTGTATGATGCGCCGAGCCCGGTGCATGCAAAACAAATGAATGAATGCAAACATGCAAAGCATAAGGTATGCTAATTGAAAATGCCCTAAAACTAACCATCAAAAGCTGGTAAATAAAAAGGAGAAAGAAATGGGGGTTGGAAGACATGCATCACACACACGCACACTTATTACAACAATTGTGCCCTCTCGACGGAGGGTCCGAATAAATCAACTAACTAGCTACACTAAGCTAATTAACTAATCTAATTAAACTAATTAGACTAATTATTACAAAACAAAATTAATTAACTACTCCTAGTCAACTAATTATTTCAAAACGAATCAATTAATTAAACGCATTAACTAATTAATTACAACACTTCTATAAATAAAATAACAGTTTACTCCAAGTTAACAAAAACACTGAAATGGCCTCGTGACGAGGGATGCACACATGCTCGGTCAGCTTCGCTTGGAAATCCACTACCATGCCTCATGATGCCTCTGTTTGCACTCTTTTGGACTTTTGAAAATTATGCCAACTTCCAGAGTACTTCTGATTCACCTTAGGAACATGCTGAGGGATCGTCGGCTAAGAGGAGTGGCCATCGGCCAAATTTGATAGCCGATCGGCAAACTAAGTGGTCGATCGGCCACTGCTTCCTGCAGATTCTCCCTTTGCTGCAACAGAGCACTAACAGAGGCATGGCAATGTATTTATAAGAAAATGTGTGTGCAACCACACTCATTATCATGTCTAAAGCTCAAAGGAGTGTAGCACTTGGCTCTCGAGCCATCAATCACGCATTTTAATGCATAATGGCCAAAGAGGCGGAGTTGCACAAATCAATGTCAAATGAATGCACACAAATACCACATAAGACTCAATGAACCTCCACCTTATCATGCATGATCAAAGGTGTCGATGACCTAAGGAATGAGGCGCATTTCATCACTTCAAGTATGAAACGCTCCTCGTTTCCCGTGTTTGGATCAACGTCCAATCCAAACACGATGCAATGCAACAAACACGCAAACAAAATGCAACATGCAACATGCAAACAACATGAGTATGCCACAACATGCAAATGTGACAACATACAAACAACATGAGCATGCGACAACATGCAAACAACAATGCAATGGGAAGGGCTATGTAATGCAACACATAATGGACCAAACCAAACTCAAACAAGCCTCATGCATGCCAAGACAATGGGCAAAGTATGCTGAAAATGAAGTCCGAAAGTATATACAAGCATGCATGCCAATTGGTTCACAAGCAAGGCATGAAGGCACCAACTCTCAAGCACATAGAAGGAGTGGAAAATATGAGAGTGTGGCAATGAGATAGGCTCTGAAATCACATTCCAAAGGATGCTAAATCATGCACATGTGACAAACAAAGCATGCTAGTGGGCTTAAAGCTTAAAGCTAGCCAAGAGACTTACACCATGGCCATATCAAGCAAGCCCCAAAGGGCCAAGGTGACTCAAAACAGTCCCAAGGTAGGTCAAAATAAGGCCAAAACATGCATGGAATGAAGCCAAAACAAGCTAGAATGGTGAGCATAAAACATGACGCATACAAGGCCAATGAGGAGGATTACACTACACCTACCAAAACCAAGCATGAGATGACTATACCAACAAAAATCAGAGTTATGGCATGTCAAGATAACACAAAAAATGCACTGATATGGCAGCCCACAAGCTCAGGCAATATGGCATGCATATAGGCTCATATTTAAGGCATAGAGCACAACCCCTCCAAAGCATTGAAAGAGTGACACATGTGAGTGTATAGACATACTACATGCACTGAAATCACATATCAAATGATGCCAAATCATGAAAATAGTCCAAGCAATGCATGCTAGTGACTTGGAAACTCAAAGCTAGTGAGCTAGAATGCACTATGGCTATACAAAGCATGGCATGCATGACCAAAACAACATAAAATAGAGCTTGAGCATGCTAAAACATGAGTAAAAGCTTCTTTGAGTAGAGCCAAAAGCATGCTAGAATGATGGTCAAAAGCATGATGCACATTAGGCTAGTGAGAGGATTTGCACTACAAATGCAAGGAGCATGCATGATGTGATCAAACCAAACCAAAACAGTGTTATATCATGACAAAACAAGGCCTAAGACATGCTGAAATGGAGCCACAAAGAGGTATAAAAACATGCCAACTTGGAGAGCTATCAACACAAGCATACAAGAGAAGAGGAGGGGGGACAACCCCCTCCTATTTAAGGCTTCAAAACTCACTTTCCATCATTTAAATTCCTTTGGAATTCAGTGGTAAAGAGGCCAAACAAAGGCTAAAACAAAGGCCTAAAGAGATGGTTCAAAAGCCTAGCAAATAAGGCATGAAGGGAGTAGACCACCCCCAACACCAAAGAGGCCTTAAACAAACATGTTAAGCACTTCAAAATAAGACTTTTATCAGTTGAAAGCTAAGCCAAAAGAAGCATGCAAAGATGGCTAAGTATGGTATACAAACAAAGGCTTAAAAGGGGAACACACTCACCCTTGAAGCACAACTTCGAAACTACCAGCTTCTGAGGCAAAAACCAACTTTCAGAGCTCAAATAACACTCCCAAGAACCTCAGGTCAAAGATGGTTGTGTGTTGCTAGGTGTTGTAGTGCAAAAATGAAGAGAAATTACACTTTAAGGCACAAACTAACACAATATAGAGAGAGAGGAAGAAATATATAGAGAGAGATATATATATCTTCTATATTAGATTTTTAGAACCTCTAGAAATGGAGAGGGGCCTCCCTTCTTATAGAAAACCAAGTCCCAAGCTTATTGAACAAGCTAGGACTTGTTTGAATCCATCCATACACGTGTATGGAGGATACACCAAGTGACCAACGGCTGGCACCAACTGGAAGAAAAATATCTACAAAAGCAGAAAAAGGGGTCTCGGCCAAAAAAATGACCGATCGACCAAAAAGAGTGCCAACCGACCAAAAATAGTGCCGATTGGCCAACACTTATGGCTGATGGAAAGAAGAAGAGGCCGATAGGCATAGGGCCTGGCCGATGAGTTGGAGAGCCAGCCAAAAGGCCACCCCATTCCCTCATAAACAAACCACAAGCTCTTGGTCCATGACCATGCACAAAACAAACAAGTTGAGAGGCTCCAAGACAAGGCGCGCAACCGAGACATTCAGAAACTCAAAACGAACACGAGCATGGATGATCATCGAGTGTTCAAACGATGACGTCCAAGTCTTGAGAACGGTCAAAAATGGGGTGTCTACAAGGTGCTCCCAAGGCGAAGTGCTAGGGCGGATAAAACCCTTATCCAGTAGTTCCTGGAGTTGAATCTTCAACTCACTCAACTCAGTTGGGGCAAAACGATACAGTGCCATGGAAATCGGTGGCGTACCAGGCACTAAGTCGATAGAGAACTCAATCTTCCGATGGGGTGGTAAACTAACAAGGTCCTCGGGAAAAACGTCCGAGTACTCACAAACCACTCTTGGCAACTCAGCCCCGATCTTATCACACTCACTACTCATACAGCTAGCGAGAAGACAACTAAGCTCACTCCGCCCTCGCAGATCATACACCGGTGGTAAGACTCTACCAACCCGATCTCCCAAGAAATGAAAACAATCCCCGCTCAAGGTACATACAGTAACCCTCTAGCGGTAATAGTTTATAATAGCCCAGTATGACGATAACCAGTCCATACCCAAAATCACATCAAACCCTGACATATCTACCAATACAAAAGAGAAGGGAAGCCGACGATCGGCGACCTCTATATCACAACCCCGACACCCCTGTTTCAAAACCATCTCCCCCCCAATGGGTGATACAACACAAATAGGAGATGCTAACTACGCCAACTCCAATCCCAAAACCTGGACAACAACCACTTGAACCAACTCCTAACCAACCTGTTCCAAACTCGCCCAACACATCCCAAAACTCGAATACAAAGAATTAAAGGATGGAAACACGACATAGACAACAACGCACAACCACGGAACCTGAGTCTGGAATACAATAAATGACGGGGAAAAACCGGGGCCGCTATAATGTCGAAGGCGGAGAATTTAATCCTTGACTTGTTTAAGGTTTTTTTAGTTTATTTTTGGTAAATATTTTTATTTTGAAAGGCTTGATTTTCAATTAAAATTAATGAACTTTGTACTGACCGTTAAAATAAAAACAGTTTGTAAAAAGTTCATTAATTATATGTATGAAAGCCTTATTTTGTAAAAGATGATGTTTCAATTAATTTTGATGAACTTAAAAAAAAAAATCAATGACAAGTTCATTTAAATGATGTGTAAAAATATCATTTTGTATTAAATTAGTGATATATATTGTTATTTTACAATCAATTTTGCAATTTATCTCTTATTTTTGTCTTTTTAATATTAATTATTATAATCATCTTATTAAACAAATTTAAACATTGGAAATTATATATATTCAAAACACAAAATTATACACAAATAATTTTTTTATACACAAAAATAAGTCAGACTGATTGCTTCATTCCACTATTAAAATAAAAATTTACAAATTCGGACCAACTGCTCCATTCCATTATCAAAATAAAATTTTCAAATTCGGACCAACTGCTTCATTCCACTATCAAAATAAAAATTTACAAATTCGGACCAACTGCTCCATTCCATTATCAAAATAAAAATTTCAAATTCGGACCAATTGCTTCATTCCACTATCAAAATAAAAATTACAAAATACTAAACAATGCTTATAACAACTTTAGCCCATTATTATCTTCCCTATTGACGCCAAAAACATCCACCTCAATAACATTGCATGATGCCTATTTATAGCATTTGTAGTCCATTATTATTATTATTATTATTATTATTATTATTATTATATTCCTTTTAAAATAATACTAATAATAAATTCAATTATGTAAAAGATATATAGAAAAAATAAAGAGGTAATCAGTGTGTTTAGTTTCAATTTTCTAACAAAAATTTTGAATTATCAATTAAAAATTTATCTGACAAAAAATATATGAAAAATGTTTTAGATCATCAATTTTGAATTATTAAACCAACTACAAATGAGTTATAAATTATATTATTTAAAAATGAAAAAAGATTGGGAGCTCTAAATTAAAAGTAGGGTTAATTACATTAATAATCCCTATAGTTTGGGACTTGTGTCACTTTGGTCCCTAACTTTTCAATTGTGACATATTTGACCCTGAATTTTGAACCTTGTTCCAAATAAGGACAATTGAAAATATTATTAGATTTTTCAAGGGTAAAATTGCCAATTTGATAAAAATATAAACTAATTTGACAAAAATAAATGTCAAAAAAATATTTTTAATTTTTAAATTTTTTTTATCCACCAATGAAAAAATTATGTAAAATTAATAAAAATTACATGATTAATTTTTTAAAATTAATTTTACATGATCATTATCCAAACACATAATAAAAATTAATTTGGTAAAAAAAATAAACAAATGTCTAAAGGATTTATCAATTTTTCATAATTTTATTTTTAGTAGGTAGAAATAATTTTTAAAAATTCAAAAATATTTGTTTGACATTTATTTTTGTCAAATTAGTTTATATTTTATCAAATTGACAATTTTACCTTTGAAAAATCTAATTATATATTCAATTGTCCTTATTTGGAACAAAATTTAAAATTCAGGGTCAAATGTGTCACAATTGAAAAGTCAGGGACCAAAGTGACGCAAGTCCCAAACTATAGGGACTATTTGTGTAATTTGCCCTTAAAAGTTTTAATAATTTTAATTGGTGTGTGGGTCCCGTGTGATATGGTGTTTTGGCCTTAATTTTTTTTTAAATAAATTTACTACATCATTAGTGCTCTTTTAAAATTTTCAAATTAAAAAGATGTATCGTTTTTGTTTAAAAATTCAACTGAAACATAAAAATAATCTAATAAATATTTATCGAATTGTTAAAAATTATTTCGATCCAAATTAAAAATTATCTAATAAATATTTCATCTCGAATTTTGAATTTTTGTGTCGATAGGTGTGGTCTTCCAGGAATAATATCTTCCCGGTAAGATAAGTGTGCTGACACAACAATAAATTGACATGACTAGTGGACCTGTGAGGGTGTGAGTCATTACCTTACTGGTAAGATAATGTTATCTTACCGGTAAGATAATGTTATCCTAAGATAATCTCCGACAAAATAATATCAGTATTAGTACAAAAAGTGTTTGTTGGTTTTAAATTTTAAAGAAAAATGCTTGGGAGCACTAATTAGTGCTCCCACTAATTAGGTGGCAGTGGGTCCCGCCATTAATGATGTGATGTTTTGGTCTTGGAGTTGTGTTTTTTTTTTTTTTTTTTACTTTTTTAATGCATTAGTGCTATTAGTGGTGATGTTTTTAGTGGGATGAATCATTGTTGAATTTTAAATTAATTTTGTCAAACCTATTATCAAATAGCAATGATTTATCTATCATACTAATTCATTAATCAATTACTTTTTTTTTCTAACACCTACTAATTACAATCATTCAAAATTTCAAAAATTCTAAACTATTTTCTCCATATACTATATAAAATTTTAATTTCCAATAAATTTTTTAGAAAATTAAAAATAACCATCAAAATCAAACAAAACACACAATAGAACAATGATAGGGATACTAAATTTTTTATGAAAGAAATTATCAAATCACTAACATGGATATGAGACCCACATAAACATGTGAGACCCATACTCATTTGAATGATTTGATAATTTTAATACTTCCTTCATTCCAAAATAATGATCCCTTTTTGGAGAATTCAACTTTTTTAAGTAGTTTAATTATTGCACTTTAAAAAAATTAATTTTCCAAAATTACCATTGATAGTACATTTTTTTGGAAAATATCAATGTTGTAATTGTACTTTTTATGTTGTTAATGAATCTAAAAAGAAGGGCAAAACAGGAAATTTAAATTATTTTTGTATTTGATTTTTGAAAAGAAACTAATATTTTGGGGGCGGGAAAAAAACTATAATAAAGGACTAATATTTTGGAACGAAAAGAGTAGCAATTTTATTAGTGTGCCTAATATTTTTGCACATCATATTTGAATTAAAAATTTAACTAACAAAAAATATATGAAAAATGTTTTAGACTATAGCGATCTCGGTTTTCCCTTTCGTGCTTAACTGTAATCCGAATTCGGTTTCGTAAGGGTGCTGTTGTCTTATCCTCATTTCTATCCTTTACTCTTAGTGTTTGAGTTTTAGGATGTGTTGGGCATGTTTTGAACAGGTAGATTGAGTTTTGGTCTCTAGTGTTGTTGCCCAGATTTGTGGTGTTACGCTCGAGCGGGTCATTCTGCGCTCGAGCGGAGTTTGGTTTTTGGTTGTCTGCTCGAGCGGGTCTTTTTGCACTCGAGCGGGGTTTACACACTTCCAGTATTTCGTGGCCCTGCAAAAACTTCCGCAGGTGTGTTTTCTACGCTCGAGCGGGTTTCTCGTGCTCGAGCGGGTAGTTTTTTTCCTGAAAAGTTCTGGGAGATGAAAATCTGCGCTCGAGCGGACTGGCTTTTCACGCTCGAGCGGATGTGTTTTGCTTTTGTTTCTTGGCGCTCGAGCGGTCATATATGCGCTTGAGCGGGACCAGATATTTGTGCTTTACGCTCGAGCGCTCTATTCTACGCTCGAGCGGGTCGTGCGTATATGAGTTATCCGCTGGGTGATTTTAAATCACTTTTTACTTTTCTTTCTCTCTCCTACTTTTTCAAAAGACCATTTTTGAGAGCTCCTCTCTCTAGAATCTCCCTTCTCTCTAGGGTTTGATCTAGCTAGGGTGTTCTCCTTACCTTTGGTCTTTTTAAAAGTTGGGTTAATCGTCACGGGCTATCTTTTGATCCGAAAATATTGAGTTTTGGAGCACGTTGAGTTTCTTCGTCTTCTCCGTTGAGTGTCATCTTTTGAGGTAGGGAAATCCTACTCTTCCTTATGGATTTTGTCTTTAAATTTTAGCATTTTGATATGTTGGGTGTTGTTAGGTAGATTTGAGAAAGTTTGGATCTTTTGTGTAATTTTACAAAAGTTGGGGTTTTGTTTGAAATAGACCTATATGCAAGTTTGGTATAAAAGAAAATGAGTTGGATGATGGATCGTGGATGAAAATGAAACCTTAGAGTTGTTTTGTTAATTGAGGTAATTTGCCCTAATTGTTTTAATTAATTAATGTATATAATTGATTAAAGGAAATGAGGAATCGAATTGGAAATGTTGAAATTGGGAATGTATGGGACTAAAGGGTGTAGTTAAATCATTTAGTGCTCACCTAATTGAAATGTTGATATATTATCCATTTGTGTATTTATTTCCTGTTTAGAAATAATTGCTTTGGGCTACCGGTGGAGGGTAGTATTGATTGTTGTAGACAATGCATGATGATTAGGCAAACTAAAACTAATCAATCGGATGTGTCATAGAGTATGACGGTTGATAGAATACATTAACTTTATGTATTGATTGATTGTGTATATGACCAATGTGTTTATATGAATTATGTGTAGACGGTTGATAGAATACATTAACTTTATGTATTGATCGATTATGTATATGATTCTGTGTTTATATGCATTGCTTGGGTATAGGAGGAGATGAGGGATGTACTCCACGGTTTAGAGGAAGATGAGGGATATACCTCTAAACCGGTTAATGGTTAAGGGAAGATGGGGGATGGACCCGGGGATGCAGCTCATATGCTCTCCCATTGAAGTGTTGATACAGCTCATATGCTTATCTAGTGGAATGTTGATACAGCTCATATGTTTATCTGTTGTAGTCTTGATATAGCTCATATGCTTATCTGTTGAAGTATTGATATAGCTCATATGCTTATCTGTTGTAGTCTTGATATAGCTCATATGCTTATCTGTTGTAGTAGTGATATAGCTCATATGCTTATCTATTGAAAAGTTGTTTAATTTGATATAGCATTAAAATGTATATCATCTTCGTTTGCGAAGTATGGAAGTAGTTTATGTGTTATTGATACAACACCAAAATGTGTATCCGCCTTGAATTTCGAAAGTGTTCTAGTGATGAACTATAATCTCATCAAAATGTTTTGGCCAGAGTACTGAGCCTTGTTTTCAAACTCAAAGTTGCATAAGAAATGGAAAGTGAATTGTAACATAGACTTGGCTATCATGGAATTGTAACATAGACTTGGCTGTCATGGAATTGTAATAAGATGTAAATGGAAGTGTAAGTATTGACCATCTATCAGTTGCTAATCTTTTAGGCATTGTTCATAGTCGGTTTAGTATGTTTCTACTGGGCTGTGGCTCACCCTATATGGGAACATCATTTTCAGGTACAGGTAGCATGCAACCTTCAAGGCCATAGCTTGGGAGGCTAGAGGCGGACAGACTTTTGTTGTCTTATTTCCTTTTGATGTATTACATGTAAATTCAAGCCAAGGGCTTAATGTGTAATTGAGTTAGTACTCTCTTTTGTAACCAAGTGTTAACTTGGAAAGCTGTAAGTTGTACGGCATTTGCTTTTGTTGTTAACATGTAATACTTTTGTAATGAAATACTCTAATGAATTGAAGAATGTGGATCTTTTATATATATATGCATGTTTATATTGATGGGTTTAATGTTATTATTTTGAGGGCGTGACAACTTGGTATCAGAGCATACCGGGTTCGAATACTTTGGGTACGTGGAAAATGATTAGTATCACAATGGGTTTGTCTCGCTTGTTAGAGACTTAGACGTAATGTTATGTACTTATGTGATAACATGTTTATGTGATTATTTGGGTATGGAATGTAGTTTCTTGGATGTTGATTGGATCCTTGGGTTTCTGGGAGTCCTGTTGGAAAGGCACTTAATCAATGCTGTTTCTGACCGGAACTCTAGTAACGCCTCGGGACTATCATTATCCGGAAATGAAATTCGTAAGTGCTTATGTGTTTATGTGCTTACGTGGAGTGAATTACAGTTGTCCATGTACTAGGACGTGAGTGTTTAGCTTCAACACATGTATGAGTGTGCTAATGTGTCTCTGTTACTTTTACTAGGATGCCTAGGTGAGGAAGTCGCGATTTCCCTCCTTCCGCTCGGGAAGAGTTGCGGAAACAGTTTGTGGAGTTACGCCAAGGTACTACACCTTTGGTGCGGTTCGAAAGATGGTTTGCTAACCTGTCGAGGTTTGCTCCAGAATTGGTAGAGACGGAGGACTTGCGTTGTTACAAGTTTGAGAGTAAGCTGCGTGACGACATCCGTGTAAGGATAGAGGGGTCTTGGTATAAAAGATATAGTGTGCTTGTTGAGGCAGCTGCCCATGTAGAGGTTGCGGTGCTAGCAATGGGGCAGAGTGGGGAGGGAGCCATCTCGGCAACTCCCATGACTCAGGGTGTTGGTAGGCCTTTTAAGAGGCAGAGGGGTTTAAACCCGCAACAGGGAGGTCGGGCTAGAACTACCCTTCCAGTGTCGGATTTGGGTTCGGGAGAACATAAACAGAGGGGTATCATTTGTTTCAAATGTGGTTTACTGGGCCACAAGGTTTCGGGTTGCCCACAGAGGAAGGGGGCAGGGTTAGCAGTTCAACCAGTAGTTGTACCACCAGGATCATCTAACCAGTCGGGTTTTGGACCGATCAAATGCTCAGTGGGCAGGCAGTTGTTAGGGTCTTCATCAGCCCAGATTCTGAACCAGCCTCGTGCTCAGGCACCGCCTACCTGTTGGGTGTGTAATCAGCCGGGTCATATTCGACGTTTCTGTACTCAGTCGGGAGCTTCTTTAGGGGTTTCGCAACCTAGCCAGGCTCAGTTTCATTCGACTGGGCAGGAACAGTATCGTTTTGGGGGACTAGCAGGCCAGATTGTGAGGGCCTCAGTAGAGTCGAGTTCCTAGGCCCCAGTTGGGGAAGTTTGTAGTTGTTCCAGGTGTGGACAGAGGGGGCACGTCAGTAGTTCTTGTCCGTGGCTTGTAAGCTCGTAGGTTATCTTATGTTCGGGAATGACCAACTTCGGCGGTCCAGTAAGGGACGGTAGTGGTGGTAATACCGATGGGATGGTTTTGTTTTGACTGATCCGTTTTGTAATCAGTGGGTTATTGTTTTGTGATCATTGGGTTCTGTTGTGTAACCAATGTGTTTTGGAAATGTTGAAACGTCTAAACTATTTGTTTATCTATATATATATATATACATATATGCTTTTTTTGTTAATTTCCCTGGAGTGGATGAATTGGAGCATGTTGTAGCTCTAAAGTTTTATTAATGTATAAAGTTGCTGTAAAACCATAAAATTTTTGGTACTAATGCATTTTTTTTTTATTATGCTTGTGACTTGATTTGGGAAAGATGAGGGCTGAGGAGCCATGTCTTCAAATTTGGAAGAACCACCGAGGGGTGCGTGTCCTAGCCAAGGCAATATTGGAGCGAGAACTGTTTTACTTGCCGAGTGTGAGGAATTTCATGGGTATTACCCATTTAAAATTTTGTGCGTGGTATAAATTTTGGTCTACTGTCAGGTGAACTCGAGAGGATGTGAAGTGTGCGATTAATACTAGATGTAACACGTATTTAATATGGTGTCCTACGGGGGCATAGCGCATAATTTTGTTAAGGTTGGACTTGTACCTTCGTGGTAAGTAACGTTGCCGTGATTGCAGGTGTACTGATTGGCCGTTTCAAGTGAGGGGATGTTAGTCCCTATATAAGGTTGTGATTGTTGTATCGGGAGCGATGTGTTATGAGTAGCTGGTACTATATCTCGGGTAGTAGTATATGGGTATTTTCTAAGTTTTTGGGCTCCTTTATTATGATCGAATGTGATAGGTTTGTACCTTAACACTGGTCAGGTCGGGAGATGCTATCGTAAGGGTTGATTGGGTGTACAGCCTATAGTTAGGGTGTGATCCGTGGATGGAGTCACAGTGGTGTGGTGTTTGCGGATAGAGATGTGGGTTAATAGTGAGGAGGGTGAGGACCTTTACTCTGCTGGATAGTTAGGATGGTGAATATTTGAAAGCCTAGTCGGCGACATGCGACAGTGTCGGGGTTGGTTCATGATGGTTGCCTAGCGGTAGTTTTGACTAGTGATTCAGCACGGAGGCCGGGCCTCTTGATGGTACTCTCGAGATGAGTGACAAGTAAGATGTAAAGTAATGAGCGGACCCTACGAGTTATTGTGGGATTCGGTGTGGGAGTAAGAGGGCTTGCAAAATAAGGAGGTTTTGCCTAGTACGGTTGATTGTGTTAGATGTGATGGTTTCGAGAGTTACGCGGTGTTGGCAAGACTATGTGAGAATGTTCGAGGGAATGTGAGATTTGTATCTCGAGTTAGTGGGAATGGTACCTGTATGTTCGTTCGTGTTTTGGACCTTGCTAGTTAGTGAGTCCGTGGAGACCCCATTGGTTATATAGGGGTAGTGTTCATATTGTGATTGGTTATCAATTGTTGGGTGTGGGGTTGTGAGTGGATGCCGGTAGCATTCTTTGAAGGAAAAATAGTTCGTGTTCTTGAGCAATAAGTATAGTGTTGGTCAAAGTGGTCCTTCGTGTGTGGGGTTGTTGTGATTGAGGTTGACCATGTTGGTCTTCAGTCAAGGAAGCGAGCAGGCTTGCTAGATAGTCATGGTGGGGGGACGGTGATTTCCTTAGACGCAGTGTTGATACAGTTCAATTTTAGGAGATCCGGTGAGATTCCAAAATTTGTGGTTTGTGTAGGGAACTCCGTGTTTGGGGTTAGTGGTTTGAGTGGCACATCAGTGTGTGGATTACTGGGTGTAGAGTTTATTGAGTTGATTAGGCGACTTGCCGGTATCGGGTTTTGGGTTGGCACTAGTCACCTTGAGTTTAGTCTTGTTTATTGTAGACTTTGTATGTTGATTAGGGAAAACTGAAACTAATCAAACATGTTTTGTCATTGAATCTGACGGTTGGAATAATACATCTTATATGTGTATTGATTGATCATTGTGAAGGATTGGCTTTTTATACATTAGGTATGTATGATGTTTGGTTTGATATTGATACAGCACTAAAATGTGTATCATTTACGTATTAAAAGGGGGTATTGTTGGGATGAAATTGCAAAACCATGATTTTCTTATGCCTTATGTGTTGTTAGTACTGTTGTTATTTCTATTAACTATCATTATAGAAATGTTATATTCTGTGTCGGTTATGGCATCACTGTGTGAGTGAGGGTTGTGGATAGTGCTGTTTTGGAAAGAAATGGAAAACAAAATTTTCCCAGTGTTTAGGCCATCTGAGGGCGTTGTTGAAAAGTTGATTTAATTCAAGGATTTTAAAGAATTCTAGATTAATCTTTTTGGCAAATAAACTGTTGGTGACTCTGCGTTTTGGGTAACACCGTATTTGTGAAAAATATTTACAAAGCTTTTGAGTTTTCGTATGGAAAATGCAAGATTTATTCCGGAACGTTAACGTTGAAAATTTAAACATCTTTAAGAAATGCCTCTCGAACAAGAAAATGTTTTCTTATTATCTACTCTAAAGATTTGCTTTGATCGTGTTGTTGAGTAGTGACTTAGCTTGAAGCACTAGTCGGTTATTGGTGAATTGTTTCGGGGGAGGTTTCGTTTGTTGAGGCTTGCGTACCTAAGGTGTTGTCATTTAAAATGTGTACCCTTGGTTAGTCTCTTCCTTGGTAAGAGTGAGTCGGAGGTTTGTTTTGAAAGTAATTTCTTTCCTTGGGGCTCGGTTGTTGAATGCTCTGTGATCAATTGGCCTTGTGTTTTGGCGTATCCTTAATTTCGGGGACGAAATTCTTTAAGGGGGGGAGGTTATAGCGATCCCGGTTTTCCCTTTCGTGCTTAACTGTAATCTGGATTCGGTTTCGTAAGGGTGCTATTGTCTTATCCTCGTTTCTATCCTTTACTCTTAGTGTTTGAGTTTTAGGATGTGTTGGGCATGTTTCAAACAGGTAGATTGAGTTTTGGTCTCTAGTGTTGTTGCCCAGATTTGTGGTGTTACGCTCGAGCGGGTCATTCTGCGCTCGAGCGGAGTTTGGTTTTTGGTTGTCCGCTCGAGCGGGTCTTTTTGCACTCGAGCGGGGTTTACACACTTCCAGTATTTCGTGGCCCTACAAAAACTTCCGCAGGTGTGTTTTCTACGCTCGAGCGGGTTTCTCGCGCTCGAGCGGGTCGCGCTCGAGCAGGTTTGTTGGCGCTCGAGCGGGTAGTTCTTTTCCTGAAAAGTTCTGGGAGATGAAAATCTGCGCTCGAGCGGACTGGCTTTTCACGCTCGAGCGGATGTGTTTTGCTTTTGTTTCTTAGCGCTCGAGCGGTCATATATGCGCTCGAGCGGGACCAGATATTTGTGCTTTACACTCGAGCGCTCTATTCTGCGCTCGAGCGGGTCATGCGTATATGAGTTATCCGCTGGGTGATTTTAAATCACTTTTTACTTTTCTTTCTCTCTCATACTTTTTCAAAAAACCATTTTTGAGAGCTCCTCTCTCTAGAATCTCCCTTCTCTCTAGGGTTTGATCTAGCTAGGGTGTTCTCCTTACCTTTGGTCTTTTTAAAAGTTGGGTTGATCATCACGGGCTATCTTTTGATCCGAAAATATTGAGTTTTGGAGCACGTTGAGTTTCTTCGTCTTCTCCATTGAGTGTCATCTTTTGAGGTAGGGAAATCCTACTCTTCCTTATGGATTTTGTCTTTAAATTTTAGCATTTTGATATGTTGGGTGTTGTTAGGTAGATTTGAGAAAGTTTGGATCTTTTGTGTAATTTTACAAAAGTTGGGGTTTTGTTTGAAATAGACCTATATGCAAGTTTGGTATAAAAGAAAATGAGTTGGATGATGGATCGTGGATGAAAATGAAACCTTAGAGTTGTTTTGTTAATTGAGGTAATTTGCCCTAATTGTTTTAATTAATTAATGTATATAATTGATTAAAAGAAATGAGGAATCGAATTGGAAATGTTGAAATTGGGAATGTATGGGACTAAAGGGTGTAATTAAATCATTTATTGCTCACCTAATTGAAATGTTGATATATTATCCATTTGTGCATTTATTTCCTGTTTAGGAATAATTGCTTTGGGCTACCAGTGGAGGGTAGTATTGATTGTTGTAGACAATGCATGATGATTAGGCAAACTAAAACTAATCAATCGGATGTGTCATAGAGTATGACGGTTGATAGAATACATTAACTTTATGTATTGATTGATTGTGTATATGACCAATGTGTTTATATGCATTATGTGTAGACGGTTGATAGAATACATTAACTTTATGTATTGATCGATTATGTATATGATTCTGTGTTTATATGCATTGCTTGGATATAGGAGGAGATGGGGGATGTACTCTACGGTTTAGAGGAAGATGGGGGATGTACCTCTAAACCGGTTAATGGTTAAGGGAAGATGGGGGATGGACCCGGGGATGCAGCTCATATGCTCTCCCATTGAAGTGTTGATACAGCTCATATGCTTATCTAGTGGAATGTTGATACAGCTCATATGCTTATCTGTTGTAGTCTTGATATAGCTCATATGCTTATCTGTTGAAGTATTGATATAGCTCATATGCTTATCTGTTGTAGTCTTGATATAGCTCATATGCTTATCTGTTGAAATATTGATATAGCTCATATGCTTATCTGTTGTAGTCTTGATATAGCTCATATGCTTATCTGTTGAAGTATTGATATAGCTCATGTGCTTATCTGTTGTAGTAGTGATATAGCTCATATGCTTATCTATTGAAAAGTTGTTTAATTTGATATAGCATTAAAATGTGTATCATCATCGTTTGCGAAGTATGGAAGTAGTTTATGTGTTATTGATACAACACCAAAATGTGTATCCACCTTGAATTTCGAAAGTATTCTAGTGATGAACTATAATCTCATCAAAATGTTTTGGCCAGAGTATTGAGCCTTGTTTTCAAACTCAAAGTTGAATAAGAAATGGAAAGTGAATTGTAACATAGACTTGGCTGTCATGGAATTGTAATAAGATGTAAATGGAATTGTAAGTATTGACCATCTATCAGTTGCTAATCTTTTAGGCATTGTTCATAGTCGATTTAGTATGTTTCTACTGGGCTGTGGCTCACCCTATATGGGAACATCATTTTCAGGTACAGGTAGCATGCCACCTCCAAGGACATAGCTTGGGAGGCTAGAGGCAGACAGACTTTTGTTGTCTTATTTCCTTTTGATGTATTACATGTAAATTCAAGCCAAGGGCTTAATGTGTAATTGAGTTAGTACTCTCTTTTGTAACCAAGTGTTAACTTGGAAAGTTGTAAGCCCGTAGGGCATTTACTTTTGTTGTTAACATGTAATATTTTTGTGATGAAATACTCTGATGAATTGAAGAATATGGATCTTTTATATATAAATCCATGTTTATATTGATGGGTTTAATGTTATTATTTTGAGGGCGTGACATAGACCATCAATTTTAAATTATTAAACCAACTACAAATAATCGATTATTAAAGTGTAATGCTAGAGACCCTAAATAATTTACTAAATGTTTTACCAAATCTCTCAGATGGGTGTGGGACCCACACAAATGTGAGTTTGTGTGAATCCTCCACCCATGTGAGAGATTTGGTAAAAAATTTGGTATATTATTTGTGTAACGCCCTCAAAAAAAAGTACAAGGCAGCCATTCAGGTAATTCATAAATATAGAAGAAGTATTATATTTTCATTCATCGGGGTTCTCTTTACAAACAATATTACATGTTAGCAACAAAGTAAATGCCCTATGAGCTTACATCTTTCCAAGCCATCACTTGGTTACAAAAAAAGAAGAGTCCAAACTCTATACATGTAAAACACTTGGCTTGAATATACATTTAACATCAGAACAAAATACCAAAAAGGAGTCTTTAACTCCTAAACCTCCCAAGCTAAGACCTTGGAGGCGGCATGTCCCCTGTACCTGAAAAATGGTGTCCTAAGTAGGATGAGCCAAAGTCCAGTAGAGATATGCTAAACAGTAAATGAGAAATAACTAAAACATTAGCATACGATAAATGTTTAACACTTATAAACCATCTTAAACATTTTCCATAATCAATCAACATCGGTACTCGTATTTCAATTCACTTCCAATTATTTACCCAAGTCAATTCATTGACATAATTTACTATCACATAAACAATTCAAAATGAGACTACAACTCATTCATCAACACTTCAATCATAAACATCATTCATACATTTCCATATCTTGCCGTTTTACAGAACTACGTCCGAAGGAACCGGCACCCAAATATAAATAAGATTTCGGGACTTTCACCCTGGACACTCCTGGCCAACTTAATTATCCATGGAGTCCATCCCCTATCTCCTCCCAAACAAAGATACATATACAATGTATTTAAATATTTTGTCATATACAATGACCAATTCAACCACATATACAATGTTTACATCCAACCATCATATTCAATGACATATTCCAATTGATTAGTTTCAATTTACCTAATCAACATGCAGTTTCTACAACAATCATGGCTATCCTCCACCGATAGCCCAAAACAAATATATCTAAATAGATAAATAAATTTCTCAACAGATAATTTATCACATTTTCCATAGGTAAGTGATTCATCAATCTAACTACACCATTTAACCACAATTTCCTCCAATTTCATGATTTCCAAACCAATTTCATATTTCCACATCAATTTCATAATTATACCATTAATTTCCTTAATTTAATTAGTGCATTTTTCTCCTTTTTCTCAAATAGTGCACCCAAGGCCAAATTTCACCCATTATACACAATTAACCCATTTTCAAGGTCTTACATACACATATGAAGCCCAAATAAGAAAACCCCTCTTTCACAATTTCAAACTCAAACCCTAACTTTACCCAAACTCCCCAAATCCCACCATTTATACAAAATAACCAATATTTATGTCAAAACTCATATTAAAGAGTAGATTATCCCTACCTCAAATGGAGAAGCTAAAGGAGAAGAAGAGAGAAACTCAAGATGCTCCAAATCCACACTTTTTCGGATCAAAAAGAAGCCCTCGCCAAGCTCTACCTTTTTAAAAAAGGAAGTAGGGTAGAAAACCTCTAGAACATGGTGTATTTGTAGAGAGAGAGAGAGTTTAGAGAGAGAGGCAGCTGCATTTAGGGTTTGGAGTGAAAAAAGAGATGAAAAACTGATAAAAATCACGTTGCTGCCAACTGATATATGCGAGGCTCGCTCGAGCGAAGGAGTGATCGCTTGAGCGACCAGACACAACAAATACCTCGCTCGAGCACAAGAAGCGTCACTTAAGTGAACAATGAGAAGCTTCAGGTCTGCAACTATAGCGATCCCGGTTTTTTCCCATTTGATTGTTGTATTCCGAACTTAGGTTCCATGGTGTTGGTTGTTATATATATATCTTGTTGTCATCCTTTAATTCTTTATATTCGAGTTTTGGGATGTGTTGGGCAGGTTTGTTACAGGTTGGTAGTGAGTTTAAGCCAATGGTTGTTGCCCATAATTTTGTTTCTTCGCTCAAGTGAGGCTTTTGTCGCTCAAGCGAGCTCTGTATTTTAGATCCTTCGCTCGAGCCAAGGTTCCGTCGCTCGAGTGAGATTTGGATGATGTGTCTGGTGGCTTGAGCGAGAAGTCTTGCGCTCGAGCTTGCGTCTGCTTCTGGTTCTGGACCTGATGGTTGCAATTCTTGGCTCGAGCGACCTTTCATTCGCTCAAGCGAGCGAGGTCTATGTTTTGAGTTTCTTCGCTCGAGCGAGCTTTTCTTCGCTCGAGCGTGCTTCTGGGTTACAGACTTGAAGCTTCTAATTGTTGGCTCGAGCGAGGCTTTCTACACTCGAGCGAGGTTTCTTTGTGTCTGGTCACTCGAGCGACCACTCCTTCGCTCGAGCGAGCCTCGAATATATCAGTTCGCAGCAGCAGCTTCTTCTTCACTTTTTCTACATCTCTTTTCTTCTCAAACCCTAGATCAACTACCTCTCTCTCTACATTTACCTTCTCTCTAAAAATACACCTAGTTCTAGTGTGTTTCTAGCCTAGTCTCTTTGTAAGAAGGGTTGTGCTTGGTGCGGGCTTCACTTTGATCCAAAAATCTTTTGGTTTGGAGCACTTTGAGTTTCACATCTCTTCTCATTTGAGCTCCAAAAATTAAGGTAGGGATAACCTACTCTATTCTATGAGTTTTAACCTAAGTTTTAGTCATTTTGATTAGTTGGTGTTGTTGGGTAATTTTGGAAAAAGTTAGGGTTTGTTGTGTAATTTATAAAAGAGGGATTTTCAATGTTTTGAGTCAAATATGTATTAGAGACTTGAAATTGGGGTTGTTTATGATGTATGAGTGAAGTTTGGCCTTGGGGGCAACTTTTGAAAATAGAGAGATTAATGCCCTAATTATGTTGAATAATTAATTTGGGAAAATGTGAAATTGAAGTGAAATTCATGAAATTGGAAAATTATGAGAGTAAATAATGTAGCTGGATAATTTAATCACTCACCTATGAAAATGTCGATACTTTATCTACTGATAAATTTATTATCTGTTTAGAGATAACTGCTTTGGGCTATCGGTGGGGGATAGTCTTGATTGTTGTAGACATTGTATGATGATTAGGGAAAATTGAAACTAATCACATTGAATATGTCATTGAGTATGATGGTTGGAATAATACAGCAAATGTGTGTATTGATTGATCATTGTATACGATAAGTGTTTAAATGCATTGTATATGTATGTTGTTTGGGAGGAGATAAGGGATGGACTCTTAAACCTATTTGGGAGGAGATAGGGGATGGACTCCACTGATACAGCAAATCTGTGTATCATTTGAAATATGGAAGTGTTGAAGTATGGAAGTGTTTTAATATGAGTTATATTCTCATATGAATTGTGAAGTATGGAAGTGTTTTAATATGTGTTATAGTCTCATTGAATTGTTTGGCCAGGTTCTGAGCCATAATTATGAATCGAAATTGTATAATTGAAGGAAACTGAAATGAAAAATGGATGTACTTGATGTTGAATTGAAAAGTGTTGTAAGTTGGTTTATTAGTGTCAACCATATATCAAATGCTATCGTTTTAGTTATTTCTCATACTTGGTTTAGTATATCTCTACTGGGCATTGGCTCACCCTATATGGGACATCATTTTCAGGTTCAGGTGATATGTCACCTCGAAGGACATAGCTTGGGAGGCTTAGAGGCTGAAGATCCCTTTTTGTAGTTTACCTTTTTGTGTATTACATGTAAATTCAAGCTGAGGTCTTAATGTGTATGAGTTAGTACTCTCCTTTTTGTAACCAAGTGTTGGCTTGGAAAGTTGTAAGCCCGTAGAACATTTACTTTTGTTGTCAACATGTAATACTTTTGTGATAAATACTCTGATAAATAGATGTACACTTTATTCTCTTGAATATATTGTCAATTTCTTGTATCATGAATGTATGAATTATGGGTTTATTTTGAGGGCGTTACAGCAACTAACATAGACACACGCTCGAGCGCAAGAATGCTCGCTCGAGCGAAGGAACACAAAACACAGGGCTCGCTCGAGCGCAAGAATGCTCGCTCGAGCGAAGAATACCAACCTTTAGGTATTACATAGACGCAGACGCACGCTCAAGCGCAAGAGATCTCGCTCGAGCGAAGAGACACGCCAAACAAGGCTCGCTCGAGCTCAAGAAAGCTCGCTCAAGCGGAAGTTGTGTCTGAAAAAGAAACTTGAGAACCCACAATCCGTGCTTGAGCGCAAGAATCCTCGCTCGAGCGAATAAGCAAATACCCAGGGCTCGCTCGAGCGCAAAAAGCCTCGCTCGAGCGAATAAGCAAATACCCAGGGCTTGCTCGAGCGCAAAAAGCCTCACTCGGGCAAAGAAGGCAAAACCTGGGCAACAACCATTTGTACCAACTCCTAACCAACCTGTTCCAAACTCGCCCAACACATCCCAAAATTCAAATACAAGGAATTAAAGGATGGAAATAAGACATAGACAACAACAAACAACCACGGAACCTGAGTCCGGAATACAATAAATGACGGAGAAAAACCAGGATCGCTATAATTTGGGGTCCCTAGCATTTTCCATTATTAAATCATATTATTTAAAAATTCAAGTGAAACATAAAAATTATCTAATAAATATTTGTCATGTCAATAAAAATTATATCGATCCAAATTATTATAAATTATTTAATATATATTTCATCTCGAATTTTTATGCCTAGAAGATCAACTAATGCGACAGTTGTTGACGCGACCAGTGGACTGCCTGAGGGGTGAATCATTCTCTTACCGGTAAGGTAATTTTTAGGTCCGTATCAATAAATAACTTTTTTATTCACTATTATTTCTGACCTTTTTTTATATTATGATTATCAAATTTAAACTGATAAAAAATTTAATCTGTGTGTTTGGTTTTACTTTTTGTATTGTTTTTTTTTAGTGAATATTTTAAAGATTTTAAGAATTTTTTTTTTACTTTTTAAAAAATACTTACCTACTGACAACAATAAATTGATATCATAAAAATTATACCTTTATGTATATTGAAATTAGGTGTGGCAAAAAAATAAAAGGAAACTTACTTAAAATATTAACAAAATATGAAAAAGAAAAACAAAAATAAAATTTTCTAAAATGGGATAATCAGCTCACGGTTGGCCAATTATATTAGTGATAATCAGCTCACGCCCCTTCCGCATATATAAATAATTTTTTCCCTCTCTTAAATTTTTATTTTTTTTTCTTATGATTATCAAATTAAAACTGAATCTTTGTATTTTTTTTAGAGTTTAGTGAATTTTTTTAATATTTTTTCATAAAAATAATGGGAGAGTTACCCATAAATCCTAAATGTTGAACTTGTGTACCATTTGGTCCCAGATTAATACTTGTGATCCATTTAGTCCTCTATTTTATGTAAAAGACATAAGTGACCTTTATTTAACTTTATTAGCGTGATAACTGTGTGATTTAAATTGGTGTGTCCATGTGTGGTTGTAAATAAATGTTTATCACGAGGCAAATTGTGTGCTTGGATGGATGCCACACAACCCAAAAGTGCACTATAGGTTTTTATGCTTTTTGCTTTTTGTGTGCTGTAGTGCACGTGCCATACAACCATTTTCCTAGCCATTTGGCCCAACTTGTATACGCACATCAAAACGAGGATACGTATCTAAGACATTTCGATTTGGGTTAAGTTTGATTTGTAACCCATAGTTTATTGCAATTTGCCCTATCTTCATCCCCAAAAATCTGGAATTACCGATTTCAGTTTGACGGCCGTCCTTGATTGTGGATTGAGATGTGAGGTATTTACAGTTTGGTTGTGTGAGTGTGAGTGTGGCGAGTCGTTGCCACATTGACGGTGAGGTGTTGCCACATTGATGGTGAGGCGGTGGGAGATATCGACAGTAGAGGGCTGTGACAGTGCCAGAGCTGTGTGTTGTGTCATATTTGATGATCGTTGATGGGACGATGACGGCGGGATGTGTTGGTCTGGCTGTGTTGTTTTGTTTGTTTTGGTTTCGTGTGTGTTTTATGTTGGTTGTGTGGGACATGCTCTGTTTTTTGGTGGGTGTTTACATTGTGGCAGCATGATGTGTGGGCCTGGGTGTGTTGTTTTATTTGTTTTTGTAACGCCCCAACTTCCGAGCCGTTAAATACGCACAATAATACAACACAAGTAGGATAGATAACCAGAACATCTTAATATACATATATAACCAGAGTAAATATCACAGATAATTCGTTTATGTTCCATTACAGATTACCAAAACATTGCCAAACCAAAAGTCAAAAGGAAAAAAAAACAACTAGTCTAAGTCTTCAAATGAACCACAGCTCCAACACTTCATCTTGTTTGCCTTCGAAATAACCTTCACCATTGTAAACTGCATCATCACCTGGCATGACACGCCATGAGCTTGGAATGCCCAATAAAAACACACACACCCCCATATCTTCTATCAACCAATCAACCATACACAGAACAAAATAGGTAACATAACATACAATATTACAACAAGGGTCCATGAATTAGTAGTTAGACTAGACATCTAGAATCCCTCAAAGAGATCCTTCTACCCAACCACAAGGATTGAACACCGGACTATTCAGAACTCCCCCTTTTGTTGCTTTGCAGACCTTACCACCTATGCCCACCTCCTGGTTATTTACCGGTCAGTGACATTGATGGACCTCAAAAGGGACAGCCAAACAAGTGGGCTCGCTTACACCCAAATCGTGCCTAGGGCTCGCTTACACCCTGCACATACCATACCAAAGGGCTCGCTTACACCCCGAAACCACCGCATAGAGTCTGAATACATCCGTGTCAACCTAGGGGCTCACTTTGACCGCTTGCGCAAGACTTAACTCATTTGGTTTTAATCCCATCATAATTCATGCCATTTATATGTATAAATTATTCCAACACTAATGTGAACGTCACCCATTGCCAACCCCTTATCATTTCCCGTTTATTGGATCTTTTGCCAAGCAAGTTAGTCACATTCGGTAATTTGGTAATATAAAAGAGCATGAGACAAACATAAGAGAAGAAATTTGGCCCATGATAAGCATACATAAGTATGGTAAGGCAAGCAAATAACATTAGGCATGCTTTGAAATACTTAGAGACAAATAACACAATAAAACACTATTTCCAGCACAGTTCGGTTCTGCAGGGCTAACAAGAATGCTTTGGGAAAAATACTTCTAGGTCAAATTAGGGGCTGAAATTGCACAGAAATAATAATTAACCTGTCTAGTTTCAATTCCAATTCTCATAATTTTCATAGACCTCCAAAAATTCATCTACAAGCTATATTCAAAAACCTGTCCAGATTTGTTACCCTTTGGGAAAACTAGCTTTCCTCTCAATCTACCCAATGATTTTCACCCAAATAAATTCCATTGGAAAGAGGACTCAGAATTCTAAGTTTTGACAAAAGAACCAACATGAGATGATTTTTATGGAATTTTATAAAATTGAAAGAATGGGACTGTTTTTCAGAGACTCATGACCAGATTTCTAAATAAAATATCCTAGCCCTAAAAACACATAATTAGGGGCTAGTAAAATTATCACTAGCTCTAAACACACCAAATAGCCTACACTAAATTCAAATTTGAAAAATAAATAGGTTTGATGTTTCTTTTAAATCAGAGAAGTTGCAACAGTGCATAATTTGGAAAGTTTGTAAGGCAAAGTCACTAAATCAAACCCACACTTTCATACACATCAAAAACCCTATATACCATTAATATGCAATACAAGATGGTATCTAGACAATAGGATGAGATGGGTGAAAGAATTGGAGAAGACATGGAAGGGTGTGTTCTTACCTTGACCCTAGAAGGCACCATTTTCTTACTTTTCTTTTCTTCTTTTTCGTTTCTTCTTCTTCTCTACTTCCCTCTAATCACACTCTCCTTCTCTCACCCTCTCCTTGGCTGCTGGTATGTGTGTGTGTGTGTGGAATTGAGACAAGGCTCCTAATTTATAGAAAATAAGCTTGGTCTTAGCTTAATGACTAAGGAAACATAAATATCTAGATATTTTTTTTATTTTGTTTTTCAATCAATTTTCCACCAAAATATTATTTGTGACACCTATGTACATAATCAAATAAATAATATTCTATTCAAATAAATAATAAATAAAAGAACAACAAAAACAAAAACAAAAACAAAAATAAAATATATGAATTAATTTATAAACTAAGAGGTAAATAAATAAAAACCAAGTTTTAGGGTATTTCCAATTTTAAGGTGGTGTTCTCGGTTTAATTTTGATAATATACAGGAAAATTATTCTTTACTGGGCCATTTTGCAGACTTTTACGAAACTAGGTGCTGAAATGCTATTAAACTAAGGCTCAGGGTTTCATGTGTAATTACCAAAAATTAGGGTCTCTACAACCTATCCCCCTTAAATAAATTTCGTCCTCGAAATTAAATCGTACTTCACGTCTCAAATAGTTGTGAGTAGTTTACCCACATCGCGTCTTCAAATTCCCAAGTGAACTCTTCAATATCATGGTGACGCCAGAGTATGTTAAGAAGTTGAATTGTCTTTTCTCGCAAGTTCTTTTCTTGTCTATCCATAATTGCTACTGGTCCCTCCTCAAAGGTAGTGTCTTCGTTGAGTTGGATTTCTTCCCAGTTGATAATCTGAGAAGGGTGCATTGTGTACTTCCTTAACATAGATACGTGGAAAACATCATGTACTCCAGCCAATTGCGGGGTAAAGCCAATTTGTACGTAACCTCTCCAATTTTCTAAATTATCTCGAAGGGTCCGACATATCGAGGTGATAATTTTGCTTTCTTTCCAAAATGAATGATACCTCAGCAGGGCTAAATTTTCAAGGCAACATCACCGACAATGAAAGTTAGAGGTCTTCTTTATCTGCATAACTCTTCTGGCGATCTTGAGCTGCCACCAATCTTTGTCGAATAAGTTTCACCTTTTCTGTAGTTTCTTTATTCTGTTCCACCAGCATTGGTGTTTTAAGTCTTGGTACACTTTCATCCCTCCTGTGTGCACTGCAAACACCGAATGATGGAACTTTTTCAAAACTTTTTCTCTAAGTGACTCATCTTATGGCACAAATACGTTGCCTTGATGTCTCAAACTTCCATCCAAGTGAATCGTCCAATCAAGTATAGGATCGCCAGATGCTATTCGCGCTTTTATGCACGCCATCTCCTGATCATACTTCTATGACTCTATTACCTCATTCAGTAATTTAGGCATAGCGATTTGAGCACCAAGGTATACCTTCTCGTCGTAAGCTTTCATCTGTACTCCGAACTTATTAAGTGTTCCGACCATGTTCCATTCCTTGAGTGCCAGACTAATAATAATCCCCTGGTTCTTGCAACTTAGGGCATCTGCCACCATATTAGCTTTGCTAGGATAATAAGATACAGTAAAATGGTAATGTTCGAGATATTCTATCCACCGTCTTTGTCTCATCTTCAAGCCCTTTTGTGTGAACAAATACTTCAAGCTCTTATGATCCGTGAAAATCTCAAATTGTTCACAATATTAACGCCATTGCTTTAGCAAAAAAAAAAAAAAATCATCTCTGCCAACTCCAGATCATGTGTCGAATAATTCCTTTCATGCGGTTTCAGTTACGTGGAGCCGTAAGCCACCACCTTTCCATTTTGCATTAACACACAGCCCAGCTCATCCTTAGATGCATCGCAATACATTATATATCCTTCGTCTCGCTCTAAAATGATGAGTATTGGGCACTAGTCAATCTCCTCTCGAGTTCTTGAAAAGATCGTTCACATGCTTCATCCCAGTCATATTTTACTCCTTTTTTTTTATGTTAGACGAGTCATCGGCTTTGCCAGTCTAAAAAAAATCTTGAATAAATCGTCGGTAATAACAGGCCAACCCTAAGAAACTATGAACTTCAAATACTGAGGTTGGATGCTTCAAATCTAATATTACTTTTATCTTGGCCGGGTCCACTCCAATCCCATGCTCAGACACTACGTGTCACAAAATTTGACTTCCTTCAACCATAACTCGCAGCAAGTTGATTATGTCACTGCATTGTCATGCTCAAACCCTCCTCTCTATCTCCCTTAAATTGGAAACACCTCCCATCAGGTGTGTAAGTCGTCACCCTCTTCTGGTAGCAGTCAATCACCGTTCAATGGGCAGATAGCCATTCCATTCCTAAGATTATGTCAAAATCGAATATATCCCTGACCACAAGGTTGCAAATCAAGTGTAAACCTAACACTTCTAATTCACATTGACACTTCCTCCCAAAGGTGATGCGATACTTAAAGTAGTTTTAAAGGTTCACATGTAAGACCTAACGATTTAACACATGATATTTTTATAATAAAAAAAAATGGTGCGCCATAATCGGATAGAGCGTGAACCCAAGAATTATAGAGTGCGATGTTATCTCTAATTACTAATGAGTCTTCGTCCTCTTCCTTTGATCATAGGGTCTAGCTCTCATTCAAACTTTCTTGCATTTTCCCTCTCAATTGATCCAATTGTTCAAGAATCTGGTTTCCAATGCGGCTCAAGATTTCAGCTGCTGGTATTAGTCCATTCTCAAGGTTTCAATTACATGATACTTCATTCTTATTGCGTTATTGCTTGCGAGCTTGTGTGTTATCGCTTGTCTCGGTGTAGCCGTTGGCTCGAGTGTGGTTCACTATTTTTTTTTTTTCTTTCTGTTCATAGTACAAGGTGAGGCATAAGTTTGAGTCTAATTATGGAGGCAATTCTCAAGGGTAATCAACTAATCTTAAAGTTATGGTTTAATTATCCTACGGTGTTTAAAGCAATAAGATCAAGTAGTAAATAACAAATCTAGGGAAGCACACAACACTACTTCACATATATGCATGTAGGCAAAATATTAACTACAAGACTTTGAAAACTGGATTAATAAAAGGAAAATATGAAGTGGAGATGAAATAATATTATAGTAATTTCATCAATTAATACAAGGATCGTCGGAAATACGGATTGGTTATGATTTAAGATTTTTATGTGGTCAAGGTATAGAGATGGTGACTAAGTTAGATATTTAACTTGAAACTGTGTCGGCCATCCGCGTTTCAAACTGAATATCCGAGATTCATCATCGAATGAAGAAATTACAACTTTCAGAAAAATTCTCGTACAAGATGGCAAAATCAAGGCACAAGGTTGTCAATCTAGCAAATGGTATAATTGAAAAATACAAAGTAAGACCAGATGGTAATGACTTAATCTTGAAAGTGAACAACATCAAACACGGTATGACGATCGATAGAAAACTCGTAGAAATAATAGTATCTCCTACTTCTATATTGTATCTAATGTTAAACACGTTGCCCTATTCAAAGTTAAAACCACTTTCCTTTGTAGGTGATCGTCAAATTGTTTGAAGTCGAAAAGCGTAGGTAAGGGTTGAATCTAAGCTCTGATACCATTCTGTAACGCCCCAACTTCTGAGCCGTTAAATACGCACAATAATACAACACATGTAGGATAGATAACCAGAACATCTTAATATACATATATAACCAGAGTTAATATCACAAATAATTCGTTTATGTTCCATCACAGGATTACCAAAGCATTGCCAAACCAAAAGTCAAAAGGAAAAAAAACAACTAGTCTAAGTTTTCAAATGAACCACAGCTCCAACACTTCATCTTGTTTGCCTTCGAAATAACCTTCACCATTGTAAACTGCATCATCACCTGGCATGACACGCCATGAGCTTGGAATGCCCAGTAAAAACACACACACCCCCATATCTTCTATCAACCAATCAACCATACACAGAACAAAATAGGTAACATAACATACAATATTACAACAAGGGTCCATGAATTAGTAGTTAGACTAGACATCTAGAATCCCTCAAAGAGATCCTTTTACCCAACCACAAGGATTGAACACCGGACTATTCAGAACTCCCCCTTTTGCTGCTTTGCAGACCTTACCACCTATGCCCACCTCCTGGTTATTTACCGGTCAGTGACATTGATGGACCTCAAAAGGGACAGCCAAACAAGTGGGCTCGCTTACACCCAAATCGTGCCTAGGGCTCGCTTACACCCTGCGCATACCATACCAAGGGGCTCGCTTACACCCCGAAACCACCGCATAGAGTCTGAATACATCCGTGTCAACCTAGAGGCTCGCTTTGACTGCTTGCGCAAGACTTAACTCATTTGGTTTTAATCCCATCATAATTCATGCCATTCATACGTATAAATTATTCCAACACTAATGTGAACGTCACCCGTTGCCAACCCCTTATCATTTCCCGTTTATTGGATCTTTTGCCAAGCAAGTTAGTCACATTCGGTAATTCGGTAATATAAAAGAGCATGAGACAAACATAAGAGAAGAAATATAGCCCATGATAAGCATACATAAGTATGGTAAGGCAAGAAAATAACATTAGGCATGCTTTGAAATACTTAGAGACAAATAACAAAATAAAACACTATTTCCAGCACAGTTCGGTTCTGCAGGGCTAACAAGAATGCTTTGGGAAAAATATTTCTAGGTCAAATTAGGGGCTGAAATTGCACAGAAGTAATAATTAACCTGTCTAGTTTCAATTCCAATTCTCAGAATTTGCACAGACCTCCAGATATTCATCTACAAGCTATATTCAAAAACCTGTCCAGATTCCTTACCCTTTGGGAAAACTAGCTTTTCTCTCAATCTACCCAATGATTTTCACCCAAATAAATTCCATTGGAAAGAGGACTCAGAATTCTAAGTTTTGACAAAAGAACCAACATGAGATGATTTTTATGGAATTTCATAAAATTGAAAGAAGGGGACTGTTTTTTAGAGACTCGTGACCAGATTTCTAAATAAAATATCCAAGCCCTAAAAACACATATTTAGGGGCTAGTAAAATTATCACAAGCTCTAAACACACCAAATAGCCTACACTAAATTCAGGTTTGAAAAATAAATAGGTTTGATATTTCTTTTAAATCGGAGAAGTTGTAGTAGTGCATAATTTGGAAAATTTGTAAGGCAAAGTCACTAAATCAAACCCACACTTTCATACACATCAAAAACCCTATATACCATTAATATGCAACACAAGAGGGTATCTAGACAATAGGATGAGATGGGTGAAAGAATTGGAGAAGACATGGAAGGGTGTGTTCTTACCTTGACCCTAGAATGCACCATTTTCTTCCTTTTCTTTTCTTCTTTTTCTTTTCTTCTTCTTCTCTACTTCCCTCTAATCACACTCTCCTTCTCTCACCCTCTCCTTGGCTGCTGGTATGTGTGTGTGTGTGGAATTGAGACAAGGCTCCTAATTTATAGGAAATAAGCTTGGTCTTAGCTTAATGACTAAGGAAACATAAATATCTAGATTTTTTTTTTTATTTTGTTTTTCAATCAATTTTCCACCAAAATATTATTTGTGACACCTATGTACATAATCAAATAAATAATATTCTATTCAAATAAATAATAAATATTCAAATAAATAATATTCTATTCAAATAAATAATAAATATTCAAATAAATAATAAATAAAAGAACAACAAAAACAAAAACAAAAATAAAAATGAAATGTATGAATTAATTTATAAACTAAGAGGTAAATAAATAAAAACCAAGTTTTAGGGTATTTCCAATTATAAGGTGGTGTTCTCGGTTTAATTTTGATAATATACAGGAAATTTATTCTTTACTAGGCCATTTTGCAGACTTTTACGAAACTAGGTGCTGAAATGCTATTAAACTAAGGCTCAGGGTTTCATGTGTAATTACCAAAAATTAGGGTCTCTACAGTTTTAGTTTGGTGTGTGTTTATGTTGGTTGTGTGAGACATGCTCTGTTTTTTGTTGGCTGTTTACATTGTGAGAGCAAGATGTGTGGCCTGGGTGTGTTGTTTTATTTGTTTTGGGTTGGTGTGTGTTTGATGTTGGTTGTGTGGAACAGGCTAATCCCACCAAAAATGAACGTGCGTGCAAGGAATGATATAATTGTCTTACTAAATTAAGCCAAACAAAGGAAATAGGATTAAACGGGAATATATTTCCCCACTAATAGGACTAACGAGAACAATAAAACAATCTTGGGACCAACTGGTAAAACTGTTTGTAGAATGGGATTTATCGGTAAATATCTCAAAAAGGGTACCATTTATGTATGTTGATATTAAGTGTGCCGAAAAAATTAAAAAAAAAAAAAAAAAACTTGCCTTGAATATTAAAAAAAAATATGAAAAAGAAAAAATTTTTTTCTAAAAAGTGTTTTTACACGACCAAAATCAAACAAGGTTATTATAGTATAATGACCCAATTTTTTTTTTTAAATAGCCAGCACATAATTTAATTGAGCAAATTTTCGAATTTGATTACCGTGTAAATTCTGTGCGAAAACAGTTCGGTTTTTTATTTTTTAAAAATAGTTTCCGATCTCAGAAAAATATGAAATTTTTATATGTTGTTCTCATATGAGTCTAGCATGTTGGATACAATTTTCAGAATTTAATGATGAGTATTTATTTTATGAAAATTCACGGACTGATTGGTGTTCAGTTTAATTTATAGCAGAATTTAAAATTGAGTTTTGGGTGTTCGGACCATAATTTGAGATAAATCAGTTGGGGATTTATTTTAAATTATTAAACTCCATTCATTTTGGATCCAATTGATTGAATTGTGACCCGTTAGTAACCATGTAATAGTGTTGTGGTTTTATTATTATTATTTGACTATCATAAAAGAGTTGTGAATATTTATGGTGTGTACCATTAAACGAAATATATTTTGTGGTGAGAAAATATTATATTTACTTTTGTCATTAAAGATGTTGAAATTTATTTTTAATTGATATATATATATATATAGGTGTATATATATATGGTTAGATATTTCTTTAGTTAAAACGAAAAAAAAAAATCTATAAATAGTAACCAAATAGATATTTTGTTCAACTTTTGGGAATTCTTAGAGTTCTTGCCCTGAGGAAACAAGAGAAAAGAGGTTCCAAGTTGGTTTTTCTTGGATTTGATCTAGTGTAAGTCATTTTTAACCCCTAGTGCTTTGGATCAAAACGTAGAGGGCGGAAAAGGCATCGTTTGGCTCCAAAAAAATTTAATTTCTATTGCCAAAAAATTTGAAAGCTTCATGGCTCGAGATAAGGATTTTTCCTACACTTCTTTATGTACTTTTACTTGATTATATGGAGCTTAGAGTTGTATATAATTTAATTAGAATTTTTGAAAATTTTGTGATTTATTTGCTTAAAAAGGGAAATTTTGAGAAAAATAAAAAGTTGATGCCCAAATGGCAAAAGTGTAAACTTGGAATATGTTTGTAAGGTTATGAAAGAGCTATGTTTTAAATTTGAACAAAAACGGACTTCGACTCAATCGGGTTTGAAATTTTTACCGTTTTGCAACCAAAAGAGCATTTTTAAAGAAAATAAAGGAAGTATGTTTAACTTTTGGGAATTTTGATCAAAATAGGATGTCATAGTTGAATAATTCTTGAAGAATGAGTTTGGAAAGAAAATGATGTTTTCTTGGGCATTAACGGTATTATTTTGCTTAATGTATCTGTTGGAATAAAACCGACACGGTTAGAAATGGCCCTTGAGAGGTTACTAGACGTGATTGTGATATTAAATCTAGTGTAGTTGTTCATATTTGATGAAATGTGGAATAAATTGTATTTATCAAAATTTTTGAAATTTAATTGTTTAAATATCTGTTTAGAAATATCTGTTTTGGGCTATCGGTGGAGGATAACCATGATTGTTGTAGAAATACATGAGACTTAGGCAAATTGAACCACATTCCTCATTTGTTGCATTGGACATTTGTAGACACCCCATTTTTGACCGACCTTAAGACTCAGACGTCACCGATTGAGCGCTTGGTGATGTTGCATAATGTGCTCGTTCAGAAGTTTCAGAGTCGCGGCCGTGAGCCCTGCCTCCGGACTTCCGAACCCTTTTCTGTGCCTTGCCTCGGTTTGCGAACCAGACTCGGTTTTCTCTGTTTCTTTTCCCGAGGGGAGGGAGAGGTCTCGTGGACCATCAATCAGTGGCCGTGGGCTACATTTTGTGGCCGCAGGCCATTTTGCCCATTTCGGAGTCCGGTTTCTGATTTTTCGGGACCGTTGGCCGTGTGCCTCGGTTCGGGATCGCCTAACCATCTCCGTTTATTCTGATTTTTGGCATGCTTCCTTTTTACTCCCTTTTGAGGGACACTGGGGTCTGAGAAACCCACTTCGTGGCCGAACGCCACTTTCGGTGCTTAACAGGCAATTTTCGGGACCCCGAACTGCGTGTTTCGGCCCCCAAGCATTCGTTTTGCATCGGTTTTCGTTCATTTTTGGCAGGTGCCTCTGTTTCATCACCAGGAAGGTCATTGGAGGGTGGGAGACCAGCAATTATCTTGGCAACCAGTTATATTCCATTTTTCGCCCTCCGACGCCCGTTTTTCTCACTTCCGAGCTAGTGTTGAACACCCTTGGGCCACTTTCTTGAACTTTGAACCACATATTTGTGATGTACACACATGGGAGGATCCTAAAAGTTAGTGGCTGGCCACTAATGTTTCTTGACCCTTTTGAACCCCTCCTTCTGAGCCAATGTTGAACACCCTTGGGCCACTTTCTTGAACTTTGAACCACATATTTATGTTGTACACACATGGGAGGACCCTAAAAGTTCATGGCCGGCCAGAAAATCCAATTGAACCTTTTGAACCCCTCCTAAAAATGGCTTGTTCTCCCTCCTTTTTTAGAGTTTCCAAATTCGAACCATAGGGTTGTGATGAGGGGACCTGGGAGGCCATCTTTTTGTGGTGGCCGGCCACTAAATGAACTTGACCCTTTTGACCCCTAGCCGGCCGGCTAGGGGGGGTGGCCGGCCGGCCACCTGCAAGTCCAAAAACTAGCCGGCCATGTTCCTCACAAAACACACTTTACAGCTGTATAGCTGTATCCCCCAGAAAATATCTCAATCCGGGGGATATTTTGTGGGGGAAATCCTTGGTCCTTTTCCCCACCCTTTCCTTCCATGCTCCCCCTCCTTTTGGTCCTTATAATCAGATGCAAACATTGGTATTGAGGGTTAGAAAAAATTGTTTCAAGCATAGGCATCCAAATCCCCCTCTATCTCTCTCATTTTTCTCAAAAACTCCTAAGTTCCACTCCATTTTCTTCATCATCTTCAAGCTCCACCACCACCACTCCATTTCCAGCATCAAGGAGGTGTTCTCCAAGGCCTAAGGGTGCTGCAAACTCAAGCCAAGAAGCATCCAAGACTTGTCTTCAAAGGTAAGTCCTATTTCCCCTCTTTTGAGCTTAATTTTGCAACATTTCTTAGCCATACATGCTTATTGTTTTGAGCTCCGGCCCTAAATGAAAGTGGCCTTCTTTTGAGCTCTTTTTCACTTTTTCTTAAGGGCTCAACCCTGTTTGAGCCCCCCATCTTGCACTTGCTTCAATATCTCCCTTGAATGCTATTTTCTTGCATGCTTTGGCAGCCTATTATGCTTCGGTTTTTGGTCATTTTACAGAACTAAAAATAGTCTTATTTTGGCCCATTCTTCATGTTTCATTAAGGGTCTTTGGCTTTTTGATGAATATTTCGTATACTTTGTGTTATAGCCACTTTTGATCCTCATTTTGCATTGCATTTCTAGCATGTTTGTATACTGTTTTGGGGTTTTTACAGTTCTGTAAATATGCATATTTTTGGTCCCTCTTCAATGTTGTAGAAGGGAATTTTTCAGTTTGGGCTTTGCATATACCACTTGCCTCTTTGGCTACTTTTTGGCCCTTTTTCTTGCATAAGAGCTTAGCTATATCTATGTTTGTTTTTAGGTTTTTTACAGTTCTGTAAAGTGGCTTATTTTTGGCCCCTCTTCAATGTTGTTGAAGGGCCCTAACCTATTTGGAGTTAGCATCTGTGAGTTGCTTCATAATCTCATGTTTAGGGCCATTTTTGCATGCCATTGTTGTCCTATCTTTGCTTGCTGTTTGGCCATGATTTGTACTGTAAAAATGCTTATTTCGAGGCTGCCTTACTTCTGTCTTTTCATCTCATGTACCAATTATGCATGCTTTGTATAGCTGTAGTTCATTCTATGCGCCTAATTTGCATTTCGGGAGAGATTCCATGGATCGGGTGTGTTTTCGCCTCATTTCGGGGCTGTTTTCCCCCACATTTCATTGCTGAAAATCCATTAGCATGTTTGCATATGCCATTTCCATGCCATTGCAAATCGTATGCCATTGCCTCGGTTTGCGTGCCCGTGTGCACGCATTTCGAGGCACTTCATTTTCATCCATCGGCCTCTTATGTGAGTGTGGCTGAGGCTCTCTCATGTTAATATAAGTCCATGTTGCATTCTATATGCCATTTCTATGCCATTGCATTGCGTATGCCATTGCCTCGGTTTGCGTGCCCGTGTGCACGCATTTCGACGCACTTCATTTTCATCTATCGGCCTCTTATGCGAGTGTGGCTGAGGCTCTCTCATGTTAGTGTAAGCCCATATCATATTTCCATGTCATTTGCATTGCGTATGTCATTTTTTCGGTTTGCGTGCCCGTGTGCACTCATTTCGAGGCATCTCATTTTCACAGCATTGTGTATGTTAGGATTGTATCTTAGTTGCATTTCATGCATATCATGCATATTGCATCGTGTTCGGGATAGGAGTTAGCCCGGGCACGGGAAACGAGGTACGTTCCGTACTCCGAGTGACGGAATGTGTCTCAATTCCCCAGTCACCGACACTCCGGATCATCCATGATGGAGTTAGGTCTTGTTGTGTTTTCATGTGCATTCATTCTATATTGAATTGTGCAATTCGACTCCTCAGCCATCATGCCTCGGTATGCGTGATTGGTGGCACGAGGATCGAGGCATGCATATAGTTGTGAAAATACATTGCTATGCCCCTTTCCTGCTCTCCGTTGCAGCAAAATGAAGAATTAGCAACTTTTCGGAGCTTGGCACGCTTTCCAAAGAATAACTGCTAAACAGAGGCTAATTGGGGCATCCCGGTGGATTTCCGCGCAAAGCAGCCTAAATATACATCATTCATCAGAAGCAAGGCAGTCCCTGGCTTGCATGCCAGTTTTATTTATTTTCTTAGTTAATTTGTTAACTAATTAGGAATTTGTACATTATTTGGACTGTAATATTTGGACTGTAATATTCTTTCATTTGGGACTGTATATTTATTCGGACCCTCTGCGCGAGGGCACAACTGTAATAAGTGTGCGTGAGTGTGTTGTATGTCTTCCAACCCCACGTCTTTCTTCCCTTTTATTTACCAGCTTATGATGGTTAGATTAGGGCATATTTCAATTAGCATACAGTATGATAGCATGTTTGCATTCATTCATCTGTTTTGCATGCACCGGGCTCGGCGCACCATAGTAACTGCATTTGTATTTCAATTCCAAGTTGAATACATGTTAGTTGTAGCATTCCATATGCCATGTTTAGAATAGCCGAGCCTGCTATAGTTGCATTTTTGCATGTGTTGCATTAGGCATTTTTGTATACTTAGGATCATGCATGATTTCTAATGTAGTTTCTATTTTGGCTTGGAGTACTCGGTAAGTTCTATGCTTTAGCATCCTTGCATGCGTGTGAGTGACTGCCATGAATAGCATGCTTACCATGAGGCTAATTGCTTATGTGATATAACTGCCTGAATGCCTGTGGGTGAAGGTTGGGTTGTTTAAATTGGAACAAATCATTGACTGTGAGTTTTAAGCCCACTAGATAGTGGCAAAACCATTGTTTTCTAAGCCCACCCGAGGGTGGCAAATCCACGACTTAGCCTACTTGCGAGTAGCACCATCAAACCATTTTCAAACAAAAACAAACATGAAATGTTTTGTTCCAATTCGGGCAATCCAGTCTATACTTGTATGCTGTGCGCATCACATAGTAACCTAGGCTAATAAACCGGAATAAGAACATACAATGTTTTCAAAAATAGATATCATGGTTAGTAGAGGCCGATCTTTGATCGGGCGAGCGGGGGTGCTCACGAAGTGACCTTCCCCAATCGTACCCAAGTTCCCGAGCCGAGGCAACTTTGGTGATGACGGACACGTGGCCTTTGGCACCGAGTCAGGGTTTCCTAAATTTCCCATTAAAAAATATTTAGGTGGCGACTCTGTATCTGGCAAAGCAGTCCATGTTTGGCACTTCTTTCAAAATCTGTTTTCTCAAAACGATTTGCCGGATTTGGACTCTTTGGTTCAAACTTAGAACCGTGAAAAATTTGAGAGTCCTGAGCTGTAGTGCCCCCAAAATGAACGGAACGGGAGCTCGTTCCTCCCGGGGCGTTCAGGGACATCTACAGTTTCTGGCGACTCTGCTGGGGATTTAGAGGACTTGACTCGAACTCATGATATCTGTTTTTTATTACACTTGTGTGTTTCTTTGCATTGCATTTGCATTGGTGCGCCTAGGACACCGTGTTTGCCATCTGCTATTCCTGAACGGTTTGCCGGAGGCTTGTCTTGTCAAGGCATGACCATAAGGCTGACCGGTTGTGGGCTCTGCCAGTATGGGAACACAAACCCCGGTTTTACCGGGGCACCCTCTTTGACCATTCGACCTAGTGCATATTCGGATCCATAGTGACCATTCCAAACTAGGACAGGTTGCTTACCCGTTTATAGGTTGTTTGAAACCGCTGTATGCGTAGTGAAACCCTAGCTCCTGACAAAATAGGACAGGGAAACCCTACCCCAACATAGGGGTGTTTTGGCTCTCACTTATCTGTTATGTGCTTTAGAGTGCGTCTCTACAGGAGTGCATGTATCAGTGTTTTAGTTTGGGCATCAGGCCTGCGAGCGCCAGTTCAGTATTTTGGGTATTAGGCTTTCGGGCACCAGTTCAGTATTTTCGGAAATCAGTTATATCTGCGGGTATCAAGTTCAGTTTTGGGGACAGTAATTTTGGGAACAGTGATCAGTGGTCGAATACAGTTGGTCGAATACAGTTATTCAGTTATATTCATGTCTGTATTGGTGGGATTGGGCTGAGATGCTGCATGTTTTCTCTTTCAGTTCAAAGACTCGGTTCAGAGCAACCAGTGTTCCCCTTTGCTAAGGCAAGACAGGAAAAGGCTCACCGGTTCTTCAGATTCATTAGTCACCAACCCGATCTATCTGATCCGTCAGTCACCAGTCACATCACCTCTGTTCAGTTCAGCAAAACTCGTGATGGCGCAAAATTCGGAAGAAATTGTGGTTATGGCAGCCACATTGGACCAAGGAATCACATTGCAAGGTTATACCGATGGTGAAGTGCCACACCCACCCAGGACACCTGTCGCGCATCCGATCTGGGAACCCCAGTTATTTCAAACCCGCGAGCCCACCACATTCGAGTTGATGGGAATGATTGGTGACCTTCAAAGATCCGTGGCAGATCTAGCCTGCAGGATGTCGGTTTCGCTGTCAAGTGCATCGTATGCTGGAAATTTCATACCGCAGGAGCCCCCGCTACTGGGATGAATTGTAATCGAACTTAGCCAACCTGAAGCCATCCCAAGTTCCGGCAATGGCATGTCGACAACAACGGGGCTCCGCTCTGATGTAGCAACTCAAACCTTCTACCAAGCCGAGGCGAGTGGTAAGAACAAGATGAAGGTGGACACCGATCCCTACGAACAACTCCTGTGGGCTGTTGAGGCTTTGAAAGCCGGAGGATTGAATAAACAGCAGGTGTTCGCTGTTGCTGAAAAAACTGTAGATGACATCTTCCCCACTCAGGCCGGGAGCAGTTTAAGCCAGAGGGAAAATCAAGATGGGGACCGTCGTGCCAGAGCAGTTCCTTCCAATCCTAACCCTGCACCTAGAAGAGATCAGAGAGCCAAGGCAGCACCTGCCGACCCTTTTTCGAGTGCGTCCAGCAAAAGTCAGCAAGCCTCGAATTGTCCGCCCCGAGGTCGCAGAGTCTTCCATGCCCTCTATATGCCTTTGTCTAAGGCCCTTCAAATCCTCGTCAAAAAAGGGCATCTCAAACCCCTCGAGCCTCGGCCTCTCCCGAGTCCTCTTCCAGCTAAGCATGATGGTACCCAGTACTGTGCATACCATCAGCAAACCGGTCACAGCACCGACAATTGCTTCCGTCTTCGCCACGAAATGCAAGATTTGATTGATAATGAAGTTATCCTCCCTCCAAGCTCGGCAAAATCTGTCACCACCGGGTTGGTGGATTTCGAGGGTAATGCAAGTATGTGATCAGGGATTGAACCACCTGCGGGCGGCACGCGGTTTACCTCGGATGTGGCGTATGGCACGCACTGTTTTGAGCATTTGTGAATGCTGGTTTTTGTATATGCTGACTTGGGTATTGGGTCAGTTTTGTTGTTTTGTTTTGAGTCTGTCTTTTTGTTTTGAGTTAGTCTCTTTTGTTTCGGGTTTGTCTTATCATATCGAGTCAGTCCTGTTGTATAGGAGTCGGGTGATTCCGGGGGGTGTTACCTCGGGCGTCACCATTTTGTTTTATGTTTGTCTTTTCGTTTCGTTTTGAGTCTGTTTCTGCCGTGGAGCCAGTTACACCAACAGATTTGAATGAAATAGCAGCAGTTTTTCATGCTTTGTGCTTGCTTCCGCTTTGTGCCAGTTGTGCTAGAAAGTTTGAATGAAACGGCAGTACTTTTCGCCTATTCTTCTGCACCCCGAAATCATTGCATTGACCTAAGTTTTTCAAAACTTTTTTTAAAACACCGCGGTGAAAACAAAGAGGAAGGAATTCCTCGGGATTTGCAAAACTTTGATCAATTGAGAGAAAGAGAGGCGTGCTAAGCCCTTAATGAATGAAATCATGCTTATTAGCGTGAGTACTGAGAAGGATCCTGGCTTGATCCAGATTGGTTCTACACTATCTTCAGCGCGAGCGATTTGTTGCTTTCTTGAAAATTTTCAAAAATAAAATGTTTTGCGCGGTCCTGCGAAGACTTGTGTGGAATTGCTCTTGAGATTGCGCAGTTTAGGATCACTCTCAGCCTCGAGACTTGAGCCCTTGCTTTCAAACCTTGAACTTGAATTCAGAAGGTTCAACGGTCAACTACGACGTGAGGCCTATGTGGCCAGATTTGAAGCAGCCCTCGAACAAGAGGCCAGGAAAGTCAGATCAAAAGATCAAATCTCATCAGGAGAAGCTTACGAAGCTAGAACAGCAGCCATTCTCCTGGATTCAGATAATTTCAGGATCTCAAAACCATTTGGCATGGACTCGTTACACTTTTACCCTTTGAGAGGCTCGCTGGGCCGAAAACCCGGAAGGGCGACCCAGGCAAAAGTTAGAGCAAGAGAAAAATGCAAAAAAGAAGCAAAAAATGCAAAAGAAAAGAAAAAATAGAACAAAAAAGAAATATGCAAAGAAAATGACAAAAAAAGGAATGAAAAGAATTGAAAAGAAAATAAGAACAAAGCTCGCAAGGTCGAAAACCCGCAACGGGCGCCTTGGCAAAAGTTAGAGCCTAAAAAGGAGAGGTTAATACCCGAGTGTACCTTAACCCCGAACTACGTAAGGCTTGATTCCCATCTTTGGGATACGTAGCCAACTTCATTCTGAAGTCCAGCCGTAAAACACTTCAAATTCGATCGTGTCCATGCAATGGTCTTGGTCATCTTTGCCTTCTCTATATCCGAGAGTCGGGTTGTGTTCGTCGCTCTGAGGACTCCATTTAATGCGCCGCGGTGCCGTTCAAACAAGGGGCAACTTTTCGTTGCCATTCAAATGCGCCGCAGTGCCATTCAAACAACGGGCAACTTTCCGTTGCCATTCAAATGCGCCGCGGTGCCATTCAAACAAGGGGCAACTTCCCGTTGCCATTCAATGCGCCGCGGTGCCGTTCAAACAAGGGGCAACTTTCCGTTGCCATGCAGTTCCCCTTAAGCAAAGGGCAATCTTCCTTCGAATCCGAGGTTGTGCATCTCGAGAGTAGGTTCTGTGCTCGTTAAGCAGTGGTCGTTTGCAAAAATAGTTTTTGAGAATTTTTACTGAGGTTGACTAACCCTTTCGAAAAGTATTCCATTTTCAAAACTGGACCATTTCTTGGACCCAAAAGAGGAAAATTTTCAGTGCTCACAGCCTAACTTGCATGATTTTAAATCAGAAAATTGAACAAGCATGTTAATCTAATTCTCATTTTGGTCAAAATTTTTTAGGAGAAAACTAAAACGAAAAAATGGTCAAAATGATGAACTAGGGGCACAGTTGAGTCAGGCTTCCTGACTTTCCCATTGTCAACATACTTGCCAAGAAGGGAACTCTACCCGCCAGAAAAGGGGATAATTGAAGTTAACAACAAAGGGTTGAAAGCTCTTGCATCCTCCAAGCAGCGAGGTATCAAGCCGAGTGCGAAGCACGAATTGGAATGGATCGAGATGCCCTATTCCCTCATCCGGCGCATCGACAGATGTCACCGAAGGAAATAGCCGCGAGTTGATTACGTTGGGTGTGAGCCCACAACTTCCTGTTCATCCATCAACCACCCAGGGGAGGGATAAAAAAATGAGAGATTAAAGAATAGAGAGATATGCGCTGAGAGAAAAAGTGAGGAAAAGGGCTCTTTCAGCAAAAACAGAGCTTGAGGGCCGAGTGATACGAGAATCACAATTGAGAAAGGGTGGGAAACAATACCCGAAGAAACTGGCTCCTCGTGTACTGAGAGGTCTCTCATCTTTGTAACACGTCCGTGTGTCGTGTCTTTTGTTTTGTTTGTCTCGATTCTTGTTGTGAGTCGCTTCGAGTGTTGCTCGATGTGTTTAGGTTGTTTACCTTTTCTTTTCCATTGTTCAATCTTTTTCGCTGTGTTCAGTCGTAGGCTGAATGCCCGGTTAAGAACACATTTCATAATTTCAAAAATTGTCTTGTGCTCAGAGTGCCGTGTCATTCTCCACATTTGTGCAAAACAAGATTTTGTTCTTTCAAAAAAAAACGCAGGGTTCAACCCGACCCGTGTGGAAACAGTAAAGCCAGAACCCGTCTGAAGCTATATAGTTTCCAAACTTCAAAGCAAAAGGAAAAGAGGAAGACGTCGGACATCTGAGTTTGTTTCAACTTTTGCAAGTTCCGTCATCGCATCCTGTAGGTTCAAAATGAGCTGTGTGTTCAAAATTAAAAGACTATTCAATCAATGTGGGCTGTGTGTTCACTATCAATTCGAGCTGCGTGTTCGGAAAATCAAAAGTTTGGGCTGCGTGTTCAACTTTCAATCAGAGTGGGCTGCGTGTTCACCTTCAATTCGAGCTGCGCGTTCGGAAAATCAAAAGTTTGGGCTGCGTGTTCAACTTTCAATCAGAGTGGGCTGCGTGTTCACTATCAATTCGAGCTGCGTGTTCGGAAAATCAAAAGTTTGGGCTGCGTGTTCAACTTTCAATCAGAGTGGGCTGCGTGTTCACTATCAATTCGAGCTGCGTGTTCGGAAAATCAAAAGTTTGGGCTGCGTGTTCAACTTTCAATCAGAGTGGGCTGCGTGTTCACTATCAATTCGAGCTGCGTGTTCGGAAAATCAAAAGTTTGGGCTGCGTGTTCAACTTTCAATCAGAGTGGGCTGCGTGTTCACCTTCAATTCGAGCTGCGTGTTCGGAAAATCAAAAGTTTGGGCTGCGTGTTCAACTTTCAATCAGAGTGGGCTGCGTGTTCACCTTCAATCTGGGCTGCGTGTTCAGAAAATCAGAGTTAGGGCTGCGTGTTCTACTCTCAATTAATGTGGGCTGCGTGTTCACCTTCAATTCGAGCTGCGTGTTCGAAAAACCAAAAGTTTGGGCTACGTGTTCAACTTTCAATCAGAGTGGGCTGCGTGTTCACCTTCAATTCGAGCTGCGTGTTCGGAAAATCAAAAGTTTGGGCTGCGTGTTCAACTTTCAATCAGAGTGAGCTGCGTGTTCACCTTCAATTCGAGCTGCGTGTTCGGAAAATCAAAAGTTTGGGCTGCGTGTTCAACTTTCAATCAGAGTGGGCTGCGTGTTCACCTTCAATTTGAGCTGCGTGTTCGGAAAATCAAAAGTTTGGGCTGCGTGTTCAACTTTCAATCAGAGTGGGTTGCGTGTTCACCTTCAATTCGAGCTGCGTGTTCGGAAAATCAAAAGTTTGGGCTGCGTGTTCAACTTTCAATCAGAGTGGGCTGCGTGTTCACCTTCAATCTGGGTTGCATGTTCAGAAAATCAGAGTTAGGGCTGCGTGTTCTACTCTCAATCAATGTGGGCTGCGTGTTCACCTTCAATTCGAGCTGCGTGTTTGAAAAATCAAAAGTTTGGGCTGCGTGTTCACCTTCAATTCGAGCTGCGTGTTCGGAAAATCAAAAGTTTGGGCTGCGTGTTCAACTTTCAATCAGAGTGGGCTGCGTGTTCACCTTCAATTCGAGCTGCGTGTTCGGAAAATCAAAAGTTTGGGCTGCCTGTTCAACTTTCAATCGGAGTGGGCTGCGTGTTCACCTTCAATCTGGGCTGCGTGTTCAGAAAATCAGAGTTACGGCTGCGTGTTCTACTCTCAATCAATGTGGGCTGCGTGTTCACCTTTAATTCGAGCTGCGTATTCGGAAAATCAAAAGTTTGGGCTGCGTGTTCAACTTTCAATCAGAGTGGGCTACGTGTTCACCTTCAATTCGAGCTGCGTGTTCGGAAAATCAAAAGTTTGGGCTGCGTGTTCAACTTTCAATCAGAGTGGGCTGCGTGTTCACCTTCAATCTGGGCTGCGTGTTCAGAAAATCAGAGTTAGGGCTGCGTGTTCAACTTTCAATCAGGGTGTACTGCGTGTTCACCTTCAATTCGAGCTGCGTGTTCGAAAAATCAGAGTTTGGGCTGCGTGTTCAACTCTCAATCAGTGTGGGCTGCGTGTTCACCTTCAATTCGGACTGTGTGTTCAGAAAATCAGTGTTTGGACTGCGTGTTCAACTCTCAATCAGTGTGGGCTGCGTGTTCACCCTCAATTTGGACTGTGTGTTCAGAAAATCAGTGTTTGGGCTGCGTGTTCAACTCTTGATCAGTGTGGGCTGCGTGATCACGACAAAGAGTATGAGCTGCGTGTTCAGAAATTCAAGTGTTTGAGTTGTGTGTTCAAAAATGCAAACCGAAATGAGCTGTGTGCTCGGAGTCGAGCTGTGTGCCCGAAAACGAGCTGTGTGCCCAAAATAAGCTGCGTACCCGAAATGAGCTGTGTGCCCGAAAGAGCTGTGTGCCCAGATTAAACAGAGTGTTGTGTTTCGAGCTGCGTGCCAAACGAACAGAGTGTTGTGTTGTGAGCTGTGTGCCAATTGAATGGAATGCTATGTCGTAAGCTGTGTGCTAAGCCTGGCATTGTGCATGCATCTCCTCGCGCTATTTCGCGCACCTCAATCGCACTGTCCTGTGTACTCACCTCGATCTAGGAGAGCTTAAATCCTCTAAAGGTGCAATTCCTTTGGTGTTTGTCGTGCCCGAACGACTTCCGGTGGTCTGGTATAGCCACCTGCCTGTGTTCGCGGTGAGTTCCTAGGAGACCAACTAAGACGGTGGAAACTAGAGTTCGAATGGCTTATGCCTAGAACGCAAAGGTTCGAGATTTCCGAGACTAAAGTCTGGTTTAAATACCCAGGGGTATATCCTCGGCTTGAAATCTGTATGGCAGCCCCATAGATTGAGATAGCATCTGTATGCACCTCAATTCTGGATACTGATCCAACCTAGTCTGTCACCCTGTTGGAGAATAGGGAAAGCTGCGACCATAGTCAGGGAGAAAAGTAGTACCTGTGGTTCAACCAAGAAGAAGCGGGAGATCCCCAGCACCATCAGGCACGATATTGTATGTACGGTTCATTTGAGGCTGGTGCGGCCAGGCGAATCGCGCAGGTATCGTATCTTCTCCGTGTAAGACGCGACGAGGATTGAATGATTCTCTGCATTCTTAACTGCATGAAATATAGTTGTAGTTCGATTTACATTTTTGCTTAAAACTGTTGCATCTATTTGCGAATACTTGTTTCATTACAGCTTGCTGCATTTGCATGATCATAAGTTATGTCCGGCTTCTTGCATTGTCATTTGGATTTTGCCCCTGCCTGCGGGCACATTTCTTCGCTATCTTGTACGTTTTTCTAAGTCTTCGGCCTTGTCAAAAATGGGTCGTCTCTGGGCTTTGACATTCACTCCCGTCACTTATGACTTTCGAGTTCTGTCAAAGAGGGGCAACTATAGACACCCCATTTTTGACCGACCTTAAGACTCAGACGTCACCGATTGAGCGCTTGGTGATGTTGCATAATGTGCTCGTTCAGAAGTTTCAGAGTCGCGGCCGTGAGCCCTGCCTCCGGACTTCCGAACCCTCTTCTGTGCCTTGCCTCGGTTTGCGAACCAGACTCGGTTTTCTCTGTTTCTTTTCCCGAGGGGAGGGAGAGGTCTCGTGGGCCATCTCTCAGTGGCCGTGGGCTACATTTTGTGGCCGCAGGCCATTTTGCCCATTTTGGAGTCCGGTTTCCGGTTTTTCGGGACCGTTGGCCGTGTGCCTCGGTTCGGGACCGCCTAACCATCTCCGTTTGTTCTGATTTTTGGCATGCTTCCTTTTTACTCCCTTTTGAGGGACACTGGGGTCTGAGAAACCCACTTCGTGGCCGAACGCCACTTTCGGTGCTTAACAGGCAATTTTCGGGACCCCGAACTGCGTGTTTCGGCCCCCAAGCATTCGTTTTGCATCGGTTTTCGTTCATTTTTGGCAGGTGCCTCTGTTTCATCACCAAGAAGGTCACTGGAGGGTGGGAGACCAGCAATTATCTTGGCAACCAGTTATATTCCATTTTTCGCCCTCCGACGCCTGTTTTTCTCACTTCCGAGCTAGTGTTGAACACCCTTGGGCCACTTTCTTGAACTTTGAACCACATATTTGTGATGTACATACATGGGAGGACACTAAAAGTTAGTGGCCGGCCACTAATGTTTCTTGACCCTTTTGAACCCCTCCTTCCGAGCCAATGTTGAGCACCCTTGGGCCACTTTCTTGAACTTTGAACCACATATTTATGTTGTACACACGTGGGAGGACCCTAAAAGTTCATGCTCGGCCAGAAAATCCAATTGAACCTTTTGAACCCCTCCTAAAAATGGCTTGTTCTCCCTCCTTTTTTAGAGTTTCCAAATTCGAACCACAGGGTTGTGATGAGGGGACCTGGGAGGCCATCTTTTTGTGGTGGCCGGCCACTAAATGAACTTGACCCTTTTGACCCCTAGCCGGCCGGCTAGGGGGGGTGGCCGGCCGGCCACCTGCAAGTCCAAAAACCAGCCGGCCATGTTCCTCACAAAACACACTTTACAGCTGTATAGCTGTATCCCCCAGAAAATATCTCAATCCGGGGGATATTTTGTGGGGGAAAGCCTTGGTCCTTTTCCCCACCCTTTCCTTCCATGCTCCCCCTCCTTTTGGTCCTTATAATCAGCTGCAAACATTGGTATTGAGGGTTAGAAAAAATTGTTTCAAGCATAGGCATCCAAATCTCCCTCTATCTTTCTCATTTTTTTCAAAAACTCCTAAGTTCCACTCCATTTTCTTCATCATCTTCAATCTCCACCACCACCACTCCATTTCCAGCAGAAAGGAGGTGTTCTCCAAGGCCTAAGGGTGCTGCAAACTCAAGCCAAGAAGCATCCAAGACTTGTCTTCAAAGGTAAGTCCTATTTCCCCTCTTTTGAGCTTAATTTTGCAACATTTCTTAGCCATACATGCTTATTGTTTTGAGCTCCGGCCCTAACTGAATGTGGCCTTCTTTTGAGCTCTTTTTCACTTTTTCTTAAGGGCTCAACCCTGTTTGAGCCCCCCATCTTGCACTTGCTTCAATATCTCCCTTGAATGCTATTTTCTTGCATGCTTTGGCAGCCTATTATGCTTCGGTTTTTGGTCATTTTACAGAACTAAAAATAGTCTTATTTTGGCCCATTCTTCATGTTTCATTAAGGGTCTTTGGCTTTTTGATGAATATTTCGTATACTTTGTGTTATAGCCACTTTTGATCCTAATTTTGCATTGCATTTCTAGCATGTTTGTATACTGTTTTGGGGTTTTTACAGTTCTATAAATATGCATATTTTTGGTCCCTCTTCAATGTTGTAGAAGGGAATTTTTCAGTTTGGGCTTTGCATATACCACTTGCCTCTTCGGCCACCTTTTGGCCATTTTTCTTGCATAAGAGCTTAGCTATATCTATGCTTGTTTTTAGGTTTTTTACAGTTCTGTAAAGTGGCTTATTTTTGGCCCCTCTTCAATGTTGCTGAAGGGCCCTAACCTATTTGGAGTTAGCAGCTGTGAGTTGCTTCATAATCTCATGTTTAGGGCCATTTTTGCATGCCATTGTTGCCCTATCTTTGCTTGTTGTTTGGCCATGATTTGTACTGCAAAAATGCTTATTTTGAGGCTACCTTGCTTCTTTCTTTTCATCTCGTGTACCAATTATGCATGCTTTGTATAGCTGTAGTTCATTCTATGCGCCTAATTTGCATTTCGGGAGAGATTCCATGCATCGGGTGTGTTTTCGCCTCATTTCGGGGCTGTTTTCCCCCACATTTCATTGCTGAAAATCCATTAGCATGTTTGCATATGCCATTTCCATGCCATTGCAAATCGTATGCCATTGCCTCGGTTTGCGTGCCCGTGTGCACGCATTTCGAGACACTTCATTTTCATCCATCGGCCTCTTATGTGAGTGTGGCTGAGGCTCTCTCATGTTAGTATAAGTCCATGTTGCATTCTATATGCCATTTCTATGCCATTGCATTGCGTATGCCATTGCCTCGGTTTGCGTGCCCGTGTGCACGCATTTCGAGGCACTTCATTTTCATCCATCGGCCTCTTATGTGAGTGTGACTGAGGCTCTCTCATGTTAGTATAAGTCCATGTTGCATTCTATATGCCATTTCTATGCCATTGCATTGCGTATGCCATTGCCTCGGTTTGCGTGCCCGTGTGCACGCATTTCGAGGCACTTCATTTTCATCTATCGGCCTCTTATGTGAGTGTGGCTGAGGCTCTCTCATGTTAGTGTAAGCCCATATCATATTTCCATGTCATTTGCATTGCGTATGTCATTTTTTCGGTTTGCGTGCCCGTGTGCACGTATTTCGAGGCATCTCATTTTCACAGCATTGTGTATGTTAGGATTGTATCTTAGTTGCATTTCATGCATATCATGCATATTGCATCGTGTTCGGGATAGGAGTTAGCCCGGGCACGGGAAACGAGGTACGTTCCGTACTCCGAGTGACGGAATGTGTCTCAATTCCCCAGTCACCGACACTCCGGATCATCCATGATGGAGTTAGGTCTTGTTGTGTTTTCATGTGCATTCATTCTATATTGAATTGTGCAATTCGACTCCTCGGCCATCATGCCTCGGTATGCGTGATTGGTGGCACGAGGATCGAGGCATGCATATATTTGTGAAAATACATTGCTATGCCCCTTTCCTGCTCTCCGTTGCAGCAAAATGAAGAATCAGCAACTTTTCGGAGCTTGGCACGCTTTCCAAAGAATAACTGCTAAACAGAGGCTAATTGGGGCATCCCGGTGGATTTCCGCGCAAAGCAGCCTAAATATACATCATTCATCAGAAGCAAGGCAGTCCCTGGCTTGCATGCCAGTTTTATTTATTTTCTTAGTTAATTTGTTAACTAATTAGGAATTTGTACATTATTTGGACTGTAATATTCGGACTGTAATATTCTTTCATTTGGGACTGTATATTTATTCGGACCCTCGGCGCGAGGGCACAACTGTAATAAGTGTGCGTGAGTGTGTTGTATGTCTTCCAACCCCACGTCTTTCTTCCCTTTTATTTACCAGCTTATGATGGTTAGATTAGGGCATATTTCAATTAGCATACAGTATGATAGCATGTTTGCATTCATTCATCTGTTTTGCATGCACCGGGCTCGGCGCACCATAGTAACTACATTTGTATTTCAATTCCAAGTTGAATACATGTTAGCTGTAGCATTCCATATGCCATGTTTAGAATAGCCGAGCCTGCTATAGTTGCATTTTTGCATGTGTTGCATTAGGCATTTTTGTATACTTAGGATCATGCATGATTTCTAATGTAGTTTCTATTTTGGCTTGGAGTACTCGGTAAGTTCTATGCTTTAGCATCCTTGCATGCGTGTGAGTGACTGCCATGAATAGCATGCTTACCATGAGGCTAATTGCTTATGTGATATAACTGCCTGAATGCCTGTGGGTGAAGGTTGGGTTGTTTAAATTGGAACAAATCATTGACTGTGAGTTTTAAGCCCACTAGATAGTGGCAAAACCATTGTTTTCTAAGCCCACCCGAGGGTGGCAAATCCACGACTTAGCCTACTTGCGAGTAGCACCATCAAACCATTTTCAAACAAAAACAAACATGAAATGTTTTGTTCCAATTCGGGCGATCCAGTCTATACTTGTATGCTGTGCGCATCACATAGTAACCTAGGCTAATAAACTGGAATAAGAACATACAATGTTTTCAAAAATAGATATCATGGTTAGTAGAGGCCGATCTTTGATCGGGCGAGCGGGGGTGCTCACGAAGTGACCTTCCCCAATCGTACCCAAGTTCCCGAGCCGAGGCAACTTTGGTGATGACGGACACGTGGCCTTTGGCACCGAGTCAAGGTTTCCTAAATTTCCCATTAAAAAACATTTAGGTGGTGACTCTGTATCTGGCAAAGCAGTCCATGTTTGGCACTTCTTTCAAAATCTGTTTTCTCAAAACGATTTGCCGGATTTGGACTCTTTGGTTCAGACTTAGAACCGTGACAAATTTGAGAGTCCTGAGCTGTAGTGCCCCCAAAATGAACGGAACGGGAGCTTGTTCCTCCCGGGGCGTTCAGGGACATCTACAACATTGCATTACATTCATTTCATTGGAAACGTATCTATTTTTGAGAAATGTTTGAAAATGTATCTATTTGCGAAAAGATGAAAACTTGGTGAATCTAGGTAGGGGGTGTGGAACTGCGCGGTTAGGTGTCCAGCCTTCCAGTTTATTGGTAAAAATGACAGTGGTAGTGCGTTAGAGCCTATTTGCAGACACTCACCTAGAGATTCACAGAGCCTGTATTCGTGTAACAGATATGGTTTAAAATGAAAATGGTTTTATATCTGTTGTTGCATATCTGCATTGCATGCTCTATAAAAAGAGAGATAAATTGTTTTATCATGAGCATGGCATGAGCATACTCCTCTTTAGTCTTGTCATGGTCCATATATTGTATAGTATATCTCTATTGGGTTGTGGCTCACCTTATAAGGGAAACTATTTCAGGTACATGTGCTATGCCTCCGCCAAGACATTGACTTGAGAGGATTCGGAGCTAAAGCTTTATTTTTATTTTATTATTATTTGTTGAATGTATGCCCAGGGCTGTATTTGCATTGAGTTAAAACTCCATTTTGTGTAACCAAGAATGTTCTTGGATAAATTTGTAAGCCTGTACGACACTTATTATCTATTCAGCTTCTATTTCATACTTATTGTAAAATGTATACTTGGGATTGGAACTGGGGCATTGAGATGTGAATAGCCTGTATTTGGCATTTGGGATTTAATGGAAATAGATGTATGGAATAGTTAGCCATATATATGTGTTTGTCTATCAGGTGGGTTTTGTAGCATAAATAGATATACCCTGCCCAATTTTTGAGGCGTTACATATAGTGTCTGTGATGGGATAATAACCTCAGTATTATCTTACTAGTAAGAAAATGTTTAAATACCGACAACATCCTCTTCCGCTTGTATAAATAATTTTTTTCCTCTCCCATATTTTCTATTTTTTTATTTATGATTATCAAATTAAACCTGAATCTTTGTTTTTTTTTTTTTTGGTGTTTAGTGTTTTTAAAATATTTTCTTCATAAAAATTATATTTTTTTATGTATATTTATATTAGGTGTGGCAACAAATTTCAAAAAACTAGCTCAAAATATGAAAAAAAAAAAAAAAAAACTCAAAAATACGAAAAGGAAAAAAATAAAAAATTTTAAAAAGTATTTTTAGATGACCAAAATCAAACAAGGTTATTATATTGTACGTGACGATATAAAAACCTCAAGGACTTATCCTAGCGGTAAGATAATAGCGGTAAGAGTATTATCTTACTGGTAAGAAAATGTTCAAATACCGATTATGCCCTTTCTGCGTATATAAATATCTCTTAAATTTTCTATTTTTTTCGTCTCTTAAATTTTATATTTTTTTATGATTATCAAATTAAAACTGAATCTTTGTTTATTTTTTGGTGTTTAGTGAATTTTTTAAATATTTTCTTCATAAAAATTATATTTTTTATGTATATTTATATTAGGTGTGGCAAAAAATTTCAAAAAAGTTGCTCAAAATATGAAAATATATATATATAGAAAAAACTCAAAAATACGGAAAGTAAAAAAATAATTTTTTTTTTTAAAAAGTGTTTTTAGGCAATCAAAATCAAACAAGGTTATTATATTGTACGTGACGGGATAAAAACCTCAGGGCACTTATCTTGGCGGTAAGAGTATTATCTTACCGACAAGAAAATGTTCAAATATCGATTATGCCCCTTCCTCATATATAAATATCTCTTAAATTTTCTATTTTTTTCGTCTCTTAAATTTTCTATTTTTTTTCTTATGATTATCAAATTAAAACTGAATCTTTGTTTATATTCTGGTGTTTAGTGAATTTTTTAAATATTTTCCTCATAAAAATTATATTTTTTATGTATATTTATATTAGGTGTGTCAAAAAATTTCAAAAAACTTGCTCAAAATATGAAATATATATATATATATATATATATAGAAAAAACTCAAAAATACGGAAAGGAAAAAAATAATTTTTTTTAAAAAGTGTTTTTAGAGGACCAAAATCAAACAAGGTTATTATATTGTACGTGACGGGATAAAAACCTCAGGGCACTTATCTTAGCGGTAAAATTCATATCTTAGCGGTAAGAGTATTATCTTACCGGTAAGAAAATGTTCAAATACCGATTACGCCCCTTCCGCATATATAAATATCTCTTAAACTTTCTATTTTTTTTGTCTCATAAATTTATTTATTTTTTCTTATGATTATCAAATTAAAACTAAATCTTTTTTTATTTTTTGGTATTTAGTGAATTTTTTAATTATTTTCTTCATAAAAATTATATTTTTTATGTATATTTATATTAGGTGTGGCAAAAAATTTCAAAAAACTAGCTCAAAATATGAATATATATATATATAGAAAAAACTCAAAAATACAGAAAGAAAAAAAATAATTTTTTTAAAAAAGTGTTTTTAGACGATTAAAATCAAACAAGGTTATTGTATTGTACGTGATGTGATAAAAACCTTAGGGCACTTATCTTGGCGGTAAGATTCATATCTTAGCAGTAAGAGCATTATCTTAGCAATAAGAAAATGTTCAAATATCAATTACGCCCCTTTTGCATATATAAATATCTCTTAAATTATTTTTTTTTTCGTCTCTTAAGTTCTCTATTTTTTTTTTCTTATGGTTATCAAATTAAAACTAAATCTTTGTTTATTTTATGGTGTTTAGGGAATTTTTAAAATATTTTCTTCATAAAAATTATATTTTTTATGTATGGCAAAAAATTTCGAAAAAAATTGTTCAAAATATGAAAATATATATATATATATATATATAAAACTCAAAAATACGGAAAGGAAAAAAATAAATTTTTTTAAAAAGTGTTTTTAGACTATCAAAATCAAAGAAGGTTATTATATTGTATGTGATGGGATAAAAACCTCAGGGCACTTATCTTGTAACGCCCTCAAAATAAAGAAAATAATCTAACCCAAGAGATTCATAAGCATAATATGAAACATATTACTTTCATTCATCAGAGCTTATATTACAAAAGAGATTACATGCATTACACTTTCATAAATAGTCATTCTGAAACTACAGCATGTAACACTAATGGATAACAATAAAAATAAATGTCCTATGGGCTTACATCTTTCCAGGAGATAACTTGGTTACAACAAAAGAGAGTCATAGACTCTTTACAATTACAGCCCTCGGCTTAAAAGAAAACAGATAAACACAAAACAAAATAACAAAAATAGAGCCTTCAGCCTCTAAACCTCCCAAGCTATGTCCTTAGAGGTGGCATGTCACCTGTACCTGAAAATGGTTTCCCAAGTAGGGTGAGCTAAAGCCCAGTAGAGATATGCTAAAACAACATATGAGAATTAACTAAGATATCAGCATCAGATAAATGTTCAATACTTGTAAACCAACTTACACCCTTTCCATGACCAAACAATATCGACATCCATATTTCAGTCCATTTCTATACAGTTATCCAAATCAATTCATTGACATAGTTCATTGTTATCTAAACAATTTAAAACAAGGCTACAACTCATTTATTAACACTTCAATAACAACCATTATTCAAACACTTCCATTTTCTTGCCATTTTACAGAATCACATCCGTGGGAACCGGCACCCATATATATACAAGATTTTTGGGACTTTCACCCTAAACACTCTGGCCAACTTAATTATCAATGGAGTCCATTCCCTATCTCCTCCGAAACAATGATACATATACAATGTATTTAAAAGCGTGTCATATACAATGGCTACCAAAATTCACACATTCAACAATTTAATCAAACTGTCATATTCAATGACATAATTCATATGACTAGTTTTAGTTTACCTAGTCCTCATGCAATTTCTACAACAATCATAGCTCTCCTCCACCGATAGCCCAAAATAGATATTTCTAAACAGATAAACAAGTCTATCAAACATATAATTTGCCAAACTTTCCATAGGTGAGTGATTTACCAAATCCAACTACACCATTCATTTATACGCCCTTCCAATTTCATATTTATCCTATCAATTTCATTATTTATACAAATAATTCATTTAACTCATATTAGGGAAAATCTCCCCCTTTTTCAAATATCAACCCCAAGGCTCAATCTCACCACTTATTCTCATATAACATCATAATCAAGACCTCACGTACGTATATGGGGCTAAATATAGAAAACCCCTCTTTCAAAAATTCACAACCAAGCCCTAACTTCACCCAAATCTTCCCAAATCCCACCATTTATCCAAAATGACAAACACCTAGGTTAAAACTCATATTAAAGAGTAGAATATCCCTACCTCAAATGAAGAAGCCTCAAAGATGTCCAAACTCGATTTTGCTCAGATGAAATGGAAGCCCACAAGATGCCACACCTCTTTCTCAAAGGAAATAGAGTAGAAACTCTTAGATTCAAAAGGGTTTGTAGAGAGAAGTTGGATTTGTAGAAAGAGAGACAGTCGATCTAGGGTTTTGAGTGAGAAGACGTGCACAAAATGATACAAAAATGCTCTGTTGTGAACTGATATACGCAGTCCTCGCTTGAATGAAGGAGTCGTTGCTCGAGCGACCAAAAACAACATATGACCTCGATCGAGTGAAAGAAATGCCACTCGAGCACAAAATGCAAAGCTTCAGGTCTGCCACAGACGCACACGCACGCTCGAGCGCAAGAAGTCTCGCTCGAGCGAAGAAGCAATTTCACTAGACTCACTCAAGCATAAGAAGCTTCGCTCGAGCGAAGAACTTCCTCTTCCTAGAAAAACTACGTATGTGGGAGAAACTTGATGACCCTCAAACCTCGCTCAAGCTTCTTGTGTTTGAGCGAAGAGGCTAAAATCTGGGCAATAACAATCTAAACCAATCAACAACCAACTTATTCCAAACACGCCCAACAAGTTCCAAAACTCAAATACAAAGAGTCAAAGGGGAAAAACAAGGCATGGATACTATACTCAACCACGAAACCCAAGTCCGGAAGACAATGAAAGTCGGGGCAAAACCAGGATCACTATATATCTTAGTGGTAAGAATCTTACCGGTAAGAAAATGTTCAAATACCGATTATGCCCCTTCCGCATATATAAATATCTCTTAAATTTTCTATTTTTTTCGTCTCTTAAATTTTCTATTTTTTTTCTTATGATTAGCAAATTAAAACTGAATCTTTGTTTATTTTTCGGTGTTTAGTGAATTTTTTAAATATTTTCTTCATAAAAATTATATTTTTTATGTATATTTATATTAGGTGTAGCAAAAAATTTCAAAAAACTTGCTCAAAATATGGGAAAAAATATAGAAAAAACTCAAAAATATGAAAAGGAAAAAAATAATTTTTTTTTAAAAAGTGTTTTTAGACAACCAAAATCAAACAAAGTTATTGTCTTGTACGTGATGTGATAAAAACCTCAGGGCACTTATCTTGGCGGTAAGATTCATATCTTAGCAGTAAGAGTATTATCTTACCAGTAAGAAAATGTTCAAATACCGATTACGCCCCTTCCGCATATAAAAATATCTCTTAATTTCTATTTTTTTCGTCTCTTAAATTTTCTATTTTTTTTCTTATGATTATCAAATTAAAACTGAATCTTTGTTTATTTTTTCGTGTTTAGTAAATTTTTTAAATATTTTCTTCATAAAAATTATATTTTTTATGTATATTTATATTAGGTGTATAACAATCCCAGTTTCTAACTCGACCTGTAGGGTGTTTCGGACTCCGGCCTTGTGGTTTAATGTTGTTGTTTATGTCTTTTCCTCTTCTTACCCTTTGAATTTGGGTTTTTGAATGTATTGGGCGTGTTTACAACAGATTGGTTGCCACTTGGCCTAGAACCTTGTTGCCCAGAATTTTGGTCTTCCGCTCAAGCAGGTCTTCTTGCGCTCGAGCGAGGTTTGCAATCATTTAGTACTTTGTGCGTCTGCAAAAAAATACTACAGAAGTGTGTTTCATTGTAACACCCTCAAAATACAGTATCAGGCAACCATTCACAGATTCTGTAAACATGGAAGAAATATTATATATTCAATCATCAGAGTCTTCATTACAAAATATATTACATGCTAGCAACAAACTAAATGCCCTACGGGCTTACATATTTCCAAGTAATAACTTGGCTACAACAAAAGAAGAGTCCTAGCTCTACACATAAAAAGCCCTCGGCTTGGTTCTACATTTAACACAAAACAAAAACAACAAAATGAAGCCTTCAACTCCTATACCTTCCAAGCTAAGACCTTGGAGGCAGCATATCACCTGTACCTGAAAAATGGTGTCCCAAGTAGGGTGAGCCAATGCCCAGTAGAGATATGCTAAACAATATATGAGAATTAACTAAAACATTAGCATTCGATAAATGGTTGACATATGTAAACTTCGTACATCCTTTCCATAACCAATCAACATTCACATCCATATCTCAATCCATTTCCATTTATTTATCCAAATCAATTCATTTACATAGTTCATTGATATCTAAACATTTCAAATGAGACTACAACTCATATTATCAACACTTCAATCATGAACATCATTCATACACTTCCATTATCTTGTCATTTTACGGAACTACGTCTGAGAAAACCAACACCCAAATATACATAAGATTTCAAAACGTTCACCTTGGACACTCCGGCCAACTTAATTATCAATGGAGTCCATCCCCTATCTCCTTCCAAACAATGGAGTACATCTTCTATTTCCTCCCAAACAAAGATACATATACAATGTGTTTAAACACTTTGTCATATACAATGACTAATTCAATCACATATTCAATGTTTATATCCAACCGTCATATTCAATGACATATTCCAATTGATTAGTTCCAATTCACCTAATCATCATGCAGTTTCTACAACAATCATGGTTATCCTCCACTGATAGCCCAAAACAGTTATCTCTAAACAGATAAATAAATCTATCAAACAGACAAGTTATTAATTTTTCCATAGGTGAGTGATTCATCAATCCAACTACACCATTTAATGACAATTTCCACCAATTTCATATTCCCACATTTATTTCACTATTTATACAAAATAGTTATTTAATTCAAATTAGGGAATTTTTCCATTCTTCTCAAATTTTGCTCCCAAGGCCAAATTTCACCATTTATACACAAACAACCCCATTTCAAGACCCCGCATACTTATGAAACCCAACATTAGGAAACCCCTCTTTTATAATTTCAAACTCAACCCTAACTTTACCCAAAGTTCCCAAATTCTACCATTTATACAAAATGACCAATATTTATGTCAAAACTCATATTAAGGAGTAGATTATCCCTACCTCAAGTGGAGAATCTCAAAAGAGAAGAAGAAGGAAACCCGAGATGCTCCAAATCCCAACTTTTCGAATTAAAAGATAGCCCACGCAAAACTCTAGCTTTTTAACAAAGGGAGTAGGGTAAAAAACCTCTAGAACAAGGTGTATTTGTAGAGAGAGTGTGTGTGTAGAGAGAGAGAGATAGCCAGATCTAGGGTCTGGAGTGTCTGGAGTGAAAAGAAGATGAAAAAGTGATAAAAATCACACTGTTGTGAACTGATATATATAGGGCTCGCTAAAGCGAATGAGTTGTCACTCGAGCGACAAGACACAAAAGAACCTCGCTCGAGCGCAAGAAGCGTCGCTCGAGCGAACAATGCAAAGCTTCAGGTCTGCAACGCAGAAGCACGCTCAAGCACAAGAGTTCTCGCTCGAGCGAAGAAACACATAACACAGGGCTCGCTCGAGCGCAAGAAAGCTCGCTCGAGCGAAGAATACCAACCTTCAGGTCTTACAAAGATGCAGACGCAAGCTCGAGCACAAGAGTGCTCGCTCAAGCGAAGAGACACACCACACTAAGCTCGCTCGAGTGTAAGAACCCTCGCTCGAGCAAAGAAACAAATACCCAAGGCTCGCTCGAGCGCAAAAAGCCTCGCTCGAGTGAAGAAACCAAATCCTGGGCAGCAACCTTTTGTTTCAACTAACAACCATCCTGTTCCGAACTTACCCAACACATCCCACAACTCAAATACAAGGAATTAAAGGATGTAAACAAGATATAGACAACAACAAATAACCATGGAACCCGAGTCCGGACACAATGAAAGTCAGGGAAAAACCCGGATCGCTATATTCACGCTTGAGCGGAGTTTCTTACGCTTGAGTGGGTCTGAGCTCGAGCGGCCCCTCTGGTGCTCGAGCGATTGCTCGAGCGACTGTCTGAAGTCTGTAAAATACTAGACAAGTGTATTCTACGCTCGAGCGGGTCTCATTGAGCTCGAGCGGGTAATGCCTTGCTGTTATGTCTTGGCGCTCAAGTGGCCTTTATTGTGCTCGAGCGGGTCTAATTTATGTGTCTGACGCTCGAGTGTCAAACTCTCCACTCGAGCAGACTGTGCGTATATTAGATCGCGAAAGTGACTTTTTAAATCACTTTTTCTATCCTCTCTCCCTAAAACTTTCCAAAACCCTAAGTTGAGAGCCTCTCTCTCTAAAATACTCTCTCTCTACATTTTGGTCTTGATCTAGTGATTCCCAACCCTTGTGTCTTCATTAAAAAGTTGAAGCTTCTCAAGATCTTCCATTTGATCCAAGTAAAATCAAGTTTGGGCATCATTGAGGTTTCTACACTTCTCCTTTGAGCTTCTACACTTGAGGTAGGGATATTCTACTCTCCTATATGGGTTTTAACATAGATGTTGGTCATTTTGTATAAATGGTGTGATTTGGGAATTTTGGGTGAAGTTAGGGTTGAGTTTGAAATTATAAAAGAAGGGTTTCCTAATGTTGGGTTCCTTATGTATGTGGGTTCTTAAAATGGGGGTTGTTTGAGTGTAATGGGAGAAATTTGGCCTTGGGGGCAATATTTGAGAAAAGAGAGAAAATGCCCTAATTTGAATTATATACCTTATATGTATAAATAATGAAATCAATTGTGGAAATATGAAATTGGTTTGAGAATCATGAAATTGAAGGAAAATGTGATTAAATGGTGTAGTTGGATTGACAAATCACTCACCTATGGGAAAGTTAATAAGTTATCTATTTGATAGATTTATTTATCTGTTTAGAAATATCCGTCTTGGGCTATCGGTGGAGGATAGCCATGATTATTGTAGAAACTGCATGATGATTAGGTAAATTAAAACTAATCAATTGGAATAAGTCATTGAATATGACGGTTGGATGTAAACATTGTATATGTGATTGAATTGGTCATTGTATATGACAACTTGTTTAAATACATTGTATATGTATCTTTGTTTAGGAGGAGATAGGGGATGTACTCCATTGTTTGGGAGGAGCTAGGGGATGGACTCCATGGATAATTAAGTTGGCCAGACTGTCCAGGGTGAAAGTCCCGAAACCTTATTTATATTTGGGTGTTGGTTCCCTCGGACGTAGTTCCGTAAAATGGCAAGTGAATAGAAGTGTATGAATGATGTTTATGATTGAACTGTTGATAAACGAGTTGTAGTCTCGTTTTTGAATTATTTGAATAACAATGAGCTATGTAAATAAACTGATTTTGACAAATAAAGGGAAGTGGATTGGTTAGGATATTAATGTTGATTTGTATTGGATTTGATGTAAGTTGGCTTACAAGTGTTAAACACTTATCGGATGCTAATATTTTAGTTAATTCTCATATGTTGTTTAGCATACCTCTATTGGGCCTTGGCTCACCCTACTTGGGATACCATTTTTCAGGTACAGGTGATATGTCGCCTCCAAAATCTTAGCTTGGGAGGTTTTGGAGTTGAAGACTCCCTTTTGTTATTCGTTTTGATGTTAAATGTATATTCAAGCCAAGGGCTTTATATGTATAGAGCTAGGACTCTTTTTGTTGTAATCAAGTGATGACTTGGAAAGATGTGAGCCCATAGGGCACTCATTTTGTTATTAGGAGTTAGTGTTACTTGTAATAGCTTTTGTAAAGAAGACTTTGATGCATGAAAATATGATGTTTCTTTTATGTTTATGGATCTTATAAATGGTTGACTTATGTCTTATTTTTTAGGGCGTTACAAGTTATGGCACAAAATTTCAAAAAACTTGCTCAAAATATTTTTAAAAATGTAGAAAAAATTCAAAAATGCGAAAAAGAAAAAAATTAATTTTTTTAAAAATTATTTTTAAACGACTAAAATCAAACAAGGTTATTATATTGTACATGATGGGATAAAAATCTCAGGGCACTTATTTTAGCGGTAAGAGTATTATCTTACCGGTAAGAATATGCCGCCTATACACCCCCTTCCGCATTTATAAACAATTTTTTCCCTCTCTTATATTTTCTATTTTTTTTTCTAAATATTATCAAATTAAAATTGAATCTTTTTTTTTTTTTTGTGTTCAATGAATTTTTTAAATATTTTTTTCATAAAAATTATGCTTTTATGTATATTTATATTAGGTGTGCTAAAAATTCAAAAACATGATAAAAATATCAAAAAAAAAAAATACAAAAAATTAAAAAATACAAAAAATTAATAAAAAATTATAAAAAGAGGGAATTTCGTTAAACGAGGAAGTAACAGTAAGGGATTAATATAAAGGTGAGTTATATTATACCTTCAGTCACAATAATATATTTTACATATATTTTGAGTTACCATAATTTATTTTATGCAATTTGTGTATATAAATTATATTAATATTTCAATTACGTTGGTTATTTTTTGAACTCTATTTGCTTAAATTGAAATCTATGGATGTGTTCGTTTAAATTTTAAAAATTATTTGACAATGATTTTATAAACAACTATTTTCTGTAAGTACCACCATGAGAGTCTCGTGCATTTGGAGACTTAAATAAACCAATGGATTCTGATTGGTCACCTTGTGGCCCTCTGTCTATCATGAATCCATTGATCTATGTTCTGACTGTCACTCCGGTGATCTATGTTCTGTAGCGTGGTTATGATTATTTATTTACATAATTTATGTATTTCAGTTTCTGCCACTTAAATAATTTGTTTATTCAAATTAAATTAAGTTAATGTTTTAACTTAAATAACTATTCATGATTACTTTTTGTCCCCTATACTCTTGGCATAATATTTTGTTACTCTATTGTGTACTTATAGCTGTTACCCTTTTCAGGTGATGAGCTGTAAAGAAGAACTGTAACCTCGTATAGTGGAACCCGCACAGAATTTGATGCCAACCTGTTATATTTTGTTTTTCTTTTCGTTTTCTTTCTTTTTTTTCCTAAAATTTTGTCAGTGCATAAAATAATAAAAGCCCTATGGATGCATTTTCAATCATTAACGCAGAAAATTTTATGTTTAATTATTTTCTTACTTTCATGCTATCTCCGCGTGTGCCATTAAATTTGTTAAGATTAGAATTAATTAATAAGTTGCGATTCAAGCCCTAAATCTCTAGGGTTGGGTTGTGACAGTTTTAGTTTCTTAGATTAAGTTTTTTGAATATTGAGTTTTTTTTTTCATGTTTTTTTTGTTTTTAGCGAATATTTTTTAAATGTTAACCATTTTTAAAGCTTTTTTAGATACACCTTAATTAAATATATCTAAAAATTAAAATATTTGTGTTAAAATATTTTTAAAAATTAATAAATATACAACAATATGAAAAATATACTCTTTTTTTGTATTTTTTTTAATATTTAGTGAATTTTTTAAGAAAAAATCATAAAAATTATACTTTTTATGTATATTTATGTTAGGTGTGTCTAAAATTTTAAAAAATTCCTTGAAATATGAAAAAAAAAATAGCAAAAATTAAAAAATACAAAAAATAATAAAGTAAAATTTTTTGAAAAGTATTTTTAGACAACCAAAACCAAATAAAGTTATTATATTTTTGTCATGAAAGAGAAATGATAATATATATTTAAAATTGAAAAAAAAAATCAAGAAGTAGAAAATGAAAACTTATCTTGACTCATTGAACTGTGTAATAACTAGAATTAAAAATAAAAATATTTGACTTGAGCTCATGACTTGGAAATAGTTTAAAATTATTAAAACCAATATTCAGAGTAAGACTTTACTGATACATATTTGTTTTTTATATAGTTATTTTTTTGTCAATATTTTACTCAGCTGTTGTTTGCCGAAATTAGATAGAATATTTATATGACATAATATAAGCTCTGCTTGGTTCTATTCTTAAATCATGATTTCATCTTCATTTTCTAACTCTCTGTTTGATTATAATCTTCAAAATGTAATTCCAAATCACATTTAAAAACACTTTTAAAAACATATTTGAGAAACCAAAAAGTCTTTGAATTTTTTAGTCTATCCGGTCGTCTATCCGAACATCCTCCCAGACATCCGACTGGTCAACCGCAATAGTATTTTTTTCTTTTTTTTCTTGTAATTTCCACCTATTATTTGGGGAAAAAATATCTTTTTTTGGATATTTTTAAATATAGAATTTATTTTTTTTAGAAAAACAATTAATAAAAATTTCCAACCAAAATACAATCAAAAATAATTTTAAAACACTAATTGAATATTTTTATAACAAAAAATAATATATATATATATATATATATATATTTTAAATAAAAAAATATTTTCGAATAGTTTTGATTTTTTAAATAAAAAATTATTTTTATTAATAATTATTTTTTAAAATTGAATTTTAAAAAATTATTTTTATTAATAATTATTTTTTAAAATTGAATTTTAAAAAATTATTATTAAATTTAAAAAATTCTTTTTAAAACTCATAACCAAACAATTTTCTTATTTCACAAACTCATTTCAAAAATTCAAAACTCATTCTCAAATAAATTTTCCATTTTCAAATCATGATTCAATAACTCACAAATTTAAAATTCAATTTCATTCTCAAATCGTAATTCTAAAACTAAACCAAAGCAACCATAATTTTTTAGTTGTTTATAATTTATCTTCTCGTCAACGCTTTGCTCTACTGTTGTTTCTTTGTGGTTCATTTGCTCAGGTGCATGTGCACAAGTGTAACATCCTTCACAAATCTGCATTAAAAAATGTAACATCATTCACATACCTTCAATTTAAAAAATAATTTAAATTTTTAGATAGTTACAAGTTTTTTTTTTTTTTACTCCATGAGAAGCAGCTTGTAACGCCCCACTTTTTATTACTCGAAACCATTACCAGATTCATTAATTTAATTTAATTTCAGAAATAACATGCGGAAAACTCTTTACATCAACTAGTAAGAATAGATAAAGATTCTCTCATCCAAATGCAAATTAAATGCAACATGAGCATAACTAATTAAATTGCCCGTAGGCTTACATCTTTAAAAGTAAAAGAAAGGGGTTAACCCTTTTACATCAATGGCATTCTACCTACAATTAAAAGGCCCCGTGGCCAACAGGTAAAGAAGATCCTTGACCTTGAAACACTTCTCGATGTTCACCTGAAAAAGGATTAGCAACGTAGGATAAACATAAAGTCCAGTAGGGATCTCAACATGATCCTAAGCAATAACAACTCACAGATGACTATGATCATGAATGCTTAGTCTCATATTATAATAATAACGATGATGGTTTATACAGAAATATACATATATAAGAACTTTTCTCAAGATCATTCATTTCATTCACCAATGTAAGCAATTCATTTTTCTTTCTTCTTGTTACCTTTTTCCAAAATTCATATGACAATAACAAATTCTAGAAAACAATTTCACCAAACCCATTACGTTTCCTCTCACTCTCCAAACTTGCACCTGATTTTCCTTTTCAAAACATGTTCGCAAGTATCCAATATCCTTCACATTATTTACAATCTCAATATAGTATTTACGTCTGTTTCCAACACATTCATATCTATACATGCATACCTTTATGTAGATGTGCCTCATGGGCCTCATACTACAGTTCGGACTCAAATGTCACGGTTCTCAATCTAATCTGACAATGTGCAATGTGAGATTGATAAATCACCAAAGAGTCCAAATCCGGCAAATCGTTTTGGAAAACTGATTTTTAAGAAAGAAGTGCCAAACATGGACTGCTTTGCCAGATACAGAGTCACCACCTAATATTTTATTTTGGGAAATTTAGGAAACCCTAACTCGTTGCCTAAGGCCACGTGTCCGTCATCACCAAAGTTGCCTCGGCTCGGGAACTTGGGTACGATTGGGGAAGGTCATTTATGAGGGCTCGCCCGATCAAAGATCGGCCACTACTAAACATGATATCTTGTTTTTGAAAACATATACGTTCTTATTCCGGTTATTAGCTAGAATTTACTATGCGATGCGCACAACACACAAGTATAGACCGGATCGCCTAAATTGGAACAAAACATTTCATGTTTGTTTATTTGAAAATGGTTTGATGGTGCTACTCGCAAGTAGGCTAAGACGTGGATTTGCCACCCTCAAGTGGGCTTAAGAAAACATGATTTTGCCACCCTCAAGTGGGCTTAAAACTCGCATTTCAATGAATTGTTCCAATTCAAGTAATCCAACCTTCACCCATAGGCATTCAGGCAGTTATATCATTTAAGCATATAGCCTCATGGCAAGCATGCTGTCATGGCAGTCACTCACACTCATGCAAGATGCTAAAGCAGAAGCGCTTACAGTGTACTCCGAGCCAAAACAACTAGTTAGTAATCATGCATGATCCTAATTATGTTAAGATGCCTAATGCAACACATGCAAAATGCAACTAGAATAGGCTCGGCCATCTAAGAATGGCATGTGAAATGCGACAACTCGATACACGTATTCAAGTTGGTATTGAAATACAATGCAGTTAGTATGATGTGCCGAGCCTGGGGCATGCAAGTCAGATGAATGATGCAACCATGCATAGCATAAGGATGCTAATTGAAACATGACCTAAAACTAACCATCAAAAGCAGGTAAGTAAAAGGGAGAAAGACGTGGGGTTGGAAGACATTCACACACTCACGCACACTTATTACAAAGTTCGCCCTCTCGACAGAGGGTCCGAAAGAATAATACAAATTGACTAATTAACTAACTAATTAGCTAATTAATTATTACACAACACTTAACTAATTAAACAGATTAATTAAGGTACTAAAGTGGTAAAGAGGCCTCAGAAAGAGGGACAAATGCATGCATGCTCGGATCCGCTCGGAAATCTATCGCCATGCTCATGCTACCTCTGTTTACACTGCTCTGCACCTCTGAAAACTGTGCAAGTCTCAAGGATGCTTCTGAATCACCTTCTGGGTGCTGTGAGAGGCCATCGGCCAAGTGGAAAGGCCATCGGCCAAGGGGAACTGATCATCGACCAATAATGGGGCTCTCGGCCATAAATTTGTAGCCAACCGGCATTGAAGATGGCCGGCCGGCCATTTCTTCTTGCAGAATGCTATTTTGCTGCAGCAGAGGATAAACAGAGCATGGCAATGCATTTTCAAAGCAATGCGTGCACAACTACCCTTCCTATCATGTCACGGACTCAAGGGAGTATGGTTTTCGACCCTCGGGCCATCAATCACGCATTTCAATGCATGATGGCCAAAGGAGCCAAGTGTGCAAATCAATATGGAATGAATGCACAAAACACATGAAGGCCTCGCACTCTATTATGTTAGATCAAGAGCGTCGGCGACTAACGATTGAGGCACATTTCGTCACTTCAAGTACGAACGTTCCTCGCTCCTCGTGTTTGGTTTGAGACCCCAAACCAAACACAATGTAATGCAAGCAAGTATGCCAAATATAATGCAACATGGAAATGCAATGCTATGCAACCTAAGCATGCACAAGGCTAAGATAACAAGCATGCCAAATGCAATGCAACCTAATCAAGCATGTGACAAAATGCAAACTAGCAAGCATGCAAAATGCAATCTAAACGTACAAACATGCAATGTAATAGGCATGCGACAACAATACCAACAACAAGGATGCGACAACATGCAATGCGATAAGCATGCAACGACACACAAATCGCATGATCCATGGACTTACACTGAAAATGGATAGGCCTTAGCCACACCAAAAACAGTGGCCAAAATGATGAAGTGATAGAATGAAATGCACAATAAGCATGCACATGCGATGGTCCAAGAGTTAAGGCATAAGGTCACAACACCCAAACATGAGCGAGGGGTGACAATCATGGTAGTATGGTGACACCATAAGCTCTGAAATTATGTTGAGAGTGATGCCAAATCAAACACATAACACAAGCAAGGCATGCTAACGGACTTCAAGTTCAAAGCTAGCCAAGATACTTGAACCATGGCCATAATGACCATGCCCCAAAGGACCAAGGTGACCCAAAACAGTCCCAAGGTAGGCCAAAACAAAGCTAGAACGTGCATGGGATGAGGTCAAAATATGTTAGAAAGGTGAGCACAAAACAAGACACATACAAGGCCAAAAGGGGCAATTACACTACCCCTATTACAACCAAGCATGGCATGACTTAGGCCAATAAAATTAGACTTATGGCATGTTAGAATGTGCCCAAAAACCCACTTAGATGGCATCCCAAAGGCCAAAGTATGATGGCATGCACAATGACCTATTCTTAAGGCATGAAACACAAACTATCCAAAGCATGGAATAGGTGATAAATACAAGTGTGTGACCATGAAACATGGACTGAAATCACATTTCACATGATGCCAAATCATGAAAATACTTCAAGTAACACATGCTAATGAACTCAAGGCACAAAGCTTACAAGCTAGAATGAACCAAGGCTATGCAAAACAATGCATGCATGACCAAGACAACACCGAATAGAGTTTAATCATGGTAAAACATGAGGGAAAGCTCCTTGGAGTCGAGCCAAAACATGCAAGAATAGTGGTCCAAACACAAGATGCATGTTATGCAAACATGCAAGATTACTCTACAAGTATGTGAAGCATGCAAGATGCCATCAAACCAACATGGAATAGAGTTAAGGCATGTCCTAAAAGTCACTAAAAAGTGCTGAAATAGAACCAAGACATGCTAATTAAACATGCTAACATTATGAGCCATTTGTGCTAGCAAATGAGAGACAAGGAGAGGGGGGTGTCCCTCTCCTATACAAGACTCCAAAACCAGTTCTCCACCACTGAAAATCCTCTAGATTTCAGTGGTGGGAAGGTCAAAATAAGCTGATCCCAAAGCTCAAAAGTAAAGGCACAAAACAAGGCCAAACAAGGCCTAAGAGGGGGTAGATAACCCCCAACCAAAAACCGACCTTAAGAAACTATAACAAGCATACAAAATCAGAACTTTTTGTAGTTTAAAGTCAAGCTTGAAACAATATAGAAGTATGTGTAAAAGCTTAAGCAAGAATGGGGTATCTAAAGTTTAGAATCTCACCTTTGAAAAACAACTTCAAGAACACAAGACCAGCAACTCTCTCTGATCAAAACCAACTCAAGAACCTTAAAACCAACATCCTAGTACCTCAGCACACAAGGATGGTGTAACTCTAGGTGTTCTAATGCAAAAGTATGGACAAAATGCACGTTAGAACACAAATGCACACACAAATGTAGAGAGAGGGAGATATAGAGATAGATAGATATATAACTTCTCCTTAGATTTTTTTCTAACCCTTGAGAAGGGACGAGGAGCTCCCTTCTTATAGGAATCCAATTCCAAGGCTTCTTAGAGAAGCTAACACAAGGTGCAAATCCCTCCATACACATGCATGGAGGGAATGAATTGTGCATGCCAGCTGTGATAGCTGGCATAAAATATCTGCCAAAAGCAGATGAAAAGGGGTCGGCCAGAAAATATGGCTGATTGACCAACAAAGGCGGCCGGTCGACCAAAAACAGTGCCGATCGGCCAACACCCTTGGCCGATGGCAAGAAAAAGGGGCCGATGGCTTCATGCCTTAGCCGATGGGTTGAGGAAATGGCCAACATTATACCTTCAGTCACAATAATATATTTTACGTATATTTTGAGTTACCATAATTTATTTTACGCAATTTGTGTATATAAATTATATTAATATTTCAATTACGTTAATTATTTTCTGAACTCTATTTGCTTAAATTGAAATCCATGGATATGTTTGTTTAAATTTTAAAAATTATTTGACAATGATTTTATAAATAATTATTTTCTGTAAGTACCACCATGAAAGTCTCATGCCTTGAGAGACTTAAATAAACCATTGGCTTCTGACTGGTCACAATATAGCCCTCTGTCTGTCATGAATCCATTGATCTCTATTTTGACTGTCACTCTAGTGATCTCTGTTCTGTTTTGTTCTGTTCTGTGGCGTGGTTATGATTATTTATTTACATAATTTATGTATTTCAGCTTCTGTCACTTAAATAATTTGTTTATTCAAATTAAATTAAGTTAATGTTTTAGCTTAAATAACTATCCATGATTACTTTCTGTCCCCTATACTCTTGGCATAATATTTCTCACTCTGCTGTGTACTTATAGTTGTTACTCTTTTCAGGTGATGAGGTGTAAAGAAGAACTGTAACCTCGTATAGTGAAACCCGAACAGAATTTGATGCCAACCTGTTACATTTTGTTTTTCTTTTCGTTTTCTTTCTTCTTTTTTTTTCTAAAATTTTGATCAGGTGCTTTTCCAACAAGACTCCCAGAAACCCAAGGATCCAATCAACATCCTAGAAACTAAATCCCATACCCATATAGCCACATAAACATGTTATCAAACAAACATATAACATCATGCATAAGTCTCTAACAAGCGAGACAAACCCATTGTGGTACTAACCACTTCCTGTGTACCAAAGTATTCGAACCTGGTACGCTCTGATACCAAGTTGTAACGCCCTCAAAAATAAACCCATAATTCATACATTCATGATACAAGAAATTGGCAATATATTCAAGAGAATAAAGTGTACATCTATTCATCAGAGTATTTATCACAAAAGTATTACATGTTGACAACAAAAGTAAATGCCCTACGGGCTTACAACTTTCCAAGCCAACACTTGGTTACAAAAAAAAGTACTAACTCATACACATTAAGCCCTCGACTTGAATTCATATGTAATACACAAAAAGGTAAACAACAAAAAGGGATCTTCAACCTCTAAGCCTCCCAAGCTATGTCCTTGGAGGTGGCATATCACCTGAACCTGAAAATGATGTCCCATATAAGGTGAGCCAATGCCCAATAGAGATATACTAAACCAAGTATGAGAAATAACTAAAACAATAGCATTTGATATATGGTTGACACTTATAAACCAACTTACAACACTTTTCAATTCAACATCAAGTACATCCATTTTTCATTTCAGTTTCCTTCACTTATACAGTTTCGATTCATAATTATGGCTCAAAACCTGGCCAAACAATTCAATGAGACTATGACACATATTAAGACACTTCCATACTTCACAATTCACGTGAGAATATAACTCATATTAAAACACTTCCATACTTCAACATTTCCATATTTCAAGTGATACACAGATTTGCTGTATCAGTGGAGTCCATCCCCTATCTCCTCCCAAACAGGTTTGAGAGTCCATCCCCTATCTCCTCTCAAACCATGGAGTACATCCCCTATCTTCTCCCAAACAATATACATATATAATGTATTTAAACACTTATCATATACAACAATCAATCAATACACACATTTACTGTATTATTCCAACCGTCATATTCAATGACATATTCAATGTGACTAGTTTCAGTTTTTCCTAATCATCATACAATGTCTACAACAATCAAGACTATCCTCCACCGATAGCCCAAAGCAGTTATCTCTAAACAGATAATAAATTTATCAACAGATAAAATATCGACATTTTCATAGGTGAGTGAATAAATCATCCAACTACACCATTTACTCCCACAATTTTCTAATTTCATGAATTTCACTTTAATTTCATATTTCCCCAAATTAATTATTCACACTAATTATTCAACATAATTAGGGATTTTTCCCCTTTTCTCAATATTAGCCCAAAGGCTCGATTTCATCGATTTAACAACAACAATTTCATTTTTCAGCGTCTCATACATACATAGGTTTTAACATTTGAAAACCCCCCTTTTTAAAACCTCAAATCAAACCCTAACTTTCTCAAAATGACTAACCAACACCACCTAATCAAAATGACCAAAATTTATGTTAAAACTCATAGAATAGAGTAAGTTATCCCTACCTTAATTTTCGGAGCTCAAAGGAGAAGATGAAGAAATTCGAAGGTGCTCCAAACTCAATGATGTTCGGATTAAAATGTAGCTCACACCAAGCTCCACACTTTTTACAAAGGGACTAGGGTGGAAGATCACTAAAACTAGATGATTTTGAAGAGAGAAGGTGTATTCTAGAGAGAAGAGCTCTCAAATGAGGTTTTTGAAAAGTTAGAGAGAGAGAGAGAGAAAGTCGAAAAAGTGATCCAAAAATCTACATCTCGGACTGATATAATATACAGTCCGCTCGAGTGTGGAACGCCCCGTTCAAGCGTCAGACACAGACTCATGTTCGAGTGTCAAAAACGCTGCTCGAGTGTCGAATGCACACTTCCAAAAGTTCTGCAGACGAAGGTCCCTGGTCGAGCGTGAAAGTGGATGCTCGAGCGTCCAATGACCTGCAGAGCAAAATACTAAGAGATGAATAATCCCGCTCGAGCGGAGGAACAAAAGCAAAGGGCCCGCTCGAGCGTCAAAAGCCCCGCTCGAGCGTGAAGGCCAAAATTTGGGCATCAACTCTTGGTTTCCAAACACAACCAACCTGTTTCAAACCTGCCTAACACAACCCAAGACTCAAATACAAAGAGTAAGGATGGAAACGAGAATAAGACAACAACCAACATCCACGGACCCGAGTCCGGAATACAATAAACAAGGAAGGAAAAACCAGGATCGCTATATGTCAAGGGCTTTCTATTGATCTAGGTGGTTCGTGGTTTCATCACTGGTGATTTATGGGTTGTTTTCTCTTTGCTTCAAGAGGTAGGGATTTCTTTGCTCCTTTCCAATACTTCATCTATAGATAGACATGTGGTAGATTTTATTACATAAAAACCATATTCATTATGGATTTTCTTAAAAGCCATGAAAAGGGATCTAGGGTTTGATATTTGTGATGGGAGTTGTTAAGTTGTTTGTTGTTGGGTTGTTTAGGAAAAATGATTTATTATGTTTGTGAAGAGATGGAGGAAAGCCCTAATTTAATGTTATTGAATTGATGGATTAAAAAGGGAGAAAGTTGAATAATCCTTGTGTTTTGTTAATATGGGTTGTATAATTATGTTTATACCAAAAGGAAATAAGAAGAGAAGTAACCACGGTATTGGTATTGTTTTAGACAAAACATGTGAAGTTGAGTTGCGTTATGGTTTTGATACCAATGGAATTGGTTTATAAAATAAAGCTGATAGATTTGGTTTTGGTTTTGTAAAATGACGAAAATGAATTCTTAGAAAATGGTTGGAGTTGTGTGGATTGAAAAAGAAACAAAAGTGGTCTTTTTGAAAGAAAATGAAATCATCACCCTTTGTAAATGAATAATGAACTTGAGGTCAGATCTTGGAACCTTCACATATTATCATTGTTATTGGACTGAAAGCCATGCGAGAATTAGATTTTTGTTTTCCTTTCGTATTAGATGCAAAAATGGATAGATATGAATGTAAATGATGGGGTTGGATATTTGAAATCTCTCACCTATGAAAATATGGATAGTTTATCTATTTTGGAGATTGTATATATGTTTAGAAATATATGTTTTGGGCTATCGGTGGAGGATAGCTATGACCATTGTAGAGATTGCATGTGGACTAGGTGAATTGAAATTAACCACTTGTGCTTGTCATTGAATATGACTATAATTATATACATTGGATATGTATGGTTATTTGGGAATGTAAAGGGGATGTACTCCATATGTGATTATGTGTTTATATACATTGTGTATGTATTACACTTATGTTGTTATACATTTTAGTATGTTGAAATGGTTGGGAATGTGTTTGCACTTAGAATGAGAGGTACCAATACCTTCCAGCTAGTGCCTAGAGAACTTGGCAGTGCTTAGAATGAGAGGTACCAGTACCTTCCAGCTAGCGCCTGGAGAACTTGGCAGAGGTGTGTCCTTGACTTGGAATTTTGTTATGGAAAGGTGTATCATTGGCTTACCGTCCTTAAGGAAGGTAGAGCAAAATTTATTTATCGTTATTGTCTCAGTGTATCTGAGTATGTCATGGGTTATGATGGTTTTTGTTCTAGGAGACCGCATTGCCTCAATTGCTGAAGCAGATAGTTATTGATTACTTGTTGTTTTCCTTTTGTATTAAAGGCATACTTGTATAGTTATGAATGTGTTGGGAACGAACGTAAGAATTGTGTTGAGATGGTGAAAAATGTGAAAGACTTTGAGTACTTGTGTGAACATGTTTTGAAAAGGAAAATCAGGTATAAGTCTGGAAAGTGAGAAAAAAAAAACATAATGGGCTTCATGAAATTGTTTTCTTTAGAAATTTTGTTATAGTCATATGAATTTTGGAAAAAGGTAACAAGAAAAATGAAAAGTAAATTGCTTATGTTATTGGATGAAATGAATGACTTTCAGAAAAATTTCTATATAAGTATTTTTCTGTACAAACCGTCACATTATGTATATGATATGATTTAAAGCATTCATGATCATAGCTATCAGTATGTTGTTATTGTTTAGGATCATATTGGGATCCCTGCTGGACTTTATGTTCATTCACCGTTGCTAATCCTTTTTCAAGTGAACGTCGAGAAGGGTTTCAAGATCGAGGATCTTTTTTATGTGTTGGCCACGGGGCCTTTTATTTGTGGGCGGAATGCCATTGATGTAAAAGGGTTAAACCCTTTCTTTTACTTTTAAAGATGTAAGCCTACGAGCAATTTATTTAGTTATGCTCATGTTGTATTTAATTTGCATTCGGATAAGAGAATCTTTATTTATTCTTAGTCATTGATGTAAAGAGTTTTCCGCATGTTGTCTCTGAAATTGAATTAAATTAATGAATCTAGTAATGGTTCCAAGATATAAAAAGTGGGGCGTTAGAGTATAGCGATCCCGATTTTCCCTATCATTTATTTTGTTCCGGACTTGGGTTCCGTCATGGTTGTTGTTGTCTATATCTTGTTTCTGTCTTTTAAATCCTTTGCATTTGAGTTTTGGTACATGTTGGTGTAGACGTGCCCGAACGTCCCGGCTCCACGCAGCAAAGGCGCGAAATCCGTTTTGTTCATTAGCTACTACAGTTCGGACTCAATGTCACGGTTCTGAATCTAATCTCGCAAAGTGCAATACAAGACCGATAAATCACCAAAGAGTCCAAATCGGCAAATCGTTTTGGAAAACTGATTTTAATAAAGAAGTGCCAAACATGGACTGCTTTGCCAGATACAGAGTCGCCACCTAAATATTTTTTGTTTTAGGGGAATTTAGGAAACCCTGACTCGTGCCTAAGGTCACGTGTCCGTCATCACCAAAGTTGCCTCGGCTCGGAAACTTGGGTACGAGAGGGGAAGGTCATGCAATGAGCACCCCTGCTCGCCCGATCAAAGGATCGGCCTCTACTAACATGATATTTTGTTTTTGAAAAACACATGCGCTCTTATTCTGGTTATTAGCTAGAATTACTATGTGATGCGTACAACACACAAGTATAGACTAGATCGCCTAAGTTGGAACGAAACATCTCATGTTCGTTTGTTTGAAAATGGTTTGAAGGTGCTACTCGCAAGTAGGCTAAGACGTGGATTTGCCACCCTCGAGTGGGCTTAACAAAACATGATGATTTGCCACTTCAAGTGGGCTTAAAACTCGCATTTCAATGAATTGTTCTAATTCAAGTAATCTAACCTTCACCCACAGGCATTCAGATAGTTAAACACATAAGCAGTTAGCCTCATGGCAAGCATGCTATTATGGCAACACTCATACTCATGCAAGATGCTAAAGCATAAAAGCTTACCTAGTACTCCGAGCCAAAACAATAGCTAGTTAGTAATCAATGCATGATCGTAGCTTATGTTAAGATGGATAATGCAACACATGCAAAATGCAACTAAGATAGGCTCGGCTATTCTAAGATGGCATGTGAGATGTAACTTGATAATCATGTATCCAAGTAGAAATTGAAATACAATGCGGTTAGTATGATGCGCCGAGCCCGGTGCATGCAATACAGATGAATGGATGCAAACATGCGAGCATAGGAATGCTAATCAAAATATGACCTAAAACTAACCATCGTAAGCGGTTAAGTAAAAAGGAGAAAAACGTGGGGTTGGAAGACATTCACACACTCACGCACACTTATTACAAAATTTGCCCTCTCGACTGAGGGTCCGAATGAATACGCTAAGCTAGTTACGCTAAGCTTATTAACTAATCTAATAATCTAATTAGACTAATTATTACACAACCAAATTGAATAACTAGCAAACACTAAGCTAATTATTACAATACCTTAACTAATTAACAAATGAATTAATTAAATTACAATTTCATGCTAAGCATTAAAATATGTAAACTAGGCTGCCTCAGCTCTGCCTTGAAGAAGTTGAAGATGCATGCTCGATTCTCGTCCCGAAAACTCTCCAGATGCTCTCAAGAGGCTCTGTCTGCAGGGTGTCCTTGAGAATTAGCCGCTGAATCTCACCAAAACAATGCTGAGAAGTGCACCAGTGGCCTGCCGGCCATGAGGAGATGCTGCCGACCCCTCTGCCGACCAAGAGTGTATACTGTCGACCACAAATGAAGAGCTGTCGGCCAAAAATGGGAGGGTGCCGGCCACTGGTGTGCTGTGACACCAAGCTGCAGCAGAGCACAAAATAGAGAAAAGGAAGGGTCTCCCAAGGATATGTATACACTATGCCACTCCATATCACTCCAAAATAACAAGGGAGAGACATAATTGGATCCAAGACCATCAATCGCGCATCTCGATGCATGATGGCCAAAGACCCAACATGTGCAAATTCAATAAATTCATGACAAATAAGACACCAAAACCATTTCCTTATCATGGGAACAAAGGAAATAGGGACTAAAGGAAGATTGGCTCATTTCATCACTTCAAGTATGAAATGAGCTAATCCACCTTATGTTCAAACACAACACCAGGTTGAACATAATGCAATGCAACATGATCAACCTATCAATGCTAATGGCATGCAAACAATGCTAATGCAACATAATCAACCTAGCAATACTAATGGCATGCAAACACAATGCTATGCAACATAAGCATGCGAACAACAATGCAATGTAACAACATGCAAACAACATGTTAACACAATGCAATGCAACAACATGCAAACAACATGCTATATGGACTTAAACTGAATATGGGCAGACCTCAATCATGCCCAAAACAGTTGCCAAAACATGCTAAGATAGAAGCTCAAAGGACTACACAAACATGCATGCATATTAGCCCAAGCTTAAGGCACAAAACACAACTCTCCAAAGGCATTGAAAGAGTGAAACATGGAGTGTATGGCAATGAAACATGCTCTGAAATCACATAACAAATGATGCCAAATCATTCAAATAGGTCAAGCAATGCATGCTGGTGGACTTGATTCACAAAGCTAACAAACTAGGATGAACCATAGCTATACAAATCATGGCATGCATGGCCAAAACAACAAAAATCAGAGCTTAAGCATGCTAAAACATTACCAAAAACTTCTTAGAGTTAAGCCAAAATCATGCTAGAATGGCATGTTAAAGCATGATACACATTAGGCTAATTCATGGAATTGCACTACAAGTGCATGGAGCATGCAAGGGCCAACCAAACCAAACCTTAATAGAGGTATGACATGGAAAAATATCACCAAAAACATGCTGAAATAGAATCAAATCATGCTAGAGAGGCATGCTACTTCATGCAGCATACAAGACTAGTTTGTGAGAAATACACTACAAGTGTATAAACCATGCAGGAAGTGAATCCACCAATCAAAATTAGAGTTATAAGATGTCAAAATAACACCAAAAAAATGCTTGAACTAAGCTAATTCAAACCACAAAAGCATGCTACTTTGTAAGGCTGACAAGGCTAGCAAATAGGATTTACACTACAAGTGCAATAAGCATGCAAGAGGTGACCAAGACAGCCAAAATAGAGTTATGGAAGGTCTGATAAGTCACAAAAATGAGCCTAAACAAAGCCATAAAGAAGTGAAAACACATGCTCCTTTGGTTGGCCATCAACACTAGCAAGCAAGACAAGAGGAGAGGGGACCACCCTCTCCTATTTTGAGCCTCAAAATAGGGTTTTTACCACTGAAAATCCTCTGAATTTCAGTGGTTAAAAGGCCACAAAAAGTTGTTTTGAAAGGCCTTGAAAGATGGCTCAAAAGCTATACAAGCTAAGGAGCAAAAGGGAGAGATAACCCCCTAGCCAAGTAAGGCTTAAACCATCATTTTTAGGACTGAAAAACAGAGATTTTTTCAATTCAAAACCACCCCAAAAACAATGTAGAAAGATGGCAAAATAATAGTGCACAAAGAGCTTAAAAGGGATAAGAGGTTACCTTTGAAGCACAGCACAAGAATAGCCCCTTTTCTTGAGCCAAAACCAACCTTTAGCAGCCCAAAGTAGGTTCCAAGAGATCTCAGCCCAATGGTTGTCAAGTTTGATCAAGGATGTGTGTGCAAAAGAGAAGTGTATCTACACTTGTAAGCTGTTATGCACAAAGGTTCTTGTGAGGGAGAAATGTAGAGAGAGAGGTGTAGAGAGAGAGGCTCCAAAAACTCTTCCAAAATGTTCTCACCCTTCAATATGATAGATTTAGCCTTGATATATAGCAAAAACAAGAGCATGGGTCGAAAATATCTCAAGAGAGACAGCTGGAGCAAGCTGGAGCAAAATATCTGTCAAAATCTGCTTTCTGGCATCAATGGCCGACACCTTATCACTATTGGCCGGAACCTTTCCATTTTTGGCCGGAAGGAGGTCAATTTTGGATGGCATAGGGCCGGCATTGGCCATTCATGGCCGGCACACTCCCATAGAGGCCGGCAGTAAAAATCAGACTTAGTCCCCGACTTGAAGCAAGCCTAACTCCTTCATCTGGATGCCTTTTCAGGTCATTCTTGTGTTCAAATTGAAGCCCGGAAGTAATCTTTCCAATGGTGGCATCCTTGCATCAAAATTCCAATTTTCCTAAGAGATATCCCTCTTTTAGTGAAGACTTCTCAATTTCGGTCCAACTGGATTGATGCCCAACTTCCAACAACCATATCTCCCCCATTCAGACTCGGCTTGAGGAGATTCTTAAGTGAAAAATGAAGCCCCGGAAGTCTTATTTCCAACATTGGTGGCCTCATAGCTTAAATCCCAATATACAAAAGGATAGGCCCGATTTGGCGAGGACAGCTCATCTCTCTTAACGATTCATGCCTAACTTCTTCCTCAACTAGGTTTCTTCTCCCTCTTCTTCTTTTCTTCAACTCCAAACCCCTAGATAAGGTGTTTTGAAAGGCTTTTCAAAAGATTTCACCTCTCTTTCATTCATTTCTACTTTGTCCTTGCTCGGTTTATCAAAAAGTGCATCATTTAACAAAATGCGAGCCTCAGAGCATCATAGGAACTTTATTTCAAAAAATATTTTGAAAGAGAGGGTTTCAAGGTCTATAATCTTTTGATCAAGATAATTTTAGTCCAAAAGGGGTATGAAGTTGGGATTTGGAGCTCCTCTTGCCGAAGAAATCAAATCTTTGCACTGCACAACTTTCACCACCAACTAAACCATCAGTAATGCCTAAGTCTTAAGGGCGGTCAAAAATGGAGTGTCTACAGTTGGGTGAGTTTGGTACAAGTTGATTGTGTGTTGGAACAAATGGTTGCTGTCCTAAATTTGGTATCTTCACTCGAGTGAGACTTTTTGTGCTCAAGCGAGCTTTGGGTTTTTGCTTCTTCGCTCGAGCGAAGGTTCTTGCGCTTGAGCAAGCTTTCTTTGACGTGTCTCTTAGCTCGAGCGAGCACTCCTGCACTCGAGCGTGCGTTTGCGTCTAGATTGGACCTAAAGATTAGTAATCTTCGCTCGAGCGAGGCTTTTGTCGCTCGAGTGAGAGAGCTCTATGTTTTGTGTTCCTTCGCTCGAGTGAGCACTCTTGCGCTCAAGCGTGCGTCTGGGTTGTAGACCTGAAGCTTCTCATTTTTCGCTCGAGCGAGGTCCGTTTGTGTCTGGTCACTCGAGCGACCACTCATTCGCTCGAGCGAGCCCCGTATATATCAGTTGGCAGTAGCGTGATTTATATTACCTTTTCATCATCTTTTTCATCCAAACCCTAGATTCGTCTCTCTCTCTCTCTCTCAACACACTTCCTCTCTCTACAAATACTCCATGTTCTAGGAGTCTTCTACCCTAATCCCTTTGTAAGAAAGTTAGAGCTTGGCTTGGGCTCCCCATTGATCCGAACATTTGTGGATTTGGAGCATCTTGGGGTTTCTCTCTTCTTCTCCTTTAGGCTTCTACACTTGAGGTAGGGATCTTCTAAGCTTGTTTATGATTTTTAACCTAGGTATTTGTGTTATGGATTTATGGTGTGACATTTGGGATATTTAGAGAAAACCTAGGGTTTGGTTCAAATTTATGAAAGCGAACCTTTTATGTATTGTTGTATATTTGACCATGAGATAGAGTTATGAAGTGGTTTTGTGTTAAAATTGATGAATTTGACCTCAGGGTTAATGTTTGGGGAAAGGGGGAAATTTTCCCTAATATGAGTTAAATAATCATTTAGTATAAATAATGGAATTGGTGTGTGAAATATGAAATTGGGAAATCATGTGAATGAATGGTGTAGTTAGATTTGTTAAATCACTCACCTATGGAAATTTGGTAAATTATCTGTTTGGGGCCATCGGTGGAAGATAGCCATGATTGTTGTAGAAACTGCATGTGGATTAGGTGAATCGAAACCTGTCGTTTAAATTTACCTCATTAAATATGATGGTATGATTGAGTTGTTGAATTTGTGTTATTGATAGTCATTGTATATGACGCTGCTTTTAATACATTGCATATGTATCATTTGTTTGAGATGAGATAGGGGATATACTCCATTTATAATTAAGTTGGTCGGAGTGTCCAGGGTGAAAGTCCCGAAATCATGTGCATACATGGGTGCCGGTTCCCGCGGATGAAATTTTCATAAAATGGCAACATTGAAGTGTTTGAATGACAGTTGTATTCAAGTGTGAATCATAGAGTTGTAGCCTCATTTTGGATTGTTTAGATAACAATGACTTGTCTCATGAATTGACTCGAAATTTACTGGATTAATATAAATTGAATAGATAGAAATGGAATTGAGATATGGGTATTAGTAATGAACGGTTATGGATGGAATGTAAGTTGGTTGTGAATGTAGAATATTTAGTCAGCTCTTATATCTTAGTTAAACTTCATATATTGCGTTAGGATGTTTCTACTGGACTTTGGCTCACCCTACTTAGGAAACCATTTTCAGGTACATTTGATATGCTCCATCCAAGAACGTAGCATGGGAGGATTTAAGAGTTGGAGACTATATTTTATTAATTTCGTGTTTAAATATTTGTCCAAGTCAAGGGCTTTACATGTATAGATTTTATGACACTCTCTTTTGTTGTAACCAAGTATGTCTTGGAAAGATGTAAGCCCGTAGGGCATTCGCTTAAGTTCAATTCTATTGTATTACTACTTCATGTAATGAAAGGATTATTTACACTCTGATTTATGTAACTATTATTTATGCTGCTGTGGATCATATCTATGATGTTATATTTTTGAGGAAGACCAAAATTTGGTACTTTTCCTAAATTAGAACGGTTTTAGGTCAAAATGTGAAATTGCAATCTCTATTTTCGAGAAAATAATTTGAAAATCTTTGAGTTTTTCTTTGACCAGTTGTTAATGTGGTGTTTAAATTGTGACAGTGCGAGTTTGAACACCTTTTTAAGGAAAATTGAATATCTTGAAACAAATGGGGTGAATTAAACATTCTCTTTAACTTGAACAGAATATCCTACGAGAAGTCAAATTCTATCTGACCTGGGTTGCAGGTTACATGTTGTGTGTCTTTTGGCAAGGCCTTGAAAACTATCGGGCATTAATGTACCATAACGTTATTGATTATTCGGGCTTGTTTAACGTTTCCGTTTTATGAGGATTGATCACAAACCCGTGTGCGAATGATTTCCTGTTCTTTCTGTTGGAGTGTTAAGCATTCAAAACTGGTTTGTGTATTGTCAATGGTTGAGACATGGTGGATGTCTTGGAATATTGTAGTTGTTGAAATTGTCGTTATTATTGTTATCATTATCGAGTCTTGTGAAGCAAGACTTTTTCATTAATTAAGGTGCTGTGAAAGTATCACAGGGTTGAGAAAGATACTTGGGAGCGTGAATTGAAGTCTGTGAGAAATATCCGGACTTATTTGTTGATGTTGGAACATATGTCGAGATTTTAATTTTGATAATGAAATGTAAAAACATTGTATATGTTATAGATGTCTCAGGGACTTGATTTCAGTTGAGCATTATATATGACTTGAAATATGAAATATTGTAGGTGTTGTATCAAATTTGGAAATCTTGTATATGCTTTATGAAAGCATTGTGTATGTTAAATATATATTTCGAAAACACAAGTTGATAATAACGTTAAATGTTTGAAAAGGGAGAAGCATTGTATATGTTGACTACATTTGGAAATATGAGTTATTACAAACACTGTATATGTTTGAAAATATGAAACATCTTGCGTATTACGCCACTTTTGGAAGTATTGCGTGGGCTATGTAAATTTTGAGAACTTGGACTTTGATTGAAACATTGCAAATATTTGGAAAAAAAAAAGGGTAAAATTTGATTTCACTGCGGGACTTGTGTATCGAGTCAATGGAAACAGATGACCGGAGGATAGGTCATAGTGATGAGTTTAGGGAATAGCATAGTTGTTGTAGACGTCCCCGAACGCCCCGGGAGGACGAGTCCCGTTCTGTTTGTTTATGGGTCTACTACAGTTCAAGACTCTCAAATTGTCACGGTTCTTAATCTGAACCAAAGAGTTCAAATCCGGCAAATCGTTTTGAGAAAAACAGATTTTTAGAAAAGAAGTGCCAAACATGGACTGCTTTGCCAGATACAGAGTCGCCACCTAAATATTTTTTATGGGGGAATTTAGAAAACCCTGACTCGGTGCAAAAGGCCACGTGTCCGTCATCACCAAAGTTGCCTCGGCTCGGGAGCTTGGGTACGATTGGGGAAGGTCAGCTATGAGCACCCCCTCTCGCCCGATCCGTAGATCGGCCTCTACTAACTATGATATCCAGTTTTGAAAACATTATGTGTTCTTATTCCATTTATTAGCCTAGAATTACTATTTATGCGCGCAGCAAACAAGTATATACCAAATCACCTAAATTGGAACAAAACATTGTATATCCGTTTGTTTGGAAAACGCTTTGGAATTTGCTACTCACAAGTAGGCTAAAATACGGATTTCAACGAGTTATCCCAACTCAAACAATCCAACCTCCACCCACAGGCATTCAAGAAGTTTATATCACATAAGCATCTAGCCTCATGGTAATCATGTTATCATGTTAACGTTCACACTCATGTGAGATGCTAAAGCATAAAGAGCTCACCTAGTACTCCGTGCCAAAACAAGAACATGTTAGCAATCATGCATGATCCAAGTCCATGTTTAAATGCCTAATGCAACGCATACGGAATGTCACTAGAGTAGGCTCGGCTAGTCTATAAATGACATGTGAAAATGCACAAGTAACACGTATTCAAGTTAGATTTGAAATACTTGTGCAGTTAGTATGATGCGCCGAGCCTGGTGCATGCAAGACTAATGAATGATGCACGCATGCATAACATAAGGTATGCTAAAGTAAACATGTCCTAATACTAACCATCAAAGCAGGTAAGTAAAAGGGAGAAAGAAGTGGGGGTTGGAAGACACGCACACACGCACCCACACTTATTACAAATTCATCCTCGCTCGGAGGGACCAAAAGAATAATACAAATTAATTAACCTACAAGCTAATTAATTATTACAGACCACCTAATTAATTAAGCAAATTAACTAAGCTAAGAAAGAAGTAAAGGCCTCAGGAAGAGGATCCAATGCGCGCGTGCTCGGGTTTGCTTGGAAATCCAATGCCATGCACAAGTTTGCCTTTGTTTTGACTGTTCTGCTTCTCTGAAAATTTCACAACTCCCAAGGTTGCTTCTCTAAGTGTTGTGGAAAACTACCGGCTGAGTGAGGACACCACTGGCCATGGAGAATGGTCACCGGCCACAAACTTATGCTCTCGGCCAAACCTATTTTGCCGATCGACCGGCCAATTCTTCCTGCTGAAACCTGTTTGACAGCAGCAGAGGACAGGCAAGGCATGGCACTGTATTTCAAGCAAATGTATGCACCAGCATATCCCCTATCATGTTTATGACTCAAAGGGACATGGTTCTCGATTCTCGGACTATCAATCGTGCATTTCAATGCATGATGGCCCAAGAAACCAAGTATGCACTTTGATTTTAAATGAAATGCAATGCAAATAAGCAAACAAAGGGACTTTCAACCTCCATCATGGCTTGATCAAAAGGTGAAAGATGCATGCAAATGCAATGCAACCTAAGTATGTTAACTAGGCATGCAACATGAGCGTATGGAAAGCATGCAAGGCATATAACAAGCATGCAAGTTAAATGAGCATACAAGGCACAATGTCAACACACAAACATGCAAAACATATGGCATGCTAAGCAATCAAAACAAAGAGGAGAATACGTGCCAAATGCAACATCATTTCAACATGCAACAACATGTCATAAGCTAGGCATGCAACAACATGCCAAAGGGTGGACTTAAACTAAATTAGGCAGCCCTTAAACAAGCCTAAAACAGTGGCTAATGCTATGGAAATGATAACCAATACACACACACACATGCAAGCAAATGGGTTAACACTTGAACATCAAATAAGCAACCTTTAAGCACACTTAAAGGAAGACAAATATGGGCATATGGTATGTATCATGAGCTCTGAAATTGCATGAAAAGAGAGGTGCCAAACCAAGTAATCAAAACAAGCAAAGCATGCAATAATGGCCCAAGATTCAAGGCAAGCCCAAGTGGGATTGAACTACACTTAATGCAACCACACATGGCATGAATTAGGTGACCAAAACCAGAGTTTTAGCGTGCTAAAATAAAGCCAAAAGACCACTTAGATGGCATCTAAATGACTTACACATAGAAGCATACACAATGACCAAACATGGAGCATAGGACACAACCTCTTGGAACATCAAAGGGACCATGAAATGCAAGAATATAAGCATGTTATAAGGACTAAAATAACATGGTAAGTGGTTCCAAACCACTGAAACAATGCAAATAATGCATGCTAGAGAGGCCAAAGCTTAAGGCATTCAAGAGGAATTACATGGTAGCTATACAAAGCAAGACATGAATGACTCAAATGACCTAAAATAGTCCCTTATCACATCAAAATATGCATGTAAGCTTCACAAAGCTAAGCCTAAATCATGCTAGAACAAGGGTCTACACCTAAAGCATGTTAAGGCAAAAATGTGGCATTACAAGACATGTATGCAAGGCATGCAAGGTGTGTCCAAACCAACTAAAAACAGAGGCATATTATGACATAATAAGCACAAAAATCAGTTAAAGCATGGCCAACATACACTTAAACAAGATGCTCCCTCAAGAGGCAAAAATGGCCCTTTTCAAGGACAACAAGGAGAGGGGGTGGCCCTCTCCTTCTTAGGATCTCAAGGCACCATCCTCATCACTGAAATCCCTCAATATTTCAGTGGTGAGGAGGCCCAAACACAAAGGTCTCGGAGCTCAACCGAAATGTCACAAAACAAGGGCCAAACAAGCCTTAAGAGGGGTCAAACAACCCCAAAGCTTAAAACACCCTTAACAAACTATTTAGAGCATTAAAAAACAAGAATTTTCTATGTTATATGTTAAGCTCAAAAACAGTTGCAAATATGGAAAAACAAGCTATGAAAACAAGGCTAAAAAGAGGTAAAAGCTCACCCTTGAAGCACAGCAGCAAATCAGCAACTTTTGGACCAAAAAAAGGCTTCAAATCACCGCAAAAATCACCTCCAAGGACCTTAGCTCAATAAAGGGAGTAGAGAACTAGGTGTTTGTATGCAAAAGTGCAAAGAAAATGCACTTTTGAGCACAAACAAGCCCTAAACCTTAGAGAGAGAGGCAGAAAATGTAGAGAGAGAGAGAGATTTTTTTGCTCCAAGTTGTATATCTCTTTCTTCTCCTCTTTTCTTCAACTCTAAAACCCCTAAACAAGGTGTTTTGAAATATTTTTCAAAGATTTCATCTCTCTTTCATTCATTTCCACTTTGTCCTTGCTCGGTTTATCGAAAAGTGCATCATTTGACAAAATGTGAGCCTCAGAACATTGTAGAAACTTTATTTCAAAAATATTTTGAAAGAGAGGGTTTTAAGGTCTAAAAACCATCCAAAATAGCTTTGGTCCAAAATGGGGTGTGAAGTTGGGATTTGTCTCTCTCCTTGCCGAAGAAACTGAACCTTTCCCCTGCACACCTTTCTCCACCAAGTAAACCATCAGTAACGCCCAAGTCTTGAGGGCGGTCAAAAATAGGGTGTTTACAGTTGTGAACGGATTAATCATGTTATGAGCTTGGTTTACAATTTCGGGGATGAAATTCTTTAAGGAGGGGAGGTTATAGCGATCCCGGTTTTTCCTGTCATTTATTTTGTTCTGAACTTGTGTTCCGTCAGGGTTGTTGTTGTTTATATCTTGTTTCCATCTTTTAAATCCTTTGCATTTGAGTTTTGGGATGTGTTAGGTGAGTTTGGTACAAGCTGGTTGTGTGTTGGAACAAATGGTTACTGTCCTGAATTTGGTATCTTCGCTCGAGCGAGCTTTGGGTTTTTGCTTGCGCTCGAGCGAGCTTTCTTTGATGTGTCTCTTAGCTCGAGCGAGCACTCCTGTGCTCAAGCATGCATCTACGTCTAGATTGGACCTAAAGGTTAGTAATCTTCGCTCGAGCGAGAGAGCTCTATGTTTTGTGTTCCTTCGCTCGAGCGAGCACTCTTGCGCTCAAGCGTGCATCTGGGTTGCAAACCTGAAGCTTCTCATTTTTTGCTCGAGCGATGCTTCTTGTGCTTGAGCGAAGTCCGTTTATGTCTGGCCGCTCGAGCGACCACTCCTTCACTCGAGCGAGCCTTGTATATATCAGTTGGCAGCAGCATGATTTATATTACCTTTTCATCATCTTTTTCATCCAAACCCTAGATCTGTCTCTCTCTCTACACACTTCCTCTCTCTACAAATACTCCATGTTCTAGGAGTCTTCTAGCCTAATCCCTTTGTAAGAAAGTTAGAGCTTGGCTTGGGCTCCCCATTTATCTGAAAATTTGTGGATTTGTAGCATCTTGGGGTTTCTCTCTTCTTCTCCTTTGGGCTTCTACACTTGAGGTAGGGATCTTCTACGCTTGTTTATGATTTTTAACCTAGGTATTTGTGTTATGGATTCATGGTGAGACATTTGGGATATTTGGAGAAAACCTAGGGTTTGGTTCAAATTTATGAAAGTGGGCTTTTTATGTATTGTTGTATATTTGACCATGAGATAGAGTTATGAAGTGGTTTTGTGTTAAAATTGATGAATTTGACCTTAGGGTTAATGTTTGGGGAAAGGGGGAAATTTGCCCTAATATAAGTTAAATAATCATTTAGTATAAATAATGGAATTGGTGTGTGAAATATGAAATTGGAAAATCGTGTGAATGAATGGTGTAGTTAGATTTGTTAAATCACTCACCTATGAAAATTTGGTAAATTATTTGTTTGGGGCTATCGGTGGAAGATAGCTGTGATTGTTGTAGAAACTGCATGTGGATTAGGTGAATCGAAACCTGTCGTTTAAATTTACCTCATTGAATAGTTCATGGCCATCTAAACATTTCAAAATGAGACTACAACTCATATTGACAACACTTCAATCATAAACATCATTCATACACTTTCATTCGCTTGCCATTTTATAGAACTACGTCCGAGGGAACCCGCACCCAAATATATATATGATTTCGGGACTTTCACCCTGGATACTCCGACCAACGTAATTATCAATGGAGTCCATCCCCTATCTCCTCCCACACAGTGGAGTACATCCCCTATCTCCTCTCAAACAAAGATACATATATAATGTATTTAAACACGCTGTCATATACAATGACCATTCAATCACATAAACAATGTTTATATCCAACTGTCATATTCAATGACATAATTTAATTGATTAGTTTCAATTTACCTAATCATCATACAATTTCTACAACAATTAAGACTAACCTCCACCGATAGCCCAAAATAGTTATATCTAAACAGATAAATAAATTTCTCAACAGATAATTTATCACATTTTCCATAGGTGAGTGATTCATCAATCCAACCACACCATTTAATCACAATTTTCTCTAATTTCATGATTTCCAAGCCAATTTTATTAATTACACAACGAATTCACTATTTATACAAAATAGTTATTTAATTCCAAACTAGGGCATTTTCCCCCAAATTCCAAAAAAAAACATTGACCCAAGGTCCAAATCTCACCATTTCAACAATTATACTCCATTAACCCCATTTTTAAGATCCCTCTTACACATAAGGAGTTTAAATTTGAAAACCCCTCTTTCTCAAATCAACATCCAAACCCTAACTTCACCCAAACCACCCATTTATACAAAATGACCAATATTTATGTTAAAGCTCATAGAAATGAGTAGATTATCCCTACCTCAAGAAGAGAAGATGAGCCAAGCAAGCGATGAACTCCAAAGATGACGAAACCAACTTCTACCCAGATGAAAATGGAGATCTTGAAGAGCTCAATCTTTTTATCAAAGGAAGGAGAGTGAGGAGATCGCTAGATCTAAGTCAAAATCTAGAGAGAGAGAGAGAGAGAGAGAGAGAGTATTTTAGAGAGAGAAGCTCTCAACTTAGGGTTTTGAAAAGTTTTAGAGAGAGAAAGGACAGAAAAAGTGATTTAAAAAGTCACTTTTGCAATCTGATATACGTACAGTCTGCTCGCGCAGAGAGTTTAACGCTCGAGTGTCAGATACAAAATTTCAACCCCCTCGAGGGCAATAAAGGCTGCTCGAGCGCCAAGACACAGCAGCAAGGCACTACCCGCTCGAGCACAATGAGACCCGCTCGAGCATAGAATACACTCGTCCAGTATTTTATAGATTTCAGACAGTCGCTCAGAGGGACCGCTCGAGCATAATAAAGATCGCTCGAGCGTGAAAAACACTTCCACAATATTTTTGCAGACGCACAAAGTGTAACGCCCTCAAAATAAATACATAAACCATTCATTTAAAATATCCATAGACATGAGAAAGTAAATTATATTCATTCATCAGAGTGTTTCTTACAAAAGGAATTACATGTTGACAACAAAAGTAAATGCCCTACGGGCTTACAACTTTCCAAGTCAACACTTGGGTCCAACAAAAGAGAGTTCTAACTCTAAACATATTAAGCCATTGGCTTGAATTACATGTAATACAAAGATAACTACAAAAATAAGCCTTCAGCTTCTAAACCTTCCAAGCTACGTCCTTGAAGGCGGCATATCACCTGTACCTAAAAATGATGTCCCATATAGAGTGAGCCAAAGCCCAGTAGAGATACGCTAAACCAAATATGAGAAATAACTAAAGCATTAGCATTTGATAAATGTTTAACTCATATAAACAAACGTACATCTCTTCCATAACCAATTCATATTCACAAATATATTTCAATCCCTTTCCATTTCATTATCCAAATCAATTCATAGATATGGTTCTCTGTTTATCCAGACAGTTTAAAATGAGACTACAACTCATATTAACAATACTTCAATCATAATCAATTAAAATGAGACTACAACTCATATTATTAACACTTCAATACTTCAATTCAAAATGAGACTACAACTCATATTATTAACACTTTAATACTTCAATTCAAAATGAGACTATAACTCATATTATTAACACTTCAATTCAAAATGAGACTACAACTCATATTAGTAACACTTCAATACTTCAATTCATCTACGTTATGCAAACGTAATTAGGATTTCGGGACTTTCACCCTGGACACTCCGGCCAACTTAGTTATCAATGGAGTCCATCCCCTATCTCCTCCCAAATAGGTTTAGGAGTACATCCCCTATCTCCTCCCAAACCATGGAGTACATCCCCTATCTCCTCCCAGACAAGATACATATGCAATGTATTTAAACAAGTCGTCATATACAATGACCAATTCGCTAACATATTCAATGTTACAATCCACTCGTCATATTTAATGACATATTTCAATAGATTAGTTTCAATTTACCTAATCATCATGCAGTGTCTACAACAATCAAGACTATCCTCCACCGATAGCCCAAAACAATTATTTCTAATAGATAATAAATTCGTCAAACAGATAAATTATCAACATTTGCATAGGTGAGTGATTTATTAATCCAATTACACCATTCTATCTCAAAATTTCCCAATTTCATGATTTTCAAATCAATTTCACATTCTCACAATTACCAAATTAATTATACAAATTAATTGTTTAAGTTCAATTAGGGTATTTCCCCCCTTTTCTCAAACATTGATCCTAAGACCGAATTCCACCAATTCAACCCACAAACCCTCATTCTCAAGGCCTTATATGCACATGGAGCTTTAAAACACAAAACCCCTCTTTTAAAATTCACACATCTCAAACCCTAGTTTCCCAAAACTTCCAAATCCCACAATTTATACAAAATGACTAAAATTTATGTTAAAACTCATAAGAAGGAGTAGGTTATCCCTACCCCAAATTTAGGAGCTCAAAGAAGAAGGAGGAAGAAACTCAAGGTGCTCCAAAGCTTAACTTTTTCGGATCAAAGCGTAGCCCACACAAAGCTCTACCTTTTCTTCAAAGAGACTAGGGTAGAGACACCCAAGAACCAAGTGTATTTCTAGAGAGAAGGTATATATAGAGAGAGAGTGTGTCGGAACTAGGGTTTGGAGAGAAATGGAGATGAAAAGATGAAGTGTAACCCGCTGCTGCGAACTAATATATACATGGCTCGCTCAAGTGAAGGAGTGGTCGCTCGAGCGACCAGACACAATAGACACCTCGCTCGAGCACAAGAAGCCTCGCTTGAGCACACAATGAAAAGCTTCAGGTCTGTAACCCAGAAGCACGCTCTAGCGCAGGAGTCCTCGCTCGAGCGAAGAAACTCAAAACATAGTCCTCGCTCACTCGAGTTAAAGAAAGCTCACTCGAGCGAAGAAACACAACCTTCAGGTCAAAAAGAGATGCAGACGCACGCTCGAGCGCAAGAGTGCTCGCTCGAGCCAAGAGACACACCACTCAAAGCTCGCTCGAGCGAAGGAACTACAACAAAAGCCTCACTCGAGCGAATAAACAAAAAATCTGGATAGCAACCATTTATTTTAACTCACAACCAACCTGTTACCAACCTGCCCAATACATCCCAAAACTCAAATACAAAGAATCAAAGGATGGAAACAAGATATAGACAACAACCAACAACTACGGAACCTAAGTCCGAAACAAGGTAAATGACGGGGAAAACCGGGATCGCTATACAAAGTACTGAAAGATTGCAAACCCCGCTCGAGCGTAAAAGGACCCACTCGATCGGAAGACCAAAATTCTGGGCAACAAGGTTCTAGACTAATTAGCAAACAACATGTTCTAAACACACCCAAGACATTCTAAAACTCAAATTCAAAGAGTAAAGGATGGAAATAAGGTATAGACAATGACATACAACCACGGAACCAGAGTCCGGAATACAATAAATGACGAGAAAAAACCGGAATCGCTATAACCTCCCCCCTCCCCTTAAAGAATTTCGTCCCCGAAATTTTATACAAGTTTCAAAATCATGATTATTTCAATTTTCAATATGATTACAATACAACACTCACCAACATGATCCGCTACCGGTCATTCCATCTCTTCTCAAGAGAACAACTTTATAGATATAGTTCAATATACAATATCAACATGCATCCTTTCGGAATTCATCTAATCTCAATACACATATTCCATATCTCCATAACATATTCAATGTTAATAACATATTTGCATTTCTAAAACACATTCAACATATACAATGCTTAAATTGAACTTGCATTTCCGAGACATATTTAATAGTTACAATACTTCCATAATCTAAAACATATTCAATGTTCTTAGAGTTCATCAACAAAACCAAATTTCCAACATATGCTCAAACATTAACAAACAGGTTCGGATATTTCTCTCGGACCTCTAATTCACGTTCCCAAGTGGCTTCCTCGACTCCGTGATATTTCCATAATACTTTAACTAAGGGAATCGTCTTGCCTCGCAAGACTTGGTCCCGTCTATCCAAGACTCTTACCAGTCTCTCCTCATACGAAGCATCATCATCTACCTCTAAGTCAGTCTAATCCAACACATGTGATGGATCCGGCTCATATTTCCGAAGCATACTAACATGAAACACGTCATGCACTCTGAAGAGTTGCGGCGGCAATGCTAGACGGTAGGCAACCTCCCCAATCCGCTCAAAGATCTCAAAAGGGCCAATAAACCAAGGGAACAACTTTCTACTCTTCCCAAACCTAATCAAACCCCGTCTAGGTGATATTTTCAAAAAGACGTGATCACCCACCTCGAACAACAAAGGCCTCCTTCTATGGTCGGCATAACTCTTTTGGTGACTCTAGGCCTGTAGACACCCTATTTTTGACCATCCTCAAGACTTGGACATCATCGTTTGAACACTCGATGATCACCCATGCTCGTGTTCGTTTTGAGTTCCTGAAGGTCTCAGTCGTGCGCCTTACCTTGGACCCTCTCAGCTTGTCTGTTTTATGCTTGGTTATGGACCAAGAGCTTGTGGCTTTGTTTTTGAGGGAAGAGGGTGGCCTGTTGGCCAGCCCTACAACCCATCGAACAGGCCCTGTGCCCATCGGTCATGCCCTCTTTTAATCTGTCATCAGTGGTGGCCGGTCGGCATCACTGATGGCCGGTCGGCACCTTCAATGGCCGAGGCCCCTTTTTCAACTTTTGCAGATATTTTTCTTCCAGCTGGTGCCAGCTGTTGGTCACTTTGTGTATCCTCCATACACGTGTATGGATGGATTCAAACAAGCTTCTAGCTTGTCCAAGAAGCTTGAAGCTTGTGTTTCTATATAAGGGGAGGCCCTCCCCCTTCTCCAGGGTTCAAAAAATTGGTTGAGAGAGATACATATCCCTCTCTCTCTATATTTCACTCTCTCTCTATATATATTGTGCTATTGTGAGCCTTAAAGTGTGTTTTCTCTTCACTTTTGCACTGCAACACCTAGTAAAGCACCATTGCTTTGTTGCTGAGGTACTAGAGGACCTTGTTTGGACCCTCAAAGTTTGTTTTCTTTGGCTCAGAAGTGCTGGTTTGCTGTGGTTCTTCAAGGGTGAGTTGTTACCCCCTTTAAGCCTTGTTTTGCTTAAGTGTTTGGCCCCCTTTTCATACTATTTTAGGCCTTGCTTTCAACTGAAAAAAGCTCTGTTTTGAAGTGTTTAAAATGGTTGTTTAAGGTTTTGCTTGAGTTAGGGGTGGTTTACCCCCTTTGGTGCCTTATTTGCTTTGTTTTATGCTACCTTTTAAAGCCTTTAAAACCATCTCTTTTTGGCCTTCCTACCACTGAATTCCAAAGGAATTTCAGTGGTGGAAATGTGGTCTTGAGGTCCCAAATGGGTGGGGGTTGTCCCCCCTTCTCTACTCTTGTTGACTTGTGTTGGTGGCTCATCAAAAGGGCATGCATTTCTATCTTCTTGAGGCTTTTTTTGAGCACTTTTTTGTGACTTTTTAGACCTACCATGACTCTGTTTTGGGCTGTCTTGGTTGCCTCTTGCATGCTTCTAGTACTTGTAGTGTAATCCTACTTGTAGCCTGGCAAAGTAGCTTGTTTTTCTAGCATGTTTTGGCTCTATCTTAGCATGTTTTAGGCCTTATTCTAACATGATATAACTTTGTTTTGGGTTAGTTTGGTTGCTTTTCACATGCTTCATGTACTTGTAGTGCAATCCTCTTAGTTAGCCTAACATGCTCTATGCTTTGGACTACCTTTTAGCATGTTTTTGGCTTTACTCTAGCAGGCTTTTATTCATATTTTGGCATGCTTTAGCTCTATTTTGATCCTTCTTGGTCGTATGATGCTTGTTGTGCATGCTTGTAGTGCAATAGCCTTGACTAGTTTTGAGTTTTGAGGTATCTTGCATACTTGGCTTGAGGTATTTGCATGCCTTGGCATCATTTGGCATGTTATTTCAAAGTATTTAGTGCTGCCGCACTTCCATGTTTTTCACTCTTTAGGTGCTCTTGAGAGTTGCACCTTTATGCCTTGTTTGTGAGCCAATGCATGAGCATCATTCTCTTGCCATCCACGCTATCATTTTAGGTCATATTAGCCACTATTTTGGCATACATGAGGTCTACCCATAGTTGGTTTGGCCATTTAAACTTGGTATTGCATGCCTCTTGTAAGATGCTCTTTACTAGCTTTGATGTTCTTCGCCTCTAAACATGCCATTCATGCATTGTCCCTATGGTAGAATCTTGTGCATGCCACATTATCATTGATAGATAGGCATGTTGTGTGTGTTGCATTGTGTTTGGATTGGAAACGGGGGGTGTTTCATTCTTGAAGTGATGAAGCGTGCCTCATTTCTCGGTCGCCAACCCTCTTGATCAAGCATGATAGTGGTAGAGGCCCTTTGTGTTATTTGTGTGCATTCATTGACATTAAATTGTGCAACTTGGCCTCTTTGGCCATCATGCATTGAGATATGTGATTGGTGGCTTGAGAGCTGAGCACCGCACTCCCTTGAGCTTGAGAAATGATAGGGAGGGTGGTTGTGCACACATTCCCTTGCAAATATACTGTCATGCCTCTATTTGTGCTCTGTTGCAGCAAAAGGAGAAATTATAGGAAGCAGTGGCCGACCGGCCATCAAGGCTGCCGGCCGACCACCAAAGCTGCCAATCGGCTATCAACTTTGGCTGATGGCCATCAAATTTGGCCGATGGCCATCCTTCTTGGCCGATCATCCCTCAGCATGTTCCTAAGGTGGGTCAGAATTTTCAGAAGTACAGAAGGTGTGCAAGCAGAGGCATCTTGAGGCAAGGCGGTGGATTTCCGAGAGGACGCGACCGAGCATGCATCCTTCATTGTTCAAGGCGGAGCTGTGGCAGCCTAATTTTGATGCTTTTCATAATTAGTTGGTTTTGTAACTTAATTAATTTGATTAATTAGTTGATTTATAATAATTAGTTTAATTAGCGTAGCTAGTTAGCTAAATTCATTCGAACCCTCCTTCGAGAGGGCAAATGTTGTAATAAGTGTGCGTGTGTGTGATGCATGTCTTCCAATCCCATTTCTTTCTCCCTTTTACTTATCAGCTTTCGATGGTTAGTTTACGGCATGTTTCAATTAGCATACTTATGCCTTGCATGTTTGCATCATTCATTCGTATTGCATGCACCGGCCTCGGTGCATCATTCAAACCGCATTGTATTTCAATTCCTATTTGAATACATGTATCAAATTGTTGCATTCATATGTCATCTTAGAATAACCAAGCCTATTTAGTTGCATGTTTGCATGTGTTGCATTAGGCATTTAACATAGCTAGGATCATGCATTGATTACTAACTAGCTTCTTTTTTGGCTCCGAGTACACTGTGAGTGTTTATGCTTTAGCATCCTTGCATGTGTGTAAGTGACTGCCATGATAGCATGCTTTCCATGAGACTATTTGCTTAATTGTTTAACTGTATGAATGTATGTGGGTGGAGGCTTGATTGCCTGGATTAGGGCAACTCGATGATTGTGAGTTTTAAGCCCACTTGAAGTGGCAAAATCATGTTTTGCTAACCCACTTGAGGGTGACAAATCTGCGTCTTAGCCTACTTGCGAGTAGCAACTTCGAACCATTTTTTGAAAAACAAACATGAGTTGTTTTGTTCCAATCCACGTGATTGAGTCTATACTTATTTGCTGTGCGCATCACGTAGTAATGTTAGCTAATAAACCGGAATAAGAACTCATGTGTTTTCAAAAACAACATATCATGTTAATAGAGGCCGTTTTTTGATCGGGCGAGCGAGGGTGCTCATTTCATGACCTTTCCCTCTCATACCCAAGTTCCAAAGCCGAGGCAACTTTGGTGATGACGGACATGTGGCCTTTGGCACGAGTCAGGGTTTCCTAAATTTCCCAAAAACAAAACATTTAGGTGGCGACTCTGAAATCTGGTAAAGCAGTCCATGTTTGGCACTATTTGATTCAAAATTGATTTTTCAAAACCAATTGCCAGATTTGGACTCTTTGGTGATTTATTAGTCTTGCATTGCACTTTGTGAGATTAGATTCAAAACCGTGATAGGAGTCCGAACTGTAGTAGCTAAGAACTACAATTTGCGCCCTCGAGTGCGGAGCAGAGTTTCGGGCGGTCTACAATTTCTGGCGACTCTGCTGGGGATTTAGAGAACTTGACTCGAACTCATGATATGTTGTTTTGTCTACACTTATGTGTCTCTTTGCATTGCATTTGCATTGGTGCGCCTAGGACACCGTGTTTGCCATCTGCTATTCCTGAACGGTTTACCGGAGGCTTGCTTGAAAAAGCGTACCATAAAGCAGATCGGTTATGGGCTCTGCCACGATGGGAACACAAACCTCGATTTTTACCGAGGCACCCTTTTTGACCATTCGACCTAGTGCATACCGGAAACCATAGTGACCATTCCAAACTAGGACAGGTTGCTTACCCAATTGTAAGTTGTTTGAAACCGCTACGTGCGTAGTGAAACCCTAGCTCCTGACAAGATAGGACAAGGAAACCCTACCCTTCCATAGGAGTGTTTTGGCTCTCACTTGCTTGCTATGTGCTTTTAGAGTGTGTCTTTACAGGAATGCATGTGTGTAGACGTCCCCGAACGCCCCCGGAGGAACGAGCTCCCGTTCCGTTCATATGGGGTCACTACAGCTCAGGACTCTCAAATTTGTCACGGTTCTAAGTCTGAACCAAAGAGTCCAAATCCGGCAAATCGTTTTGAGAAAAAATAGATTTTTTGAAAGAAGTGCCAAACATGGACTGCTTTGCCAGATACAGAGTCGCCACCTAAATATTTTATTTTGGGAAATTTAGGAAACCCTGACTCATTGCCAAAGGCCACGTGTACGATTGGGGAAGGTCACTTTGTGAGCACCCCCGCTCGCCCGATCGAAGATCGGCCTCTATTAACCATGATATCTATTTTTCAAAACTTTGTGTATCCTTATTCCAGTTATTAGCCTAGGTTACTATGTGATGCACACAACATATAAGTATAGACTGGGTCGCCCGAATTGGAACAAAACATTTCATGTTTATTTTTGAAAAATGGTTTGCTACTCGCAAGTAGGCTTAAAATGCAGATTTTGCCACCCTCAGGTGGGCTTAGAAAAGATGGTTTTGCCACTATCTAGTGGGCTTAAAACTCACAGTCAATGATTTGTTCCAATTTAAACAACCCAATCTTCACCCACAGGCATTCAGGCAGTTATATCACATAAGCATATTGCCTCATGGTAAGCATGCTATCATGGCATTCACTCACACGCATGCAAGGATGCTAAAGCATAAAGCTCACCGGGTACTCCAAGCCAAAAAAAGAGACTACATTAGAAATCATGCATGATCCTAAATATACAAAAATGCCTAATGCGACACATGCAAAATACAACTATAGCAGGCTCGGCTATTCTAAACATGGCATATGAAATGCTACAACTAACATGTATTCAATTTGGAATTGAAAGTACGATGCAGTTAGTATGATGCGCCGAGCCCGGTGCATGCAATACAGATGAATGATGCAAACATGCTGTCATACTGTATGCTAATTTAAACATGCCCTAATCTAACCATCATAAGCAGGTAAATAAAAGGGAAGAAAGACGTGGGGTTGGAAGACATACAACACACACATGCACACTTATTACAGTTGTGCCCTCGCGCAGAGGGTCCGAATAAATATACAGTCCCGAATAAAAGAATATTACAGTCCAAATATTACAGTCCGAATATTACAAATTCCTAATTAATTTACGAATTAACTAAGAAAATAAATAAAACTGGCATGCAAGCTAGAGACTGCCTTGCTTCTGATGAAAGATGTATGTCTGGGCTACATTGCGCGGAAATCCACTGGGATGCCCCGATTAGCCTCTGTTTGCACCTGTTCTTGAAATGCGCACCAAGCCTCGGAAGACCGCTGATTCTTGATTTGCTGCAACAGAGAGCAGGAAAGGGGCATAGCAATGTATTTGCACAGATATATGCATGTCTCGAACCTCGTACCACCAATCACGCATACCGAGGCATGATAGCCGAGGAGTCGAAATGCACAACTCAATATAGGATGAATGCACATGAAACTACAGCTAAAACCTAACTCCATCATGGATAATCCGGAGTGTCGGTGACTGGGGAATTGAGACACATACCGTCACTCGGAGTACGAAATGTACCTCGTTTCCCGTGCCCGGGCTAACTCCTATTCCGGACACGATGCACTATGCATGATATGCATGAAATGCAACTAAGATGCAATCCTAACAGACACCATGCTATGAAAGTGAGATGTCTCGAAGTGCGTGCACACGGGCACGCAAACTGAGAAAATGGCAGAATGCAATCTAAGATACAACCTAGTATGTACTATGCTATGAAAATGAGATGCCTCGAAGTGCGTGCACACGGGCACGCAACTCGAGAAAATGGCAGAATGCAATGAAAATGATATGCCTCGAAATGCGTGCACACGGGCACGCAAACCAAGAAAATGGCAGAATGCAATCTAATGGCATGAAAACATGATATGGGCTTATACCAACATGAGTGAGCCTCAGCCACACTCATATAGGATGCCGACGGATAAAAATGAAGTGCCTCGAAATGCGTGCACACGGGCACGCAAACCGAGGCATTAGCATACACAATGCGAATGACATGAAAATGTGATATGGGCTTATACCAACATGAGTGAGCCTCAGCCACACTCACATAGGATGCCGGCGAATGAAAATGAAGTGCCTCGAAATGCGTGCACACGGGCACGCAAACCGAGGCAATGGCAAAATGCGATGTAAATGATATGGAAATGTGATATGGGCTTATACCAACATGAGTGAGCCTCATCCACACTCACATAGGATGCCGACGGATAAAAATGAAGTGCCTCGAAATGCGTGCACACGGGCACGCAAACCGAGGCAATGGCATACGCAATGCAATATGGCAAAAATGGCATATAGAATGCAACATGGACTTATACTAACATGAGAGAGCCTCAGCCACACTCACATAAGATGCCGATGGATGAAAATGAAGTGCCTCGAAATGCGTGCACACGGGCACACAAACCGAGGCGATGGCATACGCAATGCAATATGGCAAAAATGGCATATAGAATGCAACATGGACTTATACTAACATGAGAGAGCCTCAGCCACACTCACATAAGATGCCGATGGATGAAAATGAAGTGCCTCGAAATGCGTGCACACGGGCACGCGAACCGAGGCGATGCAAAAATGCGAACTATGGCATGGGAAATGATATGCAAACATGCTAATGGGATTTCATCACTGAAAAGTGGGGGAAAACAGCCCCGAAATGAGGCGAAAACACACCCGATGTATGGAATAGTCCCGAAATATGAATTTTGGCACCCGAAATGGCCTATAGCTATGCAATGCATGCACAATATGGACATGAAGTGTAAAGACAGAGGCTAGGAAGTCCCAAAATTAGCATTTTACCAGTACAAATCATGGCCAAACAGAAAACCAAGATAGGGCAAAAATAGCATGCAAGAAATGGCCCTAAACATGAGATTAAGAAGAAGCTCATAGCTGCTGGCCCCAAACAGGTTAGGGTCCTTCAAAAATGTTGAAGAGGGACCCAAAATAAGCACTTTCACAGAACTGTAAAAACCTCAAAAACAAACATAGATAAGGCTAAGCTTTTATGCAAGAAAACGGACCAAAAGGTGGCCAAAGAGGCAAGTGGTATATACACAGCCCAAATTGAAAAATTCCCTTCTACAACATTGAAGAGGGACCAAAAATAAGCATGTTTACAGAACTGTAAAATCCCAAAAACAGTATACAAACATGCTAGAAATGCAATGCAAAGTAAGGCTCAAAAGAGGCTATAACATGAAGTATGAAAAATATTCACCAAACAGCCAAAGACCCTTAATGAGACATGTTAAGAAGGTCAAAATAAGGCCATCTCTAGGCCTGTAAATCGTCCAAAAATGGAATCATGATAGGCTGCCAAAGCATGCAAGAAAACGGTATTTAAGGAGGATATTGAAGCAAGTGCAATATGGAGGGATCAAACAGGGTTGAGCCCTTAATGAAACAAGAAAATGAGCTCAAAATAAGGCCACTTTCAGTTATGGCCGGAGCTCAAAGCAAAAAGAATAGATGGCTTACAAAAGATACAAGAAATGCGCCAAAAAGGGAAAGATGCAACTCACCCTTGAAGATCAATACTTTTGTTGCTTCTTGCACCAAATTTGTTGCCTCTTAGCTGCTGGAATTCCTCTCCTTGCTGTTGGAATGGAGTGGTGGTGGTAGAGCTTGGTGGTGATGAAGAAAATGAGGTGTAGAGCTTGAAGGTTTTCAAGGAAATGAGGGAGATGGAGGGAGATATGGATCTTGAGGCTTGAAGAACAAATTTTCTAACCTTCAAAACAAACAATGGCAGCTGGTTATAAGGACCAAAAGGAGGGTGTAAAGGTGGGGGAAAAGGAGGCAAGCTTTCCCCCACAAAATATCCCCCGGATTGGGATCTTTTCTGGGGGAAACAGCTGCACAGCTGTAAAGTGTGCATTGAGAGGATCATGGCCGGCCCCTTGCTTTTGCTGCAGGTGGCCGGCCGGCCACCCCCCCTAGCCGGCCAGCTAGGGGTCAAAAGGGTCAACTTTAATTAGTGGCCGGCCACCACAAAAAGGTGGCCTCCCAGGTCTCCTCTTTACAACCCTGTGGTTCGAATTTGGAAACTCTGAAACAGGAGAGAGAACAAGCCATTTTCAAGAGGGGTTCAAAAGGGTCAAATGGGATTAATGGCCGGCCACCAACTTTTAGGGTCCTCTCATGTGTGTACAACACAAATATGTGGTTCAAAGTTCAAGAAAAATGGCCCAGGTTGTTCAACATTGGCCCGGAAGGAGGGGTTCAAAAGGGTCAAATGGAATTAGTGGCCGGCCATGGACTTTTAGGGTCCTCCCATGTGTGTACATCACAAATATGTGGTTTGGGTTTGAAGAAAATGGCTCCAAGGTGTTCAACATTGGCCCGGAAGTGCGAAAAACGGGCGTCGGAGGGCGAAAATGGAATATAACTGGTTGCCAAGATAATTGCTGGCCTCCCACCCTCCAGTGACCTTCCTGGTGATAAAACAGAGGCACCTGCCAAAAATGAACGAAAATCGATGCGAAATGAATGCTCGGGGGCCAAAACACCTAGTTCGGGATCCCGAAAATGAGCTGCTAAGCACCGAAAGTGGCGTTCGGCCACGAAGTGGGTTTCTCAGACCCCAGTGTCCCTTGAAAGGGAGAAAATAAGATGTGTGCCAAAATTTAGAGCAAACGGAGATGGTTAGGCGGTCCCGAACCGAGGCACACGGCCAACAGTCCCGAAAAACCAGAAACCGGACTCCAAAATGGGCAAAATGACCTGCGGCCACAAAATGTAGCCCACGGCCAGTGAGAGATGGTCTACGGGACCTCTCCCTCCCCTCAGGAAAAGAAACAGAGAAAACCGAGTCTAGTTCACAAACCGAGACAAGGCACAGAAGAGGGTTCGGAAGTCCGGAGGCAGGGCTCACGGCCGCGACTCTGAAACTTCTGAACGAGCACAATATGCAGCGTCACCGAGCGCTCAATCGGTGATGTCTGAGTCTTAAGGTCGGTCAAAAAAATGGGGTGTCTACAGTTGCCCCTCTTTGATAGAACTCGGAAGTCATAAGAATGACGGGAGTGAATGTCAAAGCCCAGAGACGACCCATTTTTGACAAGGCCGAAGACTTAGACAAAGCAGACAAGATAGACAAAGATGTGCCCACAGGCGTGCCCGCAGGCAAAAGGGGGCAGAATGCAAAATGATATGCAAGAAGATTTTGAAGATTGGACTTATACGCTACGCGAAGCCGGTTTTGAAAGTTGGACTAATACGCTACGCGAAGCCGGTTATCACTCATGATCATGCAAAGAGAGCTGTAACGAAGCAATTATGCGAAATAAATGCAACATTTTAAGCGAACGCTAGGCAAGCAAGTAAACTCGAGCCAAACTGCACCTCGTGCAGAAAGGATGTAAGAAAATTATGAAATTCTCACTGCAAATATAGTGTGCATGTGTGATAGATACACAGAGTGAATATGTGATTGATACACAAAAAGGTGAACACAAAGTGTGATAGATGAGTATGATAGACACACAAAGCGAGAGTGTGTGATTGATACACAAAAAGGTGAGCACAAAGTGTGATAGATGCACTAAGTGAGCAAAGCGAGTGTGTGATAGATGCACTATTTGAGCAAAGTGTAATTGATATACAAAGGGTGAAGTGAGCAAAGTGTAATGGATACACTAAAGGTGAATACAAAGTGTGATAGATGCACTTAGTGAACAGAGTGTGATTGATATACTAAATGTGAACACAAAGTGTGATAGATGCACTATGTGAACGGAGTATGATTGATACACTGAAAGTGAACACAAAGTGTGATAGATGCACTATGTGAACAGAGTGTGATTGATATACTAAATGTGAACACAAAGTGTGATAGATGCACAATGTGAACAGAGTGTGATTGATATACTAAATGTGAACACAAAGTGTGATAGATGCACAATATGAACAGAGTATGATTGATATATTGAAAATGAACACAAAGTGTGATAGATGCACAATGTGAGCAGAGTATGATTGATATACTAAATGTGAACACAAAGTGTGATAGATGCATTATGTGAACGGAGTATGATTGATACACTGAAAGTGAACACAAAGTGTGATAGATGCACTATGTGAACAGAGTGTGATTGATATACTAAATGTGAACACAAAGTGTGATAGATGCACAATGTGAACAGAGTGTGATTGATATACTAAATGTGAACACAAAGTGTGATAGATGCACAATGTGAATAGAGTATGATTGATATACTGAAAATGAACACAAAGTGTGATAGATGCACAATGTGAGCAGAGTATGATTGATATACTAAATGTGAACACAAAGTGTGATAAATGCACTATGTGAACGGAGTATGATTGATATACTAAATGTGAACACAAAGTGTGATAGATGCACAATGTGAACAGAGTATGATTGATATACTGAAAATGAACACAAAGTGTGATAGATGCACAATGTGAGTAGAGTATGATTGATATACTAAAAGCGAACACAAAGTGTGATAGATGCACTATGTGAACAGAGTGTGATTGATACACTAAATGAGTGAAGTGTGAAGAGAGTGTGATTGATACACTAAAGAAATGAAGTGTGATTGATACACTAAATAAATAAAGTGTGATTGATACACCAAGTGAACGAAGAAAGTGTGATAGAGGTGTGATTGATACACTAAATAAATGAAGTGTAATTGATACACTAACTGAATAAAGTGTGATTGATACACTAAATAAACGATCTCAAACGGAACTTCTTTGAATGAACCGTACATACAATATCGTGTATGAATGAGAAAGAAACTTGATAGGTACAATGCAATACAATGCATGATGCTTAAGAAAAGCAATAAATATACAAAACAGCGTTTTAGAAAGCACCTCATGAGGTGAGTGGCGGTGAACCGCTCTGCTCCGATAGGGATCTTCCCCTGTGCTCTTCGAACACTTACCTTCAACTCATAGTACAAAGGTTCTGAAATACTGACAAGGGTTCTTCATGTAGAACACTTTGGATGTTGCCTTTCTTCCTGATCATATTCACAACTTTCCCTATTCTCCAACGGGGTGACAGACTAGGTTGGTTCAGTATCCAGAATTGAGGTGCATACACGCTATCTCAACCTATGGGGCTTCCATACAGATTTCAAGCCGAGGACACGCCTCTGGGTATTTAAACCAGACTTTAGTTTCGGAAATCCCGAACCTTTGTGTTCTAGGCATCAGCCATTCGAACTCTAGTTTCCACCGTCGCAGTTGGTCTCCTAGGAACTCATTGTGAACACAGCCAAGATGCTTCTGGCGGGGAATGGTACTCAGGGAGAGCACTTCTGATTACCATTTTGGCTTGAAGCAGACTTGATCTTGAGCTTGAGGTAGAGGCACACTCATACTTCGGAGCATTGGCAAGACCTGAAGAGGTACACACGGGATGTAGTCTCGGAACTTACTGAAATTGAAACAGACTCAGATACCCGACATTTCCTCTTTTCTATTGCTTTGTAGTCTGGAACCCATATAGCTTCAAATAGGTCCTAGTTTTGCTGTTCTGACATGACCTGGGTCGAACCCTGCGGTTTTTATGAAAGAACGAATCTTGTTTTTGCACAGATGTGGAGAACGGCACGGCACTCGAAGTGCAAAACGATTTTATTTTGAAATTGATAAATGAGCTCTTGACCGGGTATCGAGCCTACGACTGAACACAGCAAGACAACTCAACACGGAAATAAAAGGCACACAACCTAGACACATCGGGTAACACTCGAAACGACTCAAAACAAGAATCGAGATAAAACAAAAAGACACGACACTCAAATGTGCACAGGGAGCCTGTTTCATCGGGTAGTATTTCCCACCCTTTCTCATTTGTGGTTCTCACATCACTCGGCCCTCAAGCTCTGTTTTTCTGAAAAAGCCCTCTTCTCACTTTTCCTCTCATCGCACATCTCTCTATTCTTCAATCTCTCATTTTTCCAATCCCTCCCCTGGGTGGTTGATGGATGAACAGGAAGTTGCGGGCTCACACCCAACATAATCAGCTCGCGGCTATTTCCTTCGGTGACATCTGTCGATGCGCCGGATGAGGGAATGGGGCAACTCGATCCATTCCAAATTCGTGCTTTGCACTCGGCTTGATGCCTCGCTGCTTGGAGGATGAGAGAGCTTTCTGCCCTTTGTTGTGCCCTTTTCTGGCGAATACGGTGCCTTTCTGGCAAGTATGTTGACAATGGGAAAGACAGGAAGCCTGACTCAACTGTGCCCTTAGTTCATCATTTTGACCATTTTTTGTTTTAGTTTTCTCCTAAAAAAAATTTGACCAAAATGAGAGTTAGATTACGCGCTTGTTCAATTTTCTGATTTAAAATCATGCGAGTTAGGCTGTGAGCACTGAAATTTTTCCTCTTTTGGGTCCAAGAAATGGTCCAGTTTTGAAAAATGGAATACTTTTCGAGAATATTAGTCAACCTTAGTAAAAATTCTCAAAAACTATTTTTGCAAACGACCATTGCTCAACGAGCACGGAACCTACTCTCGAGATGCACAACCTCGGATTCGAAGGAAGATTGCCCCCTTGCTTGAGGGGAACTGCATGGCAGCGGAAAGTTGCCCCTTGTTTGAACGGCACCACAGCGCTTCGAATGGCAACGGAAAGTTGCCCCTTGTTTGGATGGCACCGCGGCGCATTGAATGGCAACGAAAAGTTGCCCCTTGTGTGAATGGCATTGCAGCGCATTATAATCAGTCCTCGAAGTGATGATTGCAACCGAACTCTCGGATATAGAGAAGACAAAGATTACCAGAACCATTACATGGACATGATCGAATTTGAAGTGTTTTAGGGCTGGACTTCAGAATGAAGTTGCCTACGTATCCCAATGATGGAAATCAAGCCTTACGTAGTTCGGGGTTAAGGTACACTCGGGTATTAACCTCTCCTTTTTATGCTCTAACTTTTGCCAAGGCGCCCGTTGCGGGTTTTCGGCCTTGCGAGCTTTGTTCTTCTTTTCTTTTCAATTCTTTTCACTTCTTTTCCCTTTTTTGTTCTCTTTTTTTGTATCTTTCTTTTTTGTTCTCTTTTTTGTTTTCTTTTGCATTCTTGTATTGCTTCTTTTTTTGTATTTTTTTCTTGCTCTAACTTTTGCCTGGGTCGCCCTTCCGGGTTTTCGGCCCAGCGAGCCTCTCAAGGGTAAAAGTGTAGCTTTGTCCATGTCAAATGGTTTTGAGATCCTGAAGTCATCTGAATCCAGGAGAATGGCTGCTGTTCTAGCTTCGCAAGCTTCTTTTGATGACATCTGATCTTCTTGATCTGACTTTCTTGCCTCTTGTTCGAGGGCTGCTTTGAATCCGGCCACGCAGGCCTCACATCGTAGTTGATCGTTGAACCTTCTGAATTCAAGTTTCAAGGTTTGGAAGCGAAGGGGTTGAGTCTCGAGGCTGAGAGCGATCCTAGACTGCACAATCTCAAGAGTGATTCCACACAGGTCTTCGTAGGAGCGCACAAAACATTTTGTTTTTGAAAATTTTTAAGGAAGCGACAAATCGCTCGTGCTGAAGATAGTGTGAAACCAGTCTGGATCAAGCCAGGGTCCTTCTCAGTACTCACGCTAACAAGCATGATTCCATTCATTAAGGGCTTAGCACGCCTTTCTTTCTCTTAATTTGATCAAAGTTTTGCAAATCCCGAGGAAGTCCTTCCTCTTTATTTTCACCGCAGTGTTCAAAAGGTTTTGAAAAACTTAGGTCAATGCAATGATTTTGGGGCACAAGAGAGCAGGTGGAATGCACTGCCATCTCATTCAGATTCCGTCACAACTAGCACACGGCAGAAGCGAACACAGAAGTGCAAAAATTACTGCTGTTTCATTCAAAATCTGTTGGTGTTACCGGCTCCTTGGCAGAAACAGACTCAAAACAAAACGAAAAAGACAGACACAAAACAAAATGGTGATGCCCGAGGTAACACCCCCCGGAATCACCCGGCTCCTATATAACAGGACTGACTCAACAAGACAGACCCAAAACCAAAAAGAGACTGATTCAAGACAAAAGACAGACTCAAAAACAAAATAACAAGACTGTCCCAATACCCAGGTTAGAATGCAAAATTAACAGCACTTGTACATTGCTTAAAACAGTGCATGCCATCCACCACAACTGGAGTAATCTGAACCCCATCTGCAGCTGGTTCAATCTCTGGTCAGATCACATTATCTCCCACAGATTCACTGATCAAGTGCCGATGGACTTTGCTGGACTGGCGCGGGGATAACTCTGTTGTCAAACAGATCTTGTACATCATGGCGCAGACGAAAGCAACTGTCAGTGTCATGACCGGTTTGTTGATGGTAGGCGCAGTACTTAGTATGGTCATGCTTTGCAGGGATAGGATCGGGTAAGGGCCGTTGTTCCAACGGTTTCAGATGCCCTTTCCGGATTAAGGCCTCTAGAGCTTTTGACAAGGGCATATAAAGCGGGGTGAAAACCCTCTTAACTCGGGGTGGGTATTTGGTTCCTTGTGAGCTACTTCCGGACGCACCGGCGAATGGGGTAGCTGTTTTTGATACGGTGGTAGCCACCATGCCCACATCAGAAGATCTTGCAGCAGCATCACCACTAGTGGTCGCATTCGAACTGCGGGAAAACACCCTCCTGGGCTGCTCCTTCTCCTGGTAAAAAAGGCCCTGCTTCATAGCGTCATCGATCTGTACTCCCATCTCATGCAAATCTGAAAAGGTAGGGAAGGGGATCACAATCATTTTCTGCATCAGCTTGGGCTGGAGATTGCGCACAATCATCCGAATTTGCTCCTTATCAGTAGGCCTTAGAGTCATCATCGAGGCCTTCGCCCTCCACCGGGTCACGAATTCTGAGAAGCTCTCCTTCGGCTCCTGCCTCATCGTCTCAAGATCACGGGTCGTAATCTCGATTTGGGTATTATATGAATATTGTGCGACGAAGGCCTCGGCCATCTCCTCCCAGCTTCGTTTCACTGAATCCTCTAATTTGGCATACCAAGTGACCGCAATACCCGACAGGGTCCTGCCAAAAAGGGAGAGCTTCTGTAATCTTGTCAAGCCTATCGGGCGCAAAACATCTGAAAACAAGCTCAAGTGGACCATGGGATCTCCTGACCCATCAAAACGGTCGATGTGAGGCATCTTGAACCTGTCCGGCAGAGTTACAGCTGCGTCGGTGTACCCGTCCTCGATGCCCGGGATGGATTTTACCCCCTGGGATTTCTTGAACAACTTTTCAAGCTTGCTCAACTTCAACGCTGTGGGGTCGACCTCGAACTCGGAGGGAGAGTTCGGCAGATTGGTAGGTGTTTTGGATAGTTGGGGTAAAATTGGGGGCGGAGCCGGCCCTACCGGAATGTCCGTACTTTCCTGGACATTTGGCATCTCCCCAGGTGCTGGAACTCCTGTTGGGGGAGGAACTTGTTGTGAAGTGGACGCGTCGCTTTGTTGTTGCAGCTTGGTGATAAGCTCGGCTTGCTGGGCCATGATTGCAGCCTGCCGTTTGGCAAATTCCTCCTGACGGGCAGCATCCTGCTGCATGAGTTTCATACTCTCTTGCATCTGGCGCATCATTGCCTCCATCTCTGATGTGTTTGGCTGATCCATCTGACTGGTCGGTATCTATCCCTGCAGTAGAAACTGAGACCTCAGCCTGACTGTTCACTGGTGGGGTGGATAAGGGCCACTGATCTGGTAACTGCTGAACCGGTGATTTGTGCCCAACTAGACCTTCTTACCCTGCCTCTGGCGGAGGAACACTGATTGCCCTTGAACTGAATCTCTGACCTGACAAAGTCTATCAGCACAAGTTCGATGAACCTCGGGGGATATTAGAGCCTTCTGAAGCTATGGTTCCCAGACTACCTAGCAAAAGAGAAACAAGACAGCATCTCAGCCTGATTCCATCTGAACAGATACGAGCATAGTTGAATGAGTGTGCCCTCTACTGAATTCTGCCCCAAAATTCTGCCCCAAATCTGAGTCTGATACCCACAGGTAAAGCTGACTCCCAAATACTGATAGTAATGCCCGCAGGCATGATGCCCAGACTTACAAACTGATACATGCATTCCTGTAGAGACGCACTCTAAAGCACATAACAGATAAGTGAGAGCCAAAACACCCCTATGAAGGGGTTGGATTCCCCTGTCCTATTTTGTCAGGAGCTAGGGTTTCACTATGCATAGAGCGGTTTCAAACAACCTATAAACGGGTAAGCAACCTGTCCTAGTTTGGAATGGTCACTATGGATCCGAGTATGCACTAGGTCGAATGGTCAAAGAGGGTGCCCCGGTAAAACCGGGGTTTGTGTTCCCATACTGGCAGAGCCCACAACCGGTCAGCCTTATGGTCATGCCTTGACAAGACAAGCCTCCGGCAAACCGTTCAGGAATAGCAGATGGCAAACACGGTGTCCTAGGCGCACCAATGCAAATGCAATGCAAAGAAACACACAAGTGTAGTCAAAAACAGATATCAAGAGTTCGAGTCAAGCTCTCTAAATCCCCAGCAGAGTCGCCAGAAACTGTAGACGTCCCCGAACGCCCCGGGAGGAACGAGCTCCCGTTCCGTTCATATGGGGTCACTACAGCTCAGGACTCTCAAATTTGTCACGGTTCTAAGTCTGAACCAAAGAGTCCAAATCCGGCAAATCGTTTTGAGAAAAAATAGATTTTTTGAAAGAAGTGCCAAACATGGACTGCTTTGCCAGATACAGAGTCGCCACCTAAATATTTTATTTTGGGAAATTTAGGAAACCCTGACTCGTTGCCAAAGGCCACGTGTCCGTCATCACCAAAGTTGCCTCGGCACGGGAACTTGGGTACGATTGGGGAAGGTCACTTCGTGAGCACCCCCGCTCGCCCGATCGAAGATCGGCCTCTACTAACCATGATATCTATTTTTGAAAACTTTGTGTATCCTTATTCCAGTTATTAGCCTAGGTTACTATGTGATGCACACAACATATAAGTATAGACTGGGTTGCCCGAATTGGAACAAAACATTTCATGTTTATTTTTGAAAGATGGTTTGCTACTCGCAAGTAGGCTTAAAATGCAGATTTTGCCACCCTCAGGTGGGCTTAGAAAAGATGGTTTTGCCACTATCTAGTGGGCTTAAAACTCACAGCCAATGATTTGTTCCAATTTAAACAACCCAATCTTCACCCACAGGCATTCAGGCAGTTATATTACATAAGCATATTGCCTCATGGTAAGCATGCTATCATGGCATTCACTCACACGCATGCAAGGATGCTAAAGCATAAAGCTCACCGGGTACTCCAAGCCAAAAAAAGAGACTACATTAGAAATCATGCATGATCCTAAATATACAAAAATGCCTAATGCGACACATGCAAAATACAACTATAGCAGGCTCGGCTATTCTAAACATGGCATATGAAATGCTACAACTAACATGTATTCAATTTGGAATTGAAAGTACGATGCAGTTAGTATGATGCGCCGAGCCTGGTGCATGCAATACAGATGAATGATGCAAACATGCTATCATACTGTATGCTAATTTAAACATGCCCTAATCTAACCATCATAAGCAGGTAAATAAAAGGGAAGAAAGACGTGGGGTTGGAAGACATACAACACACACACGCACACTTATTACAGTTGTGCCCTCGCGCAGAGGGTCCGAATAAATATACAGTCCCGAATAAAAGAATATTACAGTCCAAATATTACAGTCCGAATATTACAAATTCCTAATTAATTTACGAATTAACTAAGAAAATAAATAAAACTGGCATGCAAGCTAGGGACTGCCTTGCTTCTGATGAAAGATGTATGTCTGGGCTGCCTTGCGCGGAAATCCACTGGGATGCCCCGATTAGCCTCTGTTTGCACCTGTTCTTGAAATGCGCGCCAAGCCTCGGAAGACCGCTGATTCTTGATTTGCTGCAACAGAGAGCAGGAAAGGGGCATAGCAATGTATTTGCACAATTATATGCATGTCTCGAACCTCGTACCACCAATCAAGCATACCGAGGCATGATGGCCGAGGAGTCGAAATGCACAACTCAATATAGGATGAATGCACATGAAACTACAGCTAAAACCTAACTCCATCATGGATAATCCGGAGTGTCGGTGACTGGGGAATTGAGACACATACCGTCACTCGGAGTACGAAATGTACCTCGTTTCCCGTGCCCGGGCTAACTCCTATTCCGGACACGATGCAATATGCATGATATGCATGAAATGTAACTAAGATGCAATCCTAACATACACCATGCTATGAAAGTGAGATGCCTCGAAGTGCGTGCACACGGGCACGCAAACCAAGAAAATGGCAGAATGCAATCTAAGATACAACCTAGTATGCACTATGCTATGAAAATGAGATACCTCGAAGTGCGTGCACACGGGCACACAAACCGAGAAAATGGCAGAATGCAATAAAAATGATATGCCTCGAAATGCGTGCACACGGGCACGCAAACCGAGAAAATGACAGAATGCAATGAAAATGATATGCCTCGAAATGCGTGCACACGGGCACGCAAACCGAGAAAATGGCAGAATAAAATGAAAATGATACGCCTCGAAATGCGTGCACACGGGCACGCAAACCAAGAAAATGACAGAATGCAATCTAATGGCATGAAAACATGATATGGGCTTATACCAACATGAGTGAGCCTCAGCCACACTCATATAGGATGCCGAGGGATAAAAATGAAGTGCCTCGAAATGCGTGCACACGGGCACGCAAACTGAGGCATTGGCATACACAATGCGAATGACCTGAAAATGTGATATGGGCTTATACCAACATGAGTGAGCCTCAGTCACACTCACATAGGATACCGGCGGATGAAAATGAAGTGCCTCGAAATGCGTGCACACGGGCACGCAAACCGAGGCAATGGCAAAATGCGATATAAATGATATGGAAATGTGATATGGGCTTATACCAACATGAGTGAGCCTCAGCCACACTCACATAGGATGCCGACGGATAAAAATGAAGTGCCTCGAAATGCGTGCACACGGGCACGCAAACCGAGGCAATGGCATACGCAATGCAATATGGCAAAAATGGCATATAGAATGCAACATGGACTTATACTAACATGAGAGAGCCTCAGCCACACTCACATAAGATGCCGATGGATGAAAATGAAGTGCCTCGAAATGCGTGCACACGGGCACGCAAACCGAGGCGATGGCATACGCAATGCAATATGGCAAAAATGGCATATAGAATGCAACATGGACTTATACTAACATGAGAGAGCCTCAGCCACACTCACATAAGATGCCGATGGATGAAAATGAAGTGCCTCGAAATGCGTGCACACGGGCACGCGGACCGAGACGATGCAAAAATGCGAACTATGGCATGGGAAATGATATGCAAACATGCTAATGGGATTTCATCACTGAAAAGTGGGGGAAAACAGCCCCGAAATGAGGCGAAAACACACCCGATGTATGGAATAGTCCCGAAATATGAATTTTGGCACCCGAAATGGCCTATAGCTATGCAATGCATGCACAATATGGACATGAAGTGTAAATACAGAGGCTAGGAAGTCCCAAAATTAGCATTTTACCAGTACAAATCATGGCCAAACAGCAAACCAAGATAGGGCAAAAATAGCATGCAAGAAATGGCCCTAAACATGAGATTAAGAAGAAGCTCATAGCTGCTGGCCCCAAACAGGTTAGGGTCCTTCAACAATGTTGAAGAGGGACCCAAAATAAGCACTTTCACAGAACTGTAAAAACCTCAAAAACAAACATAGATAAGGCTAAGCTTTTATGCAAGAAAACGGACCAAAAGGTGGCCAAAGAGGCAAGTGGTATATACACAGCCCAAATTGAAAAATTCCCTTCTACAACATTGAAGAGGGACCAAAAATAAGCATGTTTACAGAACTGTAAAAGCCCAAAAACAGTATACAAACATGCTAGAAATGCAATGCAAAGTAAGGCTCAAAAGAGGCTATAACATGAAGTATGAAAAATATTCACCAAACAGCCAAAGACCCTTAATGAGACATGTTAAGAAGGTCAAAATAAGGCCATATCTAGGCCTGTAAATCGTCCAAAAATGGAATCATGATAGGCTGCCAAAGCATGCAAGAAAACGGTATTTAAGGAGGATATTGAAGCAAGTGCAATATGGAGGGCTCAAACAGGGTTGAGCCCTTAATGAAACAAGAAAATGAGCTCAAAATAAGGCCACTTTTAGTTATGGCCGGAGCTCAAAGCAAAAGGCATAGATGGCTTACAAAAGATACAAGAAATGGGCCAAAAAGGGAAAGATGCAACTCACCCTTGAAGATCAATACTTTTGTTGCTTCTTGGACCAAATTTGTTGCCTCTTAGCTACTGGAATTCCTCTCCTTGCTTCTGGAATGGAGTGGTGGTGGTAGAGCTTGGTGGTGATGAAGAAAATGAGGTGTAGAGCTTGAAGGTTTTCAAGGAAATGAGGGAGATGGAGGGAGATATGGATCTTGAGGCTTGAAGAACAAATTTTATAACCTTCAAAACAACCAATGGCAGCTGGTTATAAGGACCAAAAGGAGGGTGTAAAGGTGGGGGAAAAGGAGGCAAGCTTTCCCCCACAAAATATCCCCCGGATTGGGATCTTTTCTGGGGGAAACAGCTGCACAGCTGTAAAGTGTGCATTGAGAGGATCATGGTCGGCCCCTTGCTTTTGCTGCAGGTGGCCGGCCAGCCACCCCCCCTAGCCGGCCAGCTAGGGGTCAAAAGGGTCAACTTCAATTAGTGGCCGGCCACCACAAAAAGGTGGCCTCCCAGGTCTCCTCTTCACAACCCTGTGGTTCGAATTTGGAAACTCTGAAACAGGAGAGAGAACAAGCCATTTTCAAGAGGGGTTCAAAAGGGTCAAATGGAATTAATGGCCGGCCACCAACTTTTAGGGTCCTCTCATGTGTGTACAACACAAATATGTGGTTCAAAGTTCAAGAAAAATGGCCCAGGTTGTTCAACATTGGCCCGGAAGGAGGGGTTCAAAAGGGTCAAATGGAATTAGTGGCCGGCCATGAACTTTTAGGGTCCTCCCATGTGTGTACATCACAAATATGTGGTTTGGGTTTGAAGAAAATGGCTCCAAGGTGTTCAACATTGGCCCGGAAGTGCGAAAAACGGGCGTCGGAGGGCGAAAATGGAATATATCTGGTTTCCAAGATAATTGCTGGCCTCCCACCCTCCAGTGACCTTCCCGATGATAAAACAGAGGCACCTGCCAAAATTGAACGAAAATCGATGCGAAATGAATGCTCGGGGGCCAAAACACGCAGTTTGGGATCCCGAAAATGAGCTGCTAACCACCGAAAGTGGCGTTCGGCCACGAAGTGGGTTTCTCAGACCCCAGTGTCCCTTGAAAGGGAGAAAATAAGATGTGTGCCAAAATTTAGAGCAAACGGAGATGGTTAGGCGGTCCCGAACCGAGGCACACGGCCAACAGTCCCGAAAAACCGGAAACCGGACTCCAAAATGGGCAAAATGACCTGCGGCCACAAAATGTAGCCCACGGCCAGTGAGAGATGGTCTACGGGACCTCTCCCTTCCCTCAGGAAAAGAAACAGAGAAAACCGAGTCTAGTTCGCAAACCGAGACAAGGCACAGAAGAGGGTTTGGAAGTCCGGAGGCAGGGCTCACGGCCGCGACTCTGAAACTTCCGAACGACCACAATATGCAGCGTCACCGAGCGCTCAATCGGTGATGTCTGAGTCTTAAGGTCAGTCAAAAAAATGGGGTGTCTACAATGTGTCAGTTTGCAAGTCTGGACATCAGGCCTGTGGGCATCAGTATTTGGGGGAATCAATTTTACCTGAGGGTATCAGATTTGAGGCAGTGATTTGGGGGGCAGTGTTCAGTGTTTGAGAACAGTTCTTTCAACTTGTGATTACCAAATATGTGTTGTGTTTATTTAAGCCGAAATGCTGTCCGTTTTTCTGGTTGTTTGTTTCCTTATTTTTTCTTTTTTTATCTTTTTGCAAAGTAGTATAGCATCATTGCTTCCAAGGAGGCAATTTTCCCCAAAGCACTCTAGGTTAGAGGTAGAAGGCTTTATCGATCCGAGGATCTAGTTGACGGACAAACAATGTTCTTTTCATTACCCCCGGTTACTACGTGGAGGTCAGTTAGGCACAGTTCATCAGTACAACAGTTACCAGATCAGCGGTCCTTATCCACCCCACCAGTGAGTAGTCGGGCTGAGGTTTTCGTTTCTACCGCAAAGAGAGATACACCTGTTGTTCAGTTAGATCAGCACCTTATGGCCAGTATGGAGGAGATGATGTGTCAGCTCCAAGAGACTATGCAAGCCATGCAGCAGGATGTTGCTCGCCAAACAGAGGTTGTCGCTCAACAGGAAGAACTGATTGCCAGACTTCAGCAGCAACAATAACCACAACAAGCCGGAGCATCTGCTTCGCACCCACCCCCACCCCCACCCCCACCCCCACCTAGGGTTCCGATACTCGGGGATGTAGCTCACATCTAGGAAAATACGGACGTTCCAACGGGGCCAGTTCCACCCCCAATCCAACCTCAGCTGTCTAAAGCACCAGCTAATCCAGTGGATACACCGCTTGAATTTGAGGTGGATCCAATAGCACTGAAAGTGAGCAAGTTAGAAAAGCTATTCAAAAAAGCTCAAGGCGTTAATTTCATTCCGGACATAAAGGATGGATACATTGATTCGGCGGTGACTTTGCCGGACCGATTCAAGATGCCGCATATAGACCGTTTTGATGGTTCTGAGGATCTCATGGTACACCTACGGTTGTTCTCAGATATCCTAAGGCCAATGGGCCTCTCCAAACTGCAAAAGCTTTCCCTCTTCGGCTGGACCCTGTCGGGTGTCGCGGCCATCTGGTATGCGAAGTTGGAAGATTCTGTCAAAAGAAGTTGGGAAGAAATGGCTAAGGCCTTCATTGCCCAGTACTTATACAATACCCAGATCGAGGTCACAACTCGTGATCTCGAGACAACCAGGCAAGAGCCAAAAGAGGGCTTCTCTGACTTTGTAACCCGTTGGAAAACCAAAGCTTCTATGATGACCACCAAGCCGATCGAGAAGGATCAAATATAGATGGTTGTGCATAACCTCCAACCCAAACTGATGCAAAAGATATTTTTCTTACCCCTCCCTACCTTTACTGATTTACACGAGATTAGGGTACAGATTGAGAACACCATGAAGCAAGGTCTGATTGACCACGAGAGAGAGCAGGCCAAGAAGGCGTTTACCTGCAATTCGAATGCAGGCACGAGTAATGTTGCAGCTGCCAAAACTTTCGACGTGGGCATGGTCACCACCACCACACCAAAAACAACCACCCCATTCACCGGTTCGTCCATTTCCAGCTCACAAACAGCCAAATACCCACCCCGGGGCCAAAGGACTTTTACCCCACTATATATGCCTTTGTCCAAAGCTTTGGGGGTTTTAATCAGGAAGGGGCATCTGAAGCCCCTGGAGCCGCGGCCATTACCAAATAACCTCCCACCAACCCATAACCCAGCCAAATACTGTGCCTTTCACTAACAGCATGATCACGACACCGACCAGTGCTACAGACTTCGTCATGAGATTCAGGATCTCATTGACAATATGGTGATTGCACCTCCAAAAAAACCAAATGTCATAACCAACCCACTTCTACCACATAACCAAGCTCCACCACCCAAGCACATCAAGCTGATCCAAACCGTGGCCATTCCATATGACCCAAGCATATACCATCACCTCTTCCCACCTACCCAAGCCTGAGGTGTTCATCCCGGACAACACAGACTTGTGCATGTTAAGCACCTCCCAAACCCAACCCGAGCCGGTGGTGGCGATTATCGAAGATAGAACAGGGTTGACTTTGGAGGAAGATGGGAATGATGATTCAGAGCCTGAGGGGTCTAGGAGCTTTGCGTACAACCCGAGTAGTTATATCACATTAACGGATCAGTCTAAGCCGAGGGAAGAGTTGCCAGTTGGGACAGAGATCAATGTGGTTCAGGAGGATGGACCTGGTCAGGGGTTAGATGACCTAGCAGAGTTGGAGGAGGACATTGTAAATCTGCAGTTCTTTGAAGAGCAGGACTCAGGGGATGTGAACATCAACTGGTTTGACTTGGATGGATCGGCAGAGAATATGGGGCGGCTCAGTGACCAGCGAGATGTTGTTGAGGAACCTCAGTCAGAACAGGGGCAATCAGAAGCTGGAATATCAAGAGTGGCCAAAATGGCCGAGAATCAGGAGAAATCGCCGGAGAGCACCAGCGTGAAGAATTATGCTCGAGAATCGGGCAGTTTATGTACAGCAGATGCCGAACAAGAGGCTGCATTGAAGAGATTTGAGCAAGAAAAAATCAAGAAACTTGAAAGGGCTAGAAAAGCCAAGGCGCCTGAGGGTGCAGAATGTGCTATGAGCACCAAAACAGTTACAACGGCACCGGACAGCTGTCTGTCGGTTGCCGATGGTATGTGGTGGGAAGATGATGACTTATGTCTTGCCCACACTGACGAGGATTGGGAACAGAACTGACCAGATGACACCTGGTATGTTAAGGAAGTTGACCACATGACTAGAAGTGGGCGGTATTTCAAGCCCCCAAACTTGGACCAGCCGGAGGCATTCGGAAAAGATAAAGAAGCAGAGAGGTAGAAACAAAAACTGCTAGAGGAGGAGGCTATACTGAAATAGCTAAAGAAGATTTGAGCAGACATCTCTATCTGGGGACTGCTAATAGCCTCGAGGGTTCACAGACAGGCTGTCCTAACAGCCCTGGATAAGGCCAAGCTTTCAATCGATACAACTCTGGAGCAGTGGGTAGGGCTGGTTTTCCCGGGAGAAGCTTCGTCGACCTTGACCTTTACCGACAAAGAGCTGCCACCTGAGGGCTCAGATCATAACAAGCTGCTCTACATCTCTGTGGAGTGTATGGAAAAGTGGATACCGGTGGTCCTGGTCGACGCGGGGTCCGCAATCAATGTGTGTCCATCGAGAATGACATATGCTATTGGGTTGAAGCCTGCGAATTTCGTGCCTACTGCCCAGGTGATACGGGCCTATGATAATACTAGCCGGGAGGTGATGGGGACTGTATGAATCAAGACTAAGATTGGCCTGGGGCAGCATGACATTGAGTTTCATGTCTTGGACGTTCCAGCCACCTTCAACCTACTCCTGGGGCGGCCGTGGCTACACCAAGTGAAGGACGTCTCTTCCACCTTGCACCAAATGCTGAAGTACCCCCACGGTAAGGGGGTGGCCATCGTTTTTGGAAATTCTTCAATACATCCACCGCCAGAGTGCTTGGGGTTTACCCTAGCTGAGGCCCGAGTTGTACAGAATATGCTAGATATTGATGAGGCGCTATACGTCAGTGCATAGTCTGTCTACCTTATGAACAAGCTTCAACACATCCCCAGGATGGGATTAGGGCGAAGTGGCTGGAAGGGCATCACAGCGTTGGCCGAAGTGCCGCATAACCCATATACCTTTGGCTTAGGTTATCTGCCTACCAAAGAGGATTGGGCGAGGAAAGGAAGAGAGATGGTTGGAAGAGCCAAGGCGAAGCAAGCCAGGAAGCATTATGAGTTGGTGCAAAGGCCTATCCAGGGGACCCTGAACGGCCGCTTTGTCCGGGAGGGGGAAGACTTCTCGTTTTGTGGCTTTCCGGAGCCCTGGTTAAACTCAGAGAAGCGACGCTTGCCCGGCTTCGAAATCGTTTTTTGATCTTCAGTTGTTCGGGGATGAAGTTGCCGAAGAGCAGACAGACCCACCAGCTGAGGCTGAGCAGTGCAAGGAGGAGGATTCCGAGAGTACAGAAATTGAGATGGGGGTAGCACTGGCTTGTCTCCTCACAGATCCTCATATCGTACCAGAGTGCTTGGGGGATAACTCATCAGTTTCCATGATCGGGATGAAGCAGCTGTGGGCCCACTTTCTAGCATTCAGGATACATCCATCGCACCCTCCCTCGTCTGGCAATACGAGGAGGGCTTTTTATCGAGCAGTTCTAGGTCAAGTAGTGAGCCGGAATCTGATTCCACCGAGTCTGTGGAGTCGGAATCAGATTCTAGCTCTTCTGAGTCTGAGTCCGGTATTCCTGGGGGTGACGACCCGGAAGCCACTGTTCTGTCCAGGTCATCTTTTTCGTTTTCCTTTGAGTCTGTTGTAACCGAAGGATCAGATGGACTGGATGTTATTAATGAGAATGGTATGGTTGTGATGCACTGGATGTTTTTCTGTGCCTTTAGTTTATTGCATTAGTCAGGACTTTCAAAATTTTGATGAAAACGACGAGGAAGAAATTCCTCCGGTTTTACAACATTTGATTGATCAAGAGTAGGAGAGGTTTGTAAAACCTTTGGTTGATGAAATCACCACAATTAATGTTAGTACTGAGAAGGACCCGCGGCTAGTCCCAATCGGGTCCACGTTGTTGTAGACACCCCATTTTTGACCGACCTTGAGACTCAGACGTCACCAGTTGAGCACTTGGTGATATTGCATAATGTGCTCGTTCAGAAGTTTCAGAGTCTTGGCTGCAAGCCCTGCCTCCGGACTTCCGAACCCTCTTCTATGCCTTGCCTCGGTTTGCGAACTAGACTCAGTTTTCTCTATTTCTTTTCCTGAGGGGAGGGAGAGGTCCAATAGACCATCTCTCAGTGGCCGTGGGCTACATTTTGTGGCCGCAGGCCATTTTGCCTATTTCGGAGTCCGGTTTCCGGTTTTTCGGGACCGTTGGTCGTGTGCCTCGGTTCGGGACCGCCTAACCATCTCCATTTGCTCTGATTTTTGGCATACATCTTATTTACTCCCTTTCAAGGGACACTGGGGCCGGAGAAACCGACTTCGTGGCCAAATGCCACTTTCGGTGCTTAACAGCCCGTTTTCGGGACCCCGAACTGCGTGTTTTGGCCCCCGAGCATTCGTTTTGCATCGGTTTTCGTTCATTTTTGGCAGGTGCCTCTGTTTCATCACCAGGAAGGTCACTGGAGGGTGGGAGGCCAGCAATTATCTTGGCAACCAGTTATATTCCAATTTCGCCCTCCGACACCCGTTTTTCGCACTTCCGAGCCAATGTTGAACACCTTGGGGCCACTTTCTTCAACCCCAAACCACATATTTGTGTTGTACACACATGGGAGGACCCTAAAAGTTTATGGCCGGCCAGAAACTCCAATTGAACCTTTTGAACCCCTCTTAAAAATGGCTTGTTCTCTCTCTTGTTTTACAGTTTCCAAATTCGAACCACAGGGTTGTGATGAGGGGACCAGGGAGGCCACCTTTTTGTGGTGGCCGGCCACTAAAGCAAGTTGGCCTTTTTGACCCCTAGCCGGCCGGCTAGGGGAGGTGGCCGGCCGGCCACCTGCAAGTCCAAAAGGTGGCCGGCCATGATCATCTCAATTCACACTTTACAGCTGTATAGCTGTATCCCCCAGAAAAGATCTGTATCCGGGGGATATTTTGTGGGGGAAAGCCTTGGTCCTTTTCCCCCACCCTTTCTCTCCATGCTCCCCCTCCTTTTGGTCCTTATAACCAGCTGCCAACCTTTGTTTTAGGTCTTAGAAAAATTGCTTCAAGGATATACATACATATCTCCATCCATCTCTCTCATTTTTCTTAAAAAAAAACTCCTAAGTTCTACCTCATTTCTTCATCACCACCAAGCACCACCACCATCACTCCATTCCAGCAGCAAGGGGAAGAATTCCAGCAGCTTAGAGTCATCAAGGTTGGTCCAAGAAGCAACAAAAGCATTGGTATTCAAGGGTAAGTCCACTTTCCCTCTTTTCTAGCTCATTTTTGCACCGTTTCTTAGCCATATATGCTTTTTGCTTTGAGCTCCGGCCATAACTAAAAGTGGCCTTATTTTGAGCTCTTTTTCACTTTTTCTTAAGGGCTCAACCCTGTTTGAGCCCCCCATCTTGCACTTGCTTCAATACCTTCCTTGAATGCTATTTTTTTGCATGCTTTGGCAGCCCATTATGCTTCCATTTTTGGGCATTTTACAGTACTATAAATAGACTTATTTTGGCCCATTCTTCATATTTCATTGAGGGTCTTTGGCTATTTGATGAATATTTTGTATACTTTGTGTTATAGCCACTTTTGAACCTCATTTTGCATCGCATTTCTAGCATGTTTGTATACTGTTTTGGGGTTTTTACAGTTCTGTAAATATGAATATTTTTGGTCCCTATTCAATGTTGTAGAAGGGAATTTTTCAGTTTGGGCTTTGCATATACCACTTGCCTCTTTGGCCACCTTTTGGCCCTTTTTCTTGCATAAGAGCTTAGCTATATCTATGTTTGTTTTTAGGGTTTTTACAGTTCTGTAAATGTGCATATTTTGGGCCCCTCTTCAATGTTGTTGAAGGGCCCTAACCTGTTTGGGGTCCGCAGCTGTGAGTTGCTTCATAATCTCATGTTTAGGGCCATTTTTGCATGCCATTGTTGCCCTATCTTCGCTTGCTGTTTGGCCATGATTTGTACTAATAAAATGCTAGTTTTGGGGGTTCCTTGCTTCTGTATTTTCATTCCATGTACCAATTATGCGCGCTTTGTATAGTTGTAGTTCATTCCATGCGCCTAATTTGCATTTCGGGAGAGATTCCATGCATCGGGTGTCATTTTGCCTCGTTCCGGGGCTGTTTTGCCCCTCATTTTGCTACTGAAAATTGCATGTTTGCATATCATTTTCCATGTCTTTGCCATGTCTCATTAGAGTGGCATTTTGGCGCCTGAGGGTCGGTCCATGGTTTGCGTGCCCGTGTGCACGCATTTTGAGGCACTTCATTTTCATCCACTGGCTTCCTATGTGAGTGTGGCTGAGGCTCTCTCATGTTGGTATAAGCCCATTATTGCATTGCGTATGCCATTGTCTCGATTTGCGTGCCCGTGTGCACGCATTTCGAGGCACTTCATTTTCATCTATTGGCTTCCTATGTGAGTGTGGCTGAGGCTCTCTCATGTTGGTATAAGCCCATTATTGCATTGCGTATGCCATTGCCTCGGTTTGCGTACCCGTGTGCACGCATTTTGAGGCACTTCATTTTCATCTATCAGCCTCTTATGTGAGTGTGGCTAAGGCTCTCTCATGTTAGTATAAGTCCATGTTGCATTGTATATGCCATTTCCATGCCATTGCATTGCATATACCATTGCCTCGGTTTGCGTGCCTGTGTGCACGCATTTCGAGGCACTTCATTTTCATCTATCGGCCTCTTATGTGAGTGTGGCTGAGGCTCTCTCATGTTAGTATAAGTCCATGTTGCATTCTATATGCCATTTCCATGCCATTGCATTGCATATACCATTGCCTTGGTTTACGTGCCCGTGTGCACGCATTTCGAGGCACTTCATTTTCATCTATCGGCCTCTTATGTGAGTGTGGCTGAGGCTCTCTCATGTTAGTGTAAGCCCATATCATATTTCCATGTCATTTGCATTGCGTATGTCATTTTCTCGGTTTGCGTGCCCGTATGCACGCATTTCGAGGCATCTCATTTTCACAGCATAGTGCATACTAGGTTGTATCTTAGATCGCATTCATGCATTTCCTCGGTTTGCGTGCCCGTGTGCACGCATTTCGAGACATCTCATTTTCACAACATAGTGCATACTAGGTTGTATCTTAGATCGCATTCATGCATTTCCTCAGTTTGCGTGCCCGTGTGCATGCACTTCGAGGCATCTCATTTTCATAGCATTGTGCATACTAGGTTGTATCTTAGATCGCATTCATGCATTTTCTCGGTTTGCGTGCCCGTGTGCACGCACTTCGAAGCATCTCATTTTCATAGCATTGTGCATACTAGGTTGTATCTTAGATCGCATTCATACATTTCCTCGGTTTGCGTGCCCGTGTGCACGCATTTTGAGGCATCTCATTTTCATAGCATTGTGCATACTAGGTTGTATCTTAGATCGCATTCATGCATTTTCTCGGTTTGCGTGCCCATGTGCACGCACTTCGAGGCATCTCATTTTCATAGCATTGTGCATGCTAGGCTGTATCTTAGTTGCATTCATGCATGTCATGCATATTGCATTGTGTTCGGAATAGGCGTTAGCCCGGGCGCAGGAAACGAGGTGCGTTTCATACTCCGAGTGACGGAACGTGTCTCAATTCCCTAGTCACCGACACTCCGGATCATCCATGATGGAGTTAGGTTCTTGTTGTGTTTATATGTGCATTCATCCCATATTAAATTGTGCAATTCGACTCCCCGGCCATCATGCCTCGATATGCGCGATTGGTGGCACGAGGATCGAGGTATGCATATATTTGTGAAAATACATTGCTATGCCCCTTTCCTGCTCTCTATTGCAGCAAAATGAAGAATCAGCAACTTTTCGGAGTCTGGCACGCTTTCCAAGAATAACTGCTAAACAGAGGCTAATTGGGGCATCCCGGTGGATTTTCGCGCAAGGCAACCCAGACATGCATCATTCATCAGAAGCAAGGCAGTCCTTGGCTTTCACGCCAGTTTTACAGTTTTCTTAGTTAATTTGTTAGGAATTTGTATATTATTCGGACTGTAATATTTGGACTGTAATTTCTTTTATTCGGGACTGTATTATTTATTCGGACCCTCTGCGCGAGGGCATAATTGTAATAAGTGTGCGTGTGTGTGTTGTATGTCTTCCAACCTCACGTCTTCCTTCCCTTTTATTTTACCTGCTTATGATGGTTAGATTAGGGCATGTTTCAATTAGCATACAGTATGACAGCATGTTTGCATCATTCATCTGTTTTGCATACACCGGGCTCGGCGCATCATACTAACTACATTGTACTTTCAATTCCAAATTGAATACATGTTAGTTGTAGCATCCCATATGCCATGTTTAGAATAGCCGAGCCTGCTATAGTTTGCATTTTTGCATGTGTTGCATTAGGCATTTCTGTATACTTAGGATTCATGCATGATTTCTAATGAGTTTTTGTTTCGGCTTGGAGTACCCGGTGAGCTTTATGCTTTAGCATCCTTGCATGCGTATGAGTGAATGCCATGATAGCATGCTTACCATGAGGCAATATGCTTATGTGATATAACTGCCTGAATGCCTGTGGGTGAAGGTTGGTTTGTTTAAATTGGAACAAATCATTGACTGTGAGTTTTAAGCCCACTAGATAGTGGCAAAACCATCTTTACTAAGCCCACCCGAGGGTGGCAAAATCTGCATTTTAAGCCTACTTGCGAGTAGCAAACCATCTTTCAAATAAACAAGCAGGAAATGTTTTGTTCCAATTCGAGCGACCCAGTCTATACTTATATGCTGTGTGCATCACATAGTAACCTAGGCTAATAACCAGAATAAGGATACACAAAGTTTTCAAAAATAGATATCATGGTTAGTAGAGGCCGATCTTTGATCGGGCGAGCGGGGGTGCTCACGAAGTGACCTTCCCCAATCGTACCCAAGTTCCCGAGCCGAGGCAACTTTGGTGATGACGGACACGTGGCCTTTGGCACCGAGTCAGGGTTTCCTAAATTTCCCATTAAAAAAAACATTTAGGTGGCGACTCTGTATCTGGCAAAGCAGTCCATGTTTGGCACTTCTTTTCAAAAATCTATTTCTCAAAACGATTTGCCAGATTTGGACTCTTTGGTTCAGATTTAGAACCGTGACAAATTTGAGAGTCCTGAGCTGTAGTGACCCCAAAACGAACGGAACGGGAGCTCGTTCCTCCCGGGGCGTTCGGGGACGTCTACAGTTGTCTTCGGAGGAGCGCGAGCGCTTAGTCGCTTTATTAAAAGATTTCAAAGATGTTTTCGTGTGGTCCTACGAAGACATGCCTGGAATCGATCCTGAGATTGTATAGCACCGGATCCCTCTTGACTTAGAGGCCCGACCTGTTAAGCAAAAGCTCCGAAGGATCCGCCCAGAATAGGCTCTGAAGATCAAGGAAGAGGTCACCAAGCAGATTGATGCAGGGTTCCTGTTGGTATCTGAATACCCTACTTGGTTGGCCAATATAGTTCCGGTACCGAAGAAGGACGGCAGAATTCGGGTATGTGTGGACTTCAGGGATTTGAACAAAGCTAGTCCGAAGGACGACTTTCCTCTGTCGCATATCGACGAACTAATGGACTTCACTGCTGGGCATGCACTGCTCTCATTTACGGATGGGTTTTCAGGCTACAATCAGATTTTGATGGCACCCGAAGACAAGGAAAAGACTGCTTTCACTACCCCGTGGGGAACCTATTGTTACAGGGTGATGCTGTTTGGGTTGAAGAATGCTGGGGCTACATATCAACGGGCTGCGACCACGATTTTGCACGACATGATCCATAAAGAGGTTGAGGTGTACGTGGACGACATGATTGTCAAGTCCAAGGAAAGAGAGGGCCACTACACCGCCTTACAGAAATTCTTTCAACAGATCAGAGAGTATTAGTTGCGGCTGAATCCTCAGAAATGTACATTTGGTGTTACAGTAGGAAAAATGCTGGGGTTCTTGATCACACAGAGAGGTATCAAGGTCGATCCTTCCAAAATCAAGGCCATCTTAGAAATGCCACCATCGAGGACTGAAAAGGAGGTGCGAGGCTTTCTGGGTAAAGTGCAATTCATAAGACGGTTTATTACAAATTAACCTTGACTTGTGAACCACTCTTTGGTCTCCTAAAGAAAGAAAAGAAGTTCCAATGGGATGACCGATGCCAAGTTGCTTTCGAGCAGATCAAGCAATATTTACAAAACCCACATGTGTTGTCACCGCCTGAGCTGGGAAAACTGTTGATTCTATACCTATCAGTGACCGAAACGACAATGGGCTGTATACTTGCGCAGGAGTCTGAGGACAAAGTGGAGAAGGCTATCTACTACCTGAGCAAGAAAATGCTAGATTATGAGACCCACTACACTCCATTGGAAAAGGCTTGTCTGGCCTTGGTATGGGCTACCAAGAAGCTAAGGCACTACCTGTTAGCTCACTCTATAATACTGGTTTCGAGATTAGATCCCATCAAATATCTCTTCGAGAAACCGGCACTTACGGGTAGGCTAGCTCGTTGGTTGCTTCTGCTTTCCGAAGTTGATCTAAAGTACATGGCGCGCAAGTCAGTGAAAGGGAGAGCGGTAGTAAAGTTCCTAGCCAATCACCCAGTGGAGGGAGATGAAGCAGTTGAGTATATGTTCCTAGACGAGGCCATTCTGCATATTGAAGAAGAGACTTGGACGATGTACTTTGACGGAGCATCAAACCAGTACGGGTATGGGATAGGGGAGTTGTTGATAGTACCCGACAATTCCCATATACCTTTAGCCTTCAAACTCTGGTTCAAAGTGTCGAACAATGAGGCAGAATATGAGGCATGTATTACTGGACTAGAAGCCGCCCTGGAACTAGGGGCAAAACGGTTGGATGTCATCGGGGACTCGAACCTTGTTGTATCTCAAGCTAAAGGAGATTGGAAAGTTAAAGAAAAAAAGATGAGAATCTATCACCAGACCTTGGACGCTCTGATTCCTCGGTTTAAAAAACTGAACTTCGCTCATCTGTTAAGAGAGAACAACAGGTTCACTGATTCATTAGCAACTCTATCTTCTATAATAGACATCCGTTTTGGAGTCCGGATGCGTCCGATCATCATTGAACAGAAATTCATGCCAGCCTACGAGCTGATTGTTGCCATAGATGAGGTACAAGATCAAAACCCATGGTATTACGACGTCTGGAACTTCTTGGAAAAGGAAGCGTATCCACCAAGGGAAAATGCCAAAGATAAGAGGGCAATTTGAAGAATGGATGCTCAGTTCATCGTCAACGGGGGTAAACTGTACAAGCGGGGTCATCTCGGGATGCACAAGCTGTGTGTTGATGCTGAAGAGTCCAAGCGCCTGACGGAGGCCATCGATGGAGGAAAGTGTGGAGCGCACATGAGTGGGGTGATGTTAGCCCGGAAGATTTTTAGGCAGGGTTATTATTGGTCAACCATGGAGGAGGATAGTATTGGCTTTGTTCGGCGATGCCACAAATGTCAGATCTATGCAAACCGCATGACCATTCCACCATCGAAGCTGTACAACATGACTTTGCCATGGCCGTTTTCAGTCTGGAGGATTGATGTGATTGGGGTTGTCACTCCAAAGGGGTCAAACGAGGATGAGTACATTTTGGTAGCGATAGACTATTTCACGAAGTGGGTTGAGACCTAATCTTACGCAGTGTTGAAGGCGTCGAACGTTGCTAAGTTCATCAGAAACAACATCATCTGTCGCTACGAGGTCCCGAACGAGATTATTTCGGATAATGGTTCCCACTTCAAGAAGGAGGTGATCAACTTGTTGAAGAAATACAACGTGGCTTTCCATAAGTCATCCACATATCAGTCGCAAACCAACGGGGCAGTTGAGGCCACCAACAAGAACATCAAGCACATTCTACAGAAGATGGTGGAAACCTATAGGGATTGGCCAGATAAGATGCCATTTGCTCTTTGGGGCTACCGGACTTCAATTCGAACTTCTACTGGGGCAACTCCGTATTCCTTGGTTTATGGGATGGAGGCTGTTCTGCTTATTGAAGTTGAGGCTCCGTCATTATGGGTATTGGCCGAGTGTTAGATAGCGGAGGCAGATTGGCAGCAAAGCAAGTTCGAAGAACTCATGCTCTTTGATGAAAGAAGGCTGAAAGCATTGTATCACGTCCAAGGTTATCAACAAAGACTTGCCATGGCTTTCAACAAGAAGGTTAAGTCTAGGAATTTGAAAGAGGGGGATCTAGTGCTCAAAGACAATCAGGCTCAGTCTTGAGATTTTCGGGGCCCAAAGCCAATAATCAACTACTAAATTTCTGGGGGCCTTCACATTTTTTTTATTGAATGAAAAAAAAAATTAAGGTATAGGACAAAAGATTTGTATTAAAATCACAAAAAATACTTAGCATTACATTATAATAACTAATATGTATCACTTGATCCTCGCTCTTCTTGCATTTTTAGAAGAAAATAGATCAATCATACTTGCATAATCTAGTTTTTTTTTGCAAAATCATTTTCAATGGATAACAATGCTAATCCATTCAATCTTTCTTGTGACATGGTTAATCGAAGGTAATTTTTGATGATTTTTAACTTTTAAAAGCTTCTTTCCCCCGATGCAACTGTAACTAGAATAGTCAAAAGTATCCTGTAAGCAACCCATGAATTTGGGAAACAATTTGCCATCAACTGCAGATGATTGAGCACTTCAATTGGCTTATTGACTTCTTTTGGAATCTCTCTTTCAAGACTTTTAGCTCCATCAATAAATCTCTTCCATCAATATTGGAAATCTCACCATGTTTTAAAAATTCTTCAAGGTTCACACACCCCACCTTCAACGATTCATCGCTGCACTTTTTCAAGTCAAACAAAAAGCCAAAGTTTGCCTCATATACTTTGAATTGTTCGAACCTATTTTTAAGTGAACAAAGGGCTTGATCAACAAAATAAAGGAAGTAACCAACTCTAAATGATTCTTCAGCCGACTGGGTCACCTCTCCGCTAACATTCTCATCAAATTGTTTCTTTCTAGAAATGATGCGCTTTTCAACAAATATAGGTTCAATTCCCAATTCACTTGCCATTTCTTTAGCTTCAACCATAGCCTCCGTGAAACCAACTTCTCTATACATTGCAACATACTTAACAAGCCCATCTAGTTGCTTTACAGTAACTGCTATATCCATATCTTCACTTTGAAGAAGCTCGCTAATAGAGTTCACATGAAACAACAAATTGTACCAAATTACAATACTAAACAAGAACTCAAAAGTCTCAAGTTCATGAGTTACCAGGGATTTAGCTTCACTTTTTGCAATCAAATCTGTGGTAGGATTGTTGTACAAGTCAACTAAAGCATCTCTTATTTTTTAAGCATGATATCTTAGTGGTTTAACACTTTCAATGCAACTTTCCCGACGCATTTGCGACAACGACTTAACCGTGAGGCCTTCCTTTAGATTATCTTTTAAAATTGCCCAACGTTGAACGGAAGATGAAAACAATACATATATGCGTTGTACCACACCAAAAAAAGTTTTTGCTTTAGAGCAAGAGTTGGCCATATCACAAAGCACAAGGTTAAGACTATGACAACCACACAGCGTATAGAATGCTCTAGTATTTACTTGAAGTACTCTTGTTTGAACACCTTTGTTTTTGCCTTTCATGTTAGAGCCATTGACATATCCTTGCCCTCTTAAGTCACCAATATCAAGTTGAAGGCTAACTAATGCTTCTTGAAGTTTATCAAAAAGTCTCATCCCCGATGTATCATCCACATTCTAGAATTCCAAGAAAAACTCTTTCACTTTAATTGGACTTGTTGAAACATACACGCATCGTATGACAAAAGACATTTGTTCTTGATGGCTTATATCTGGTGTACAATCAAGTATGACCGAAAAGTATTTTGCTAGTTTGATTATTGACAAAATTGCACTTTTGACTTCCCCGACTAACATTTGTATCACCTCATTTTGAATTTTATGACTCAGATAATGGTAATGAATCTCACCCTTTTCTATCCTCCACAAGTGTTGTTCCATCGTTGGATCAAACTCACCAATCATTTCAATTGTGCTTAAAAAAAGTCCATTGCTCTCTTCATAAATCTTCTCATGGCTTCCACGAAAAGGCAAATTATTCTTGGCAAGTGTTTTCACAACTGCAATTATCATCAATAAAACCCGTCTCAAGTGCACTTTTTCTTTGTTAACTTGTTCTTGTATACTTTTATCTATTGTTTGATGCTTTCCCAATCTTTCCTCCAACTCAATCCATCTGCTCATGCAAGTAATGTGCTCGTTACCACTTTCATGGCCTTTAAGTCTCTCACCAATATTTCTCCAGTCTTTAAATCCTTCGGTAGCCAATTGAGTCTTATTTCCCTCTTGCTTAAACAACTTACAACAAATGCAAAATACTCTATCCAAAAGTTCCAAGTATATCAGCCATGTCCTGTCAAATTTTACTCCATTTGATAAATGCCGAATGTAATGAACAGGTGAGAAATGCCTATGCCTAGAAGAATCATCCTTAGGGAAGTTGAACTCACAATTTCTTCTCACGGGACCTCTTTCGACTAAAAAATCTCGTAAATTCTAGTCAATTATTTTCCAAGTCCCTAGATCATCTATATTTGAATGCTCACATTCCGTATTCATCTCATCATCTTGATTGGCTTTTGCACTCCCAAATTCTCCATTTCCTTTTTCATCCACCAAATTTTCATTCTCATTATCCACCAAATTTTCATTCTCATTATTCACCAAAGTTTCAAATTCTTCACTATTCAAGTCTTCAACTGATTGTTCTATTTGTTTGTCACTCGTAAAGAATTTATCAATAGCTCCTCTTTGACACTCGACTAATTTTTCGACTATTTGCTTATTTTTCCTTTTTGCGAATCCAAACGGATAATTTCTTTTAAGAGTCATGATGAGCTGAGATCAAAATATTTTTTTAGATCAAAATTCAAAACAAGAGCACCACCACTTAACAAAATACAAAACTTTTAAATTATGTGATGTGAACTATTAAACTTAAATGAATTCTTCTTGATGACGTAAATACCAATATTATAATAGCAATTAATTGGGCAAAAGACAAGACAAATATTTAATTAATTGAATAGAAAAAAAAAATATTTGCCTGTGCTTACTGTGTTGAGGTCAAAATATTTTTTTAAATCAAAATTCAAAACAAAAGCACCACCACTTAAAAAAACACAAAACTTTTAAATTATGTGATGTGAACTATTATACTTAAATAAAATTTTCTTGATGATGTAAATACCAATATTATAATAGCAATTAATTGTGCAATAATTAATTGAATAGGAAAAAAAAATATTTACCTATGTTTGCTGCGCTGAGATCAAAATATTTTTTTAAATCAAAATTTAAAACAAGAGTACCACCACTTAACAAAACACAAAATTTTTAAATTATGTGATGTGAACTATTAAACTTAAATAAATTTTTCTTGATGATGTAAACACCAATATTATAATAGTAATTAATTATGCAAAAGACAAGATAAATATTTAATTAATTGAAAAAAAAAATTACTTGTGTTGGTCGCTGTTTCGTCTAGACTGCACAGCTTCTTCTCCTTGCTGGTGTGTGCTATCAAAGGGAAGGTTGGATTAAGAGATGATAGGGTTAGGAATTAGAAAAAATATGGGCCTTTTAGACTGTTGGGCCTTTTAATGGGTCAAAAAAATTAAGTTAGTTTGGACCTTTTTTAAAATTTTTTTGGACTCAAAACACACCTAACATATTATACTAACTTATAATAGGAGGGGGCCCCCATTTTGGGCCTATTTTGAGGGGCCCTAAGCCATGGCCTTGTGGTCCTATGGCCAGGGCAGGGCCTGAAGACAATCGAGCTCCCATTCACGACCCTAGGGGCAAGTTCAGACGTAATTGGACTGGTCCCTGCATCATCAACTCAATCTGGTCGGGTGTAGCTGTCGTTCTGATGGACCTAGATGGCCTCGAGTTCTCCCAGCCGATCAACATGGACAAGTTGAAGAAATACTTTCCCTGAGTGGCTCGCTAGGCCGAAAACCCGAAAGGGCGACCTAGGCAAAAGTTAGAGCATGAAAAAATTGAAATAATAAGAACTGAAGTCGCAAGGTTGAAAACCCAGAAAGGGCGGCCTTGGCAAAAGTTAGAGCACAAAAGGAGAGTGTTAATACATGAGTGAACCTGAATCGAAATACATAAGGCTTCATTCCCATCTGTGGGATACGTAGGCAACTTCATTCTAAAGTCCAACCATAAAAACTTTCCCAATCAACTCTGTCCATCTGATCATGTTTGTCATCTTTGTCTATTCTGCATTCAAGAGCTCGGTTGTGATCTCCAGTGCAGTGCTATTCAGACTACGGGCAACTTTCCAGTTGCTGGATCCGGGGTTGTACATCTCAATGATAGATCTCGGGTGTGTCCAGTTGTGATCCATATCGAAAATAGTTTTGAAAAGTTTTAATAAAATTTGATTTTGTTCAAATTAATCTTTTACAACTTAGACCATTTTTGGACCAAACAAAAAAATTTCAGTACCCGCGACCTTCAATTACATTGATTTCAGTACAGAGTTCTCCTGTTCTTGAACACAAATTGAAGTTGTTTTTTTTTATTACATTCATAAGAAAACTTGAAAGTACTGATTAAAGCAAATAAACTTGGGGCATAGTTAGGTGTTCCTGCGCCCCCTCCCAGAGCTTGTGGAAGCCTCTGATGCCAAAGTAGGCCCGGTTTGTGCCTCTTCATTGAGCCAAGCTATGCACTCATCAGAGAGGGTGCGACTGAAAGTGGGAGTGGGGGCCAGAAGCTCTCTCGTCCTCCACACTGTGGCATACCGATCTAGCTGTGCGCCTCGGACCGAAAATGCGGTAGGGTACTCTATCCCTTCTTCCGGACAAGTCTGATCATGCCCAAATTGTCACCGGAATCAGAATGGGAAGTAAAAGACACAGTGTGTCAAGCCAATCAGCTGAATGCCCGACTGGCGAGACATGCTGTAACTCATTGCCGGTAGATTGAGCCAGGGGCAGCGCCAAGCAATGCTGACAGCGGACAGACTGCACATCCATTCGCACTTCCATCCCTCATCAGGGGCATCGACTAGACGTCGCCGAAAGAAATAGCCGCGGGCTGAATATACCGGGCATGAGTCCACCACTCTCAACTTGTCCATCAACCATATCTAGGGAGGGATGAAAAATAAGAGATTAAAGAATAGAGAGGTGTGCGTGGAGAGAAAAGTGAGAAAAGGATTTTGAGAGAAAAACAGAGCCTGAGGGTCGAGTGATGTAAGGAATACACATGTGAGGTAGGGAGCGAAACATTACCTGCAGCAGTAGTGGACTCCCCGCAAATCTAGTCATCTCTCGGCGATGGAAAGCATCCAAACCCATCAGTGTCTCAGCTAGCGTCATGGCAATGCAGCTCTTGCCCTCTTTTAAGCCTTGGGCAACCTCAATCAAACAGACGCTAGATCCTTCGGAGCCTGGGGCAAGCAAGAAATAAGACAACATGCACAAGCAAAGCACATGTCACAGAAAACCCTGCCAGTGATGATCGTCGCGATCACCTGCATCAGAAGACCGACGAATCAAGTTGGGGATGTCCAATTTCCCGTCAAGAATCAAAGACCGAGCGTCATGCAAAGTGAGTCCGCACATCCGTCCTAAGGCTCGGATGTGACCAAAATGAAGTTGGGGCAAGATCTCTTCATCGCACTCGGATTCCATCAAAGGTTGGAAGTCTTCGAAAATGGGACACATCTCTTGTCCGCCGAAGCTAAAAACATGAGTTACCAGATTCCAACATCTTGCCGCGGCATGGAGGAACGGAAAACGCAGTGGGGTGCGGCTCAGAGTAAATAGTGCATTTATTCTGAAACCCCAGAAGTTTAACTTTTCCGAGCCATCCAAGTTTGCAATCCAATTTGTGAGATTTTGGACAAGAAATGCCTCCATTTGGTGCAAAAACTGTGTTGAAATGGAGAAACCACGAAGTTGGAACCTTTATAGAAGATAAGGTGTTGAGTGGAAGACATGTGGCAGCCAGTTATAATGGCCGATCGACCATCTTGTTAGCCGACCGGCTAGTTTTTGTGGCCGATAGCCCTTTATGATGGCCGATGGCCGCCCACCTTGGCCGATGGCCCCTCCTTTGTTCTCTGAGCTGTCCATGTGTTGGAGGTGTTGAAAACTTATGACTTGTTCCACCTCAAATGCTTTTTGTGACGATTTTGCGAAGTCGCGCCTGTGTTACTTCAATTTGTTTATCGAGTTGTTGCATTTGTTTATCGAGTTGTATTTTGCGTTGATTGTTAAGTTCTTGTCTTGCTTATTGAGTTGTATTCACATCTGGTTAGCATGTTGAGTTCTTGTCTTGCTTATCGAGTTGCTTTGTTCTTTCAGTTGTCAATTGGTTCACTACCAGATTAAGACATTGCAATTCGAGTGTGTGGTTTTCAAACAAAATTCAATCTCATTTATATGATGTGCGATGCGATGTGTTGTGATGCTTAGAATATAAAATGTAACACTTTTTCAATCAAAAGTTATTTTCATTCCATCATGGTTTCTTTTTGCAAAAGTACAAAGTTTTAGAGAACATAAAACTGTCTGAGGCTGTACAATGTGCAAAAACTAAAGCAAAAACAGAAATAAAGCAAAAGTGAAACATCTGAATCGGCGCCAGTCGCCTCAAGAGCAGGAAGGCCTCCTCGTCCTCTTCCTTGACGAAGGCCCAGAACTACCACCGTCAGCTCCGCTACCTGAGTCTGAACCTGAACCATCTCCAGCCTCATCTCCATCCTGAGACGACTCTAACTGTAGACTCACTATCTCCTCGTTAGACTCATCATCATCTGGGACAGGCCTCCGTGAACTGCTCTTAGTATGAGTACGCCCAGCTCTGCTCCGGCTGTGCGCTAGAGTCCCTTGTCCCGCTCCCCCTACTGCTTGCTGAGGCACTGAATATCCCGTTGTGGTTGGTATCTGGAATGGGGCCTGAAAAGAATAATTTGGCAAACGCATCAGTTATGCTATGCGAAGCTGAGTATGCTATCAAATGCAGTATATGATTACAGTGTATGAATGCTGTGAGCAGTATATGAGCGCTGTAAGCAGTGAATGATTGCAGTGTATGAGGGTCGTGGCCAGTATATGAAATGCAGCGTATTGGTGCCGTGAGTGGTATATAAGTGTGGTGTATCAAATGTAGTATTGATAATGTGATGCATCAGATCAATATAGAGCAGATTATAAAGGGTTATGGGATGGAGGTTGCAAGAACTTACCGGAATACCGTAAATACTGAGCAGGTCCTTGCTCCTCTTTAGCATCCCCATCACCCAAGCCGACAGCTCCAGAGCCTGCCCAGTGTACTCTATGGAAGCCTACAAAAGTGTTGAGGTAATCAGTAATCTGTGGGATATCAACTGAAATGAAATGAATGTACAGAATGTAAAGTATAGCATATACCGGGTTCAAGCCTCGAACTCCGACGAGTTTATGATCAACTGGGGGAAGAGCGATGGGAATCTGATAATTCTCTCCAGCCTGTCATTGGCATGTCATAGTAGTGGGCAGGTCTGGCCACTCTACTCTCTGTCCCCTCTGGGAACCCCTCCTACCATGGGCCTAGGTCGCCCTGGATCCTTCCACTCCTCCTGCTGTGGCTGCAGGTCTCTCTCTCTCACCTCGGCGAACACTGGCCAGAGGCTGCATGAGATATGTCTAGATGAAGACGGTGTAGTCGCCGTCCTACCTGAAGAAGTCGGCATCCCAACCTATCGGGAAATCAGCCATCTCCTGCGAGGTGTACATCTCTGCCTGCCTCATGTGCGAAGGAGGCGACATCAGAACCACCGGCTCGGGTAAGCCAAGGCTCTGTCGCAGGAAGCGTTCACCCAAGTACTACGCTCGATAGACCAAACCCTCAAGCAAAACCCGAAATTGGAAAGTCTCCCGAGCGCCCATAAACCGGTCTCTAACTGCATCAGGCAGCACTGCCCAGGGCTGCCAGGTGATCTGCAAATCATGGATATACAGGTTGTTATCTGCTATTGAAAGTGCAATATAAAGCAAAGCTCAGATGAACTGTAGGGTTTGAAATACCTCCACTGCGGCTACAGTGTCAAAATATTGGCGGAAGAATGAGAAAGACTCTCGCGGCCTCCGCTCGCATCTCACATCGTACCTATGTGAATACGGAACCATGGGAGGCATCTCTACCTCCAGCTCTGGCGCAAGCCTCGAGAAGTAGGCATATACCCACAACTACAGAATGTAAAAGGGTAATAATGAGTATGTTTATCAGTAAAGCAGTATACAGATAAAGCAGAAATCAGAGAATGATGTGCAGTGTGTGCAGTGTACAACTAGTGTAAAATAGATTGTGTGTTATACAGTATGTTTGGTGTACAGATAATGTATAGCAGGACTGTAAAGTAGAAGGGAAAGATGTACCTCCCAAGCTCTCCAGTAGCCTCTTAGTAGGTGCCCGCTCCGGCGAGATGAGGAACTCATATCCATACAGTGTGGCTAAGCCTGTGCCACCCCAGTCATAGTACCGAATGCGAGACACGTCTACCAGTGCACTCAAGAGGTAGAGGCCAACAGTGTTCGCCAAGTCGGCGAATAGAGTAGTGCCAAGCAAGAACATGAAAAACCTCTGAGCATAGTGCTCGACCTCCTCGCTGGTCGTCAGCGTCTCCCCCCTAAACTGGTCCTCGAACCACGAATATGGCACCATCCCTGGTTGGGAGAGAGGTGGGCGAATCCCTAGCAGAAAGATCTGGGCAGCATCCCACTCGCCCATATCAGTGTCGAAAGGGATCAGATCACCCCCTACTCCGATGCCGGTGAGCATCAAGAAGTCGAAGGGAGTCATCGTCATCTCCCCTGTTGTAGAAAGGTGGAAAGAATCGGTGGTGTCCCACCACCTCTCCACTAAGGGGCCTAGAAGAGGCCGACTCGCAGTGAGGCGCGAGAGTCCCATGCAGAATATACCAAAATCGGCCTCATCGACGATGTGGCAAACATCATCGGGTAACTCCATGTGCCAATCTCGTGCAATGGTGTTCCCATAACCCCGGAAGGCATGAGAATCTCCCTGTGTTCAAGATAAATAAATGCGAAGCAGTGTCAGGAATACAGTGTATTCATGTGTTCAGAATTGATAAAAATGCAGTGCATACATATGTTTGAGTTGACAAAAGTATCATGTATGATTGTGCTTAAAATGAACTAGGCATGTGATACACAAGTGTGTTTGGGTTAATCAAATGAAGAGTGATATTGGCTATCCAAGATATATGACCTACATCGCAAAAAGTAAAGAGGAATAATATACCTCAGCGGCGCCATAGGATAAGTGTGACTTCGGCTCGCGTAGCAGGAGGTCCTCCGAAGCACCTCGCGCAAAGCTCCTGAACTGGCGAATACTGTCAGGAGGCAATACGTGTACGTCAGGGTGATAAGATGCTGGGTCAAAAGGCCGAATGCCAAGCGGCAAAGGCTCGAACTCGGGATCCATATCCATCCCTGGGGCAGTCCCACCCTGTGGAATATCATCTGCAATCTCGAGAAGAGTGAGAAAATGGTCGAAGGTATGAAAAATCGGCAAGAATGCCAAAAGTCAACAAAAATTCAACCCCAAGGGGTGAGAAATGGAAAAAAATGTCGAAGTGCGAAAGAAGGCATGAAGATCAAGGGTAACTCGGGAGAAACAAACCCCAAGTGATGGAAATCAAGAATGTGGCACCAAAAACACTTTTAAATCGGTGCAAAGTGTTTGAAACAACGAGGGTTTTGCGAATCAAAAATTTTTGGGAGGTTTGAAAACATGTGTAAAGCTCGGATCGAAGGGAGGAAAGCGATCTAGAGAGAGAGGATGAAGGATTTCGGCAAGGGAGAAGTGAAAGAATAGGGTTTAGAACCCTATACTTAAAGACCCGAGGCAAAATGTCAAAATTGCCCTGAATCTGCCATTGTTGGCCGATCGGCCAAATTGTTGGCTGGCCGGCCACATTGTTGGTTGATGGAGTTTTCTGGTGGCCGATGGGTGGCCGATAGCTCCCTCTTGTGGCCGATGAACCTCCAATGCCCTTTTTTGGGGTTATCATGTTGATTTGTACCCTCATCTCTCAAAAAAATGCAGGGAAGTGTACCTTTTGAAGCTTAAGCGGCCTCCGTGGTGACCTCGAACCATGTTTCCAGTGCGTGGCACTCAGTACGAACAAAGTGTATCCTTTTCCGTATCCTTTTGTGTACCGCAAAAACAATGAATCGCCTTTGAATATGCTGTGTTAGTGCATTTTGTCATGTATGCAAGACTTGCATTGTTATGCATGTTCTACTTGCATTGTTATGCACGTTTCAGTTGCATTGTCATGCACATTTTCACTTGCATTGTTATGCACGTTTCAGTTGCATTGTTATGCACTTTTCACTTGCATTGCTATGCACCATTCTACTCGCATCGTTATGTACCGTTGTTTATCTGGCATTGAATATGCACTGTTGGTTATCTTGCATTGTGTGTACATCGTTGTCATTCGTCTCGCAGAAGACATGCGTGGCATTGCATCGTGTCTTTCAAGTTTCCCTCTCATACATGCATGATATTGTATATACGGTTCATTTAGAGGAATCCCGGGTAACACCCTTCCTCACCGGCATCTCGTTGGTTAGAGGCATTCGGGCACGCCCTATGTCTACACTAGCACCTCGTTGGTTGGAAACACCCGGGTGCGCTCGGTATTTATGCTATACCCTTGTTAGAAGCATTGGGACGCACTCTGATGTTTATACAACTCCTCAGTGCTTGCACTGTTTACCTTCCCTCTCTCGCGTGTGATACGCTGAGAGGTGTACCTTTCCCTCTCTCGCGTATGATACGCTGAGAGGTGTACTTTTCCCTCTCTCGCGTGTGATACGCTGAGAGGTGTACCTCTCCTTCTCCCACATGTGATACGCTGGGAAGTGTTACCTTTCCTTGTCCCGCGTGTGATACGCTGAGAGGTGTGCTTTTCCCTCTCTCGCGTGTGATACACTAAGAGGTGTACTTTTCCCTCTCTTGCGTGTGATACGCTGAGAAGTGTACTTTTTCCTCTCTCACGTGTGATACACTAAGAGGTGTCGCTTTTCCCTCTCTCACGTGTGATACACTGAAAGGTGTACCTTTCTCTCTCTCGCATGTGATACGCTGAGAGGTGTGCTTTTCCCTCTCTCGCGTGTGATACGCTGAGAGGTGTACCTTTCCCTCTCTCGCGTGTGATACACTGAGAGGTGTACTTTTCCCTCTCTCACGTGTGATACACTGAGAGGTGTACCTTTCCCTCTCTCGCGTGTGATATATTGAGAGGCGTCGCTTTTTCCTCTTCCGCGTGTGATATGCTGAGAGATGTTGCTTCTCCTTCTCCCGCGTGTGATACGCTGGGAAGTGTTACCTTTCCTTCTCCCGCGTGTGATACGCTGAGAGATGTTGTGTTTGAGACTTCAAGTATTACCGATAGTCGCTTTTGGCCTTCTCCGCGTGAAACGCAGTGAGAATTGTAATTTTCTTACATCCTTTCCACATGAGTTGTAGTTTGGTTCGTGCGTATTTGCTTGTGTACAAGTTTGCTGTTGCATTTGTTTGCATAACATTTGCATCTAGATGCTTCATTACAGTCCTCTTTGCATAATCATAAGTTATGTTATACATTGTGCATGTCATTTGCATTTTGCCCCTGCCTGCGGGCACATCTATGTATTGTTATTTTGTATGTTTGTCTAAGTCTTCGGCCTTGTCAAAAAATGGGTCGTCTCTGGGCTTTGACATTCACTCCCGTCATCTTATGACTTTCGAGTTCTGTCAAAGAGGGGCAACTGTAGACACCCCATTTTTTACCGTCCTCAAGACTTGGACGTCATCGTTTGAACACTCGATGATCACCCATGCTTGTGTTCGTTTTGAGTTCTTGAAGGTCTCGGATGTGCGCCTTGCCTTGGAGCCTCTCAGCTTGTCTATTTTATGCTTGGTTGTGGACCAAGAGCTTGTGGCTTTGTTTCTGAGGGAAGAGGGTGGCCTGTTGGCCAGCCCTACAACCCATCGGCCAGGCCCTGTGCCCATCGGCCATGCCCTCTTTCCATTAGCCATCAGTGGTGGCCGGTCGGCACCTTTAATGGCCGGTCGACCATTTGTTTGGCCGAGGCCCCTTTTTCTACTTTTGCAGATATTTTTCTTCCAGCTGGTGCCAGCTATTGGTCACTTTATGTATCCTCCATACACGTGTATGGATGGATTCAAACAAGCTTCTAGCTTATCCAAGAAGCTTGAAGCTTGTGTTTCTATATAAGGGGAGGCCCTCCCCCTTCTCCAGGGTTCAGAAAATTGGCTGAGAGAGATACATATCCCTCTCTCTCTATATTTCACTCTCTATATATATATTGTGCTATTGTGAGCCTTAAAATGTGTTTTCTCTTCACTTTTGCACTACAACACCTAGTAAAGCACCATTGCTTTGTTGCTGAGGTACTAGAGGACCTTGTTTGGACCCTCAAAGTTTGTTTTCTTTGGCTCAGAAGTGCTGGTTTGCTGTGGTTCTTCAAAGGTGAGTTGTTACCCCCTTTAATCCTTGTTTTGCTTAAGTGTTTGGCCCCCTTTTCATACTATTTTAGGCCTTGCTTTCAACTGAAAAAAGTTCTGTTTTGAAGTGTTTAAAATGGTTGTTTAAGGCTTTGCTTGAGTTAGGGGTGGTTTACCCCCTTTGGTGCCTTATTTGCTTTGTTTTATGCTACCTTCTAAAGCCTTTAAAACCATCTCTTTTTGGCCTTCCTACCACTGAATTCCAAAGGAATTTCAGTGGTGGAAATGTGGTCTTGAGGTCCCAAATGGGTGGGGGTTGTCCCCCTTCCTCTACTCTTGTTGGCTTGTGTTGATGGCTCATCAAAAGGGCATGCATTTCTATCTTCTTGAGGCTTTGTTTGAGTACTTTTTTGTGACTTTTTAGACCTGCCATGACTCTGTTTTTGGCTGTCTTGGTTGCCTCTTGCATGCTTCTAGTACTTGTAGTGTAATCCTACTTGTAGCCTTGCAAAGTAGTTTGTCTTTCTAGCATGTTTTGGCTCTATCTTAGCATGTTTTAGGCCTTATTCTAACATGATATAACTCTATTTTGGGTTAGTTTGGTTGCTTCTCACATGCTTCATGTACTTGTAGTGCAATCCTCTTAGTTAGCCTAATATGTTCTATACTTTGGACTACCTTTTAGCATGTTTTTGGCTCTACTCCAGCAGACTTTTATTCATATTTTGGCATGCTTTAGCTCTGTTTTGAGCCTTCTTGGTCGTATGATGCTTGTTGTGCATGCTTGTAGTGTAATAGCCTTGACTAGTTTTGAGTTTTGAGGTATCTTGCATGCTTGGCTTAAGGTATTTGCATGCCTTGGCATCTTTCAGAGTATTTATTGTTGCCGCACTTCCATGTTTTTCACTCTTTAGGTGCTCTTGAGAGTTGCACCTTTATGCCTTGTTTGTGAGCCAATGCATGAGCATCATTCTCTTGCCATCCATGCTATCATTTCAGGTCATATTAGCCACTATTTTGGCATACATGAGGTCTGTCCATAGTTGGTTTGGCCATTTAAACTTGGTATTGCATGCCTCTTGTAAGATGCTCTTTACTAGCTTTGATGTTCTTAGCCTCTAAACATGCCATGCATGCATTGTTCCTATGGTAGAATCTTGTGCATGCCATATTATCATTGATAGATAGGCATGTTGTGTGTGTTGCATTGTGTTTGGATTGGATGATAATCCAAACACGAGAAACGGGGGGCGTTTCATACTTGAAGTGATGAAACGCGCCTCATTTCTCAGCCGCCGACCCTCTTGATCAAGCATGATAGTGGTGGAGGCCCTTTGTGTTATTTGTGTGCATTCATTGACATTAAATTGTGCAACTTGGCCTCTTTGGCCATCATGCATTGAGATGCGTGTTTGGTCGCTTGAGAGCCGAGCATCGCACTCCCTTGAGCTTAAGAAATGATAGGAAGGGTGGTTGTGCACACATTCCCTTGCAAATACACTGCCATGCCTCTGTTTGTGCTCTGTTACAGCAAAAGGAGAAATTGCAGGAAGCAATGGCCGACCGGCTATCAAGGCTGCCGGCCGACCACCAAAGCTGCCGATCGGCTATCAACTTTGGCCGATGGCCATCAAATTCAGCCGATGGCTGTAGACACCCCATTTTTGACCGACCTTAAGACTCAGACGTCACCGATTGAGCACTTGGTGATGTTGCATAATGTGCTCGTTCAGAAGTTTCAAAGTTGCGGCCGTGAGCCCTGCCTCCGGACTTCCGAACCCTCTTTTGTACTTTGCCTCGGTTTGCGAACCAGGCTCGGTTTTCTTTATTTCTTTTCCTGAGGGGAGGGAGAGGTCCCGTAGACCATCTCTCAGTGGCCGTAGGCTACATTTGGTGGCCGTAGGCCATTTTTCCCATTTCGGAGTCCGGTTTCCGGTTTTTCGGGACCGTTGGCCGTGTGCCTCGGTTCGGGACCGCCTAACCACCTCCGTTTGTTCTGATTTTTAACATACATCTTATTTAATCCCTTTTGAGGGACACTGGGGTCTGAGAAACCCACTTCGTGGCCGAATGCCACTTTCGGTGCTTAACAGCCCATTTTCGGGACCCCGAACTGCGCGTTTTGGCCCCCGAACATTCGTTTTGCAACGGTTTTCGTTCATTTTTGGCAGGTACCTCTGTTTTATCACTAGAGAGGTCACTGAAGGGTGGGAGGCCAGCAATTGTTGCAGCAACCAGTTATGCATCCTCCGACGCCCTCCGGCGCCCGTTTTTCGCACTTCTGGGCTAATGTTGAACACCTTGGGCCCATTTTCTTGAACTTTGAACCACATATTTGTGATGTACACACATGGGAGGACCCTAAAAAATGGTGGCCGGCTATTAATGCTACTTGACCCTTTTGACCCCCTCCTTCCGGGCTAATGTTGAACCCCTTGGGCCCATTTTCTTGAACTTTGAACCACATATTTGTGATGTACACACATGGGAGGACCCTAAAAGTTGGTGGCCGGCCAGTAATTCCACTTGACCCTTTTGAACCCTTCTTTCCGGGCTAATGTTGAACCCCTTGGACCCACTTTCTTGGACTTTTAACCACAGGGTTGTGTTGTACACACATAGGAGGACACCATCAATTGGTGGCCGGCCAGAAAATCTGATTGACCCTTTTGACCCCTAGCCGGCCGGCTAGGGGGTGTGGCCGGCCGGCCACCTGCAGCAAAAGTACCAGGCCGGCCGAGCTCCTTGCACTGTTCCCTTTACAGCTGTGGGGCTTTATCCCCCAGAAAAGATCTTTATCCGGGGGATATTTTGTGGGGGAAAGTTGCTCTCCTTTTCCCCCACCTTTGCACTCCCTTTTTGGCCTATATAACAAGCAAGCTATATCACATGTTGGGGTTAGAAAAATTCTTCTTCAAGCTTCCATACACAACTCCATCTCTATACCTCTCATTTCCTTGAAAATTCCTAAGTCCTTAAGCACCATTTCTTCTACACCACCAAGCTCTACCATCACCACCTCATTTCCAGCAACAAGGAAGACTTCTCAAAGGCCAAAGGAGCTGCAAATTGGTCCAAGAAGCAACAAAAGTCTTAGTCTTCAAGGGTGAGTAACACTTCTCCTCTTTGACCCTTTTTCTTGATCTACTTATAAGCCCCACATGCTTTTTGTTTCAAGCTCCGGCCCTAACTGAAAAGGGCCCTCTTTTGAGCTCATCTTCACTTTTCATTAAGGGCTCAACCCTGTTTGAGCCCTCCATGATGCACTTGCTTCATTGATCCTCTTATATGCCATAATCTTGCATGCTATTTTTGGCCCATGAGTAATCTGTTTTTGAGCATGTTGTAAACTGATATTAGGCTTATTTTGAGCCCCTCTTCAACATTGAAGAAGGGCTCAACACCATTTGGGACTTCCATGTTGTACCTACCTTTATACTCCTCTTTTCTTCCCCATTCTTGCATGCAATGGCAGCCTACCATGATTTTGTTTTTGGCCATTTTACAGTTCTGAAAAAGTGATTATTTTGGTCCATTATTCATATTTCATTTAGGTCCTTTCATGGTTTGGGGCCTCCATATGCCACTTCATGTTATATCTCTCTTTTATTCCCCATTCTTGCATGTTTAGTTAGCCTACCATGATTTTGTTTTTGGCCATTTTACAGTTCTGAAAAAGTGCTTATTTTGGCCTATTCTACATGTTTTATTAAGGGTCTTTGGCTGTTTGGCGAATATTTTGCATACCTCATGTTATAGCCACTTTTGAGCCTCATTTTGCATCACATTTCTATCATGTTTGTATACTGATTTGAGGTTTACCATATACTGTAAATATTCATATTTTTGGTCCCTCTTCAATGTTGTAGAAGGAAATTTTTCAGTTTGGGTTTTTCTTATATCACTTGCTTCATTACCCCTCTCTTGGCCCCTATTCTTGCATGCCATTTTTGCCATACCTATGCTTGCTGTTTGGCCATGTTTATAACTGTGAAAGTGCCTTTTTTGGGACTGTCTAGCTTCTTTCTTTGCATTGCATGTCCATGTTGTGCATGTTTGGCATAGCTATAGGCCATTTCGGGTGCCTAAATTCGCATTTCGGGACAATTCCATGCATTTCATGTCATTTCGCCTCATTTCGGGACTGTTTTCCCCCATATTTTAGTTCTGAAATTCCATTAGAATGATTTCTATCCATTCCATGTCATTACATCGCATTTTGCCATCGCCTCGGTTTGCGTGCCCGTGTGCACGCATTTCGAGGCACTTCGTTTTTATCCGATGGCATCCTATGTGAGTGTGGCTGAGGCTCACTCATCTTGGTATAAGCCCATATCATGTTTTCATGTCATTACATCGCATTTTGCCATCGCCTCGGTTTGCGTGCCCGTGTGCACGCATTTCGAGGCACTTCGTTTTTATCCGACGGCATCCTATGTGAGTGTGGGTGAGGCTCACTCATGTTGGTATAAGCCCATATCATGTTTTCATGTCATTACATCGCATTTTACCATCACCTCGGTTTGCGTGCCCGTGTGCACGCATTTCGAGGCACTTCGTTTTTATCCGACGGCATCCTATGTGAGTGTGGCTGAGGCTCACTCATGTTGGTATAAGCCCATATCATGTTTTCATGTCATTACATCGCATTTTTCCATCACCTCGGTTTGCGTGCCCGTGCGCACGCATTTCGAGGCACTTCGTTTTTATTCGACGGCATCCTATGTGAGTGTGGCTGAGGCTCACTCATGTTGGTATAAGCCCATATCATGTTTCCATGTCATTACATCGCATTTTGCCATCACCTCGGTTTGCGTGCCCGTGTGCACGCATTTCGAGGCACTTCGTTTTTATCCGACTGCATGCTATGTGAGTGTGGCTGAGGCTCACTCATGTTGGTAAAAGCCCATATCATGTTTTCATGTCATTTGCATTGCGTATGTCATCGCCTCGGTTTGCGTGCCCGTGTGCACGCATTTCGAGACACTTCATTCTCATCATTCGACACCCTATGTGAGTGTGGCTGAGGCTCTCTCATGTTAGTATAAGTCCATGTTACCTTTTCCATGCCATTTTAGTCACTTGCATTGCATATACCGTCGCCTTGGTTTGCGCGCCCGTGTGCACGCATTTCGAGGCATCTCATTTTCACAGCATAGTGCATACTAGGTTGTATCTTAGATTGCATTCTGTCATTTTCTCGGTTTGCGTGCCCATGTGCACGTATTTCGAGGCATCTCATTTTCATAGCATTGTGTATGTTAGGATTATATCTTAGTTGAATTTCATGCATATCATGCATATCGCATCGTGTCCGGAATAGGAGTTAGCCCGGGCACGGGAAACGAGGTACATTTCGTACTCCGAGTGACGGAATGTGTCTCAATTCCCCAGTCACCGACACTCCGGATTATCCATGATGGAGTTAGGTTTTAGCTGTGTTTCATGTGCATTCATCCTATATTGAGTTGTGCATTTCGGCTCCTCGACCATCATGCCTCGGTATGCGTGATTGGTGGCACGAGGATCGAGACATGCATATATCTGTGCAAATACATTGCTATGCCCCTTTCCTGCTCTCTGTTGCAGCAAAACGAAGAATCAGCAACTTTTTGGGGCTTGGCACGCATTTCAAGAACAGGTGTAAACAGAGGCTAATTGGGGCATTCCGGTGGATTTCCGCGCAAGACAACCCGGACATGCATCATCCATCAGAAGCAAGGCAGTCCCTGGCTTGCACGCCAGTTTTATTTGCTTTCTTAGTTAATTCATTAATTAATTAGGAATTTGTATATTATTTGGACTGTAATATTTTTTTATTCGGGACTGCATTATTTATTCGGACCCTCTGCGCGGGGGCACAACTGTAATAAGTGTGCGTGTGTGTGTTGTATGTCTTCCAACCCCACGTCTTTCTTCCCTTTTATTTATCCGCTTATGATGGTTAGATTAGGGCATATTTCAATTAGCATACAGTATGATAGCATGTTTGCATTCATTCATCTGTAGGCTTCAAGCCTTGAAAGAGGCAAGGAATGAAATGGAGTTCGGCTGCTATTTATAGGCTTCAAGCCTTGGATGAAATGCATGCAAAAAGGAGGCAAAAAGACGAAAATGCCCCTGGGAAAAGGGCACGGCCGGCCGACCTCTAAAAATAGCTGGCCAGCCATCTGCTTTTTGCAGAAATGGCCGGCCAGCCATTAGCTTTTTTAGAAAACGGTTGGACACCCCCCCTTGGGAAGATAAACGGCCGGCCATGCTCCCCACATACTCACCTAGCTCTCTGCAAATTTTGAGGAAGATCGGAGTTCCCGGGACCTGAAAAAGTTCAAGAAACGTACACTTCCGGCCGCAAAATTGCTCCGTCGGGACTTCGGTTTCGAGTGCTGACATGTGTCTCATCATCATTCATCGAAATCAAAGTGTATCATTTTTGAATGAGCTGTAACCTTTCAAAGAAGCAGATCAGAGGTCGTGATCGAGTTACCTTCGCCAAAACACGCATTTCCATACTCGTTGTTTCACGACGAATGACACTCCGATTCATGCTCGTTTTGTACTTTCATGCACACGTCTTGCACTCTCATAGACATACTCGCATCGTCATGTACATTTCTAGATATTTGTATACCTCTGTGTTTGAGCATGCGTCGTCACACATATCTCATTCTTGCATAACGATGCATCCACTCACCAACACTGCGTGTGTCAAACTTTCGAAATCACATTGAATATATGTTGTTAGCATATTGTGCTTGTTGCAATTTCTCTCTCTTGCAGGCACGATATTGTATGTATGGTTCAATTGAGGCTGGTGCGACCAGACGAATCACGCAGGTATTGTATCTTCTCCGTGTGAGACATGGCGGGGATTGAATAATCCCCCGCGTTCTTAACTGCATGAAATGTAGTTGTCGCTTTGCATTCTTGCTTAAAATTGTTGCATCTATTTGCGAATACTTGCCTCATTACAGCTAGCTGCATTTGCACGATCATCGGGCTACCTTCGGCTTCTTGCATATCATTTGCATTTTGCCCCCTACCTGCGGGCATGCCTGCGGGCACATCTTTTTCTATCTTGTATGTTTGTCTGAGTCTTCGGCCTTGTCAAAAATGGGTCGTCTCTAGGCTTTGACATTCACTCCCGTCACTTGTGACTTCCGAGTTCTGTCAAAGAGGGGCAACTGTAGACACCCCATTTTTGACCGACCTTAAGACTCAGACGTCACCGATTAAGCGCTTGGTGATGTTGCATAATGTGCTTGTTCAGAAGTTTCAGAGTCGCGGCTGTGAGCCCTGCCTCCGGACTTCCAAACCCTTTTCTGTGCCTTGTCTCGGTTTGCGAGCCAGACTCGGTTTTCTCCGTTTCTTTTCCTGAGGGGAGGGAGAGGTCCCGTAGACCATCTCTCAATGTCCGTAGGCTACATTTGGTGGCCGTAGGCCATTTTGCCCATTTCGGAGTCCGGTTCCCGGTTTTCGGAGCCGTCAGGCCGTGTGCCTCGGTTCGGGACCACCTAACCATCTCCGTTTGCTCTGATTTTTGGCATACATCCTATTTCATCCATTTTGAGGGACACTGAGGGCTGAGAAACCCACTTCGAGGTCAAATACAATTTTCGGTGCTTAACAGCCCATTTCCGGGACCTCGAAATGCGTGTTTTGGCCCCGGAACATTCGTTTTGCAATGGTTTTCGTTCATTTTTGGCAGGTACCTCTGTTTTATCACAGGGAAGGTCACTGAAGGGTGGGAGGCCAGCAATTGTTGCAGCAACCAGTTATCTCTCCTCCGGAGCCTCCCGGCGCCCGTTTTTCCAACTTCCGAGCTAATGTTGAATACCTTAGAGCCAGCGTTGCCAACTTTCAACCACATATCTGTGATCTACACATCTGAGAGGCCCCTAAAAGTTCATGGCCGGCCATTAAGGTCACCTGACCCTTTTGACCCCTTTCTTCCGGGCTAATGTTGAACCCCTTGGACCCTTTTTCTCGAACTTTGAACCACATATCTGTGATCTACACATCTGAGAGGCCCCTAAAAGTTCATGGCCGGCCATTAAGGTCACTTGACCCTTTTGAACCCCTCTTTCCGAGCCACTGTTGAACCCCTTGGGCCCACTTTCTTGGAATTTCAATTACATGGTTGTGTTGTACACACATAGGCCTACCTCCCCAATACCTGGCCGGCCAGAAAAGATGGTTGACCCTTTTGACCCCTAGCCGGCCGGCTAGGGGGTGTGGCCGGCCGGCCACCTCCGGCCAAAGTGAGCGGCCGGCCGTGCTCTCCTCACTGTGCCCCTTCCAGCTGTGAGGCAATATCCCCCAGATATTTTCTGTATCCGGGGGATATTTTGGGAGAGAGTTTTCCTCTCCATTTGACCCCCCTTTTACACCCCCTTTCTTGACCTGATAACCAGCTGAGGACCTTCTTCTAGGGGGTTAGAAAATTTGATCTTAAGAACTCCATAGCCAACTCCATCTTCATCTTCTTCAATTCTTCAAAAACCCTAAGTCCATTAACCTCCATTCCTTCTATACCACCAAACTCTACCACCACTATCTCATTTCCAGCAGCTAGGAAGGGTTCTTGAAGGCCAAAGGAGCAGCAAATCCATCCAAGAAGCAACCAAAGTCTAGATCTTCAAGGGTAAGTTCCACTTTGATCCTTTTGACCCTTTCCTTTGATCTATTTCTAAGCCTCATTTCTTTTGGTTTCAAGCTTCGGTCCTAACTGAAAAGGACCATATTTTGAGCTCATCATCACTTCTCATTAAGGGCTCAACCTTGTTTGAGCTCTCCATAATATACTTGCTTCATTGACCATGTTGTATGTCATGATTTTGTATGCCTTTTTTTGACCTATGAGCAATTTATTTTCGAGCATGTTGTAAACTGATATGAGGCATATTTTGAGCCCCTCTTCAACATTGGAGAAGGGCTCAACATTGTTTGGTGTTTCCATATGTCACTTGTAGTTATATCCCCTATTTAGCCCCATTTTTGCATAAATTAATAGCTCTCTTTGCTTCTGTTTTTGGACCTTGGTCCGAACTGAAAGAGGTCTTATTTTGGCCTATACTTCATGTTTCATTCACACTTTTTTCCTGTTTGGTGATTAGTTTATACACTTCATGTTTTAGCACCTTTTGAGCCTTATTTTGCATCATATTTTTAGCATGTTTGTATACTGATTTTGAGGCTGCCATATACTGTAAATGTTCATATTTTTGGTCCATCTTCAGTGTTGTAGAAGGAAATTTTTCAGTTTGAGTTTTGCTTACACCACTTGCTTCTTTACCCCTCTTTTGGCCCCCATTCTTGCATGCTATGCTTCCCTTACCTATGCTTGCTGTTTGGCCATGTTCATAACTGCGAAAGTGCATCTTTTGGGACTGTCTAGCTTCTGTCTTTGCATTTCATGTCCATGTTGTGCATATTTAGTATGGCTATAGGCCATTTCGGATGCCTAATGTTGCATTTCGGGTCATTTCCTTACATTTCATGTCATTTCACTTCATTTCGGGACTGTTTTCCCCCATATTTTGTTGCTGAAATTCCATTAGCATGCTTACATATCATTTTCCATGTCATTCGCATCGCTTTTGCATCGCCTCGGTTTGCGTGCCCGCGTGCACGCATTTCGAGGCACTTCATTTTCTGCCATCGGCATCCGACGTGAGTGTGGCTGAGGCTCACTCATGTTGGTGTAAGCCCATTTGTCATTTCCATGTCATTTTATCATTGCCTCGGTTTGCGTGCCCGCGTGCACGCATTTCGAGGCACTTCATTTTCTGCCATCGGCATCCGACGTGAGTGTGGCTGAGGCTCACTCATGTTGGTGTAAGCCCATTTGTCATTTCCATGTCATTTTATCATTGCCTCGGTTTGCGTGCCCGCGTGCACGCATTTCGAGGCACTTCATTTTCTGCCATCGGCATCTTATGTGAGTGTGGCTGAGGCTCTCTCATGTTAGTATAAGTCCATGTTGCATTTTCCATGTCATTCGCATCGCTTTTGCATCGCCTCGGTTTGCGTGCCCGCGTGCACGCATTTCGAGGCACTTCATTTTCTGCCATCGGCATCCGATGTGAGTGTGGCTGAGGCTCACTCATGTTGGTGTAAGCCCATTTGTCATTTCCATGTCATTTTATCATTGCCTCGGTTTGCGTGCCCGCGTGCACGCATTTCGAGGCACTTCATTTTCTACCATCGGCATCTTATGTGAGTGTGGCTGAGGCTCTCTCATGTTAGTATAAGTCCATGTTGCATTTTCCATGTCATTCGCATCGCTTTTGCATCGCCTCGGTTTGCGTGCCCGCGTGCACGCATTTCGAGGCACTTCATTTTCTGCCATCGGCATCCGATGTGAGTGTGGCTGAGGCTCACTCATGTTGGTGTAAGCCCATTTGTCATTTCCATGTCATTTTATCATTGCCTCGGTTTGCGTGCCCGCGTGCACGCATTTCGAGGCACTTCATTTTCTGCCATCGGCATCCGACGTGAGTGTGGCTGAGGCTCACTCATGTTGGTGTAAGCCCATTTGTCATTTCCATGTCATTTTATCATTGCCTCGGTTTGCGTGCCCGCGTGCACGCATTTCGAGGCACTTCATTTTCTGCCATCGGCATCCGATGTGAGTGTGGCTGAGGCCCACTTCATGTTGGTATAAGCCCACTTGTCGTTTCCATGCCATTTCATTGCATTTTATCATTGCCTCGGTTTGCGTACCCGTGTGCACGTATTTCGAGGCATCTCATTTTCATCATTCTGTCATTGCCTCGGTTTGCGTGCCCGCGTGCATGCATTTCGAAGCATCTCATTTTCATTGCATTTATCATTGCCTCGGTTTGCGTGCCCGTGTGCACGTACTTCGAGGTATCTCATTTTCATTGTATCTATCGCCTCGGTTTGCGTGCCCGTGGGCACGCATTTCGAGGCATCTCATTTTCATTGCATTTATCATCGCCTCGATTTGCGTGCCCATGTGCACGCACTTCGAGGCATCTCATTTTCACCGTATCTGTCATCGCCTCGGTTTACGTGCCCGTGTGCACGTACTTCGAGGCATCTTATTTTCATTGTATCTGTCGTCACCGCGGTTTGCGTGCCCGTGTGCACGCATTTCGAGGCACCTCATTTTTAGCACTGTGCATGTTAGGATCGCATCTTAGTTACATTTCATGCATATCATGCATATTGCATCGTGTCCGGAATAGGAGTTAGTCCGGGCACGGGAATCGAGGTACATTTCGTACTCCGAGTGACGGAATGTGTCTCAATTCCCCAGTCACCGACACTCCGGATTATCCATGATGGAGTTAGGTTTTAGCTGTAGTTTCATGTGCATTTATCCTATATTGAGTTGTGCATTTCGACTCCTCGGCCATCATGCCTCGGTATGCACGATTGGTGGCACGAGGATCGAGACATGCATATATTTGTGCAAATACATTGCTATGCCCCTTTCCTGCTCTCTGTTGCAGCAAAACCAGGAATCAGCAACCTTTTGGGGGCTTGGCACGCATTTCAAGAACAGGTGTAAACAGAGGCTAATTGGGGCATTCCGGTGGATTTCCGCGCAAGACAATCCGGACATGCATCATCCATCAGAAGCAAGGCAGTCCCTGGCTTGCACGCCAGTTTTATTTGCTTTCTTAGTTAATTCATTAATTAATTAGGATTTTGTAATATTTTGGACTGTAATATTCTTTTATTCGGGACTGTAATATTGGGACTGTATATTTATTCGGACCCTCTCTGTGAGGGCACAACTGTAATAAGTGTGGGTGAGTGTGATGTATGTCTTCCAACCCCACGTCTTTCTCCCTTTTATTTATCCGCTTTTTTATGGTTAGATTAGGGCATATTTTAATTAGCATAAAGTATGACAGCATGTTTGCATCATTCATCTGTATTGCCTGCATCGGGCTCGGCGCATCATACTAACTGCATTGTACTTTCAATACCAAGTTGAATACATGTTAGTTGTAGCATTTCATATGCCATCTTAGAATAGCCGAGCCTACTATAGTTGCATTTTGCATGTGTTGCATTAGGCATTTCTGTACACTTAGGATCATGCATGATTTCTAATATAGTTTCTATTTTGGCTTGGAGTACTCGGTGAGTTTTATGCTTTAGCATCCTTGCATGTGTGTGAGTGAATGCCATGATAGTATGCTTACCATGAGGCTATGTGCTTATCCGATATATCTGACTGAATGCCTGTGGGTGAAGGTTGGGTTATCTGAATTGGAATAAATCATCAAATGTTTCAAAGCCTACCTGCGGGTAGCAAACCATTTTCAAAAAACGAACATGAAATGTTTTGTTCCAATTCAGGCGATCCAGTCTATATTTATATGCTGTGAGCATCACATAGTAACCTAGGCTAATAACCGGAATAAGAACTCACAATGTTTTCAAAAATTGATATCATGGTTAGTAGAGGCCGGTCTATGACCGGGCGAGCGGGGGTGCTCACGAAGTGACCTTCCCCAATCGTACCCAAGTTCCCGAGCCGAGGCAACTTTGGTGATGACGGACACGTGGCCTTTTGGCACCGAGTCAGGGTTTCCTAAATTTCCCAAAATAAAATATTTAGGTGGCGACTCTGTATCTGGCAAAGCAGTCCATGTTTGGCACTTCTTTCAAAAATCAGTTTTCCTAAAAACGATTTGCCGGATTTGGACTCCTTTGGTTCAGATTAAGAACCGTGACAAACATTGCGAGTCCGAGCTGTAGCGAGGCCCCCCGCGGGCCTGTTACAGTTTCTGGCGACTCTGCTGGGGATTTAGAGAACTTGACTCGAACTCATGATATCTGTTTTTGACTACACTTGTGTGTTTCTTTGCATTGCATTTGCATTGGTGCGCCTAGGACACCGTGTTTGCCATCTGCTATTCCTGAACGGTTTGCCGGAGGCTTGTCTTGTCAAGGCATGACCATAAGGCTGACCGGTTGTGGGCTCTGCCAGTATGGGAACACAAACCCCGGTTTTACCGGGGCACCCTTTTTGACCATTCGACCTAGTGCATATTCGGATCCATAGTGACCATTCCAAATTAGGACAGGTTGCTTACCCGTTTATAGGTTGTTTTGAAACCGCTATGTGCATAGTGAAACCTTAGCTCCTGACAAAATAGGACAGGGAAACCTTACCCCAACATAGGGGTGTTTTGGCTCTCACTTATCTGTTATGTGCTTTAGAGTGCGTCTCTACAGGAATGCATGTATCGGTATATGAGTTTGGGCATCAGGCCTGCGGGCTTCAGTTCAAGTATCGGCAGTATCAGGCCTGCGGGCATCATATCAGTATATGAGTTTGAGTATCGAGCCTGCGGGCATCAGTTCAGTATTGACAGTATCAGGCCTACGGGCATCAGTTCAGCATTGTCAACATCAGGCCTGCGGGCATCAGTTTTCTATTACGGGTATCAGGCCTGCGGGCGTCAGCCAGTATTTGAGGAATATTTATCTGCGGATATCAGATTCTGTTTTAGGGAACAATGATACAGGGATGATAATCAGTGTTTGAGGACAGTGTATACTTCAGCTTATTGACTGTGTGTTGATTATGCCCGACTATGTGTCTTGCATTTTATTTTAAGCTGTTATGCTGCCCGTTTATCTGTTTATTTATTTCCTTTTCGCTTTATTTATCTTTTGCTAGGTCAGTTTTAGCACGATTGCTTCCGACCCAACAGGCATTCCCCAAGCACCTTGGACGCGCGGTCGTCGGCTCCACCGATCTGAGGATCTAATCGACGGACAGCCAGTGTTCCATTCTTTACCCCCTGTTACAAGAAGGAAACAAAGGAAGCGCAGTACATCTGAATTGAGAGCACCAGAACAGTGGTATCCCCCACCAGTGGACAGTTGGACTGAGATCCCCCTTGAGACAAATCTGTCAGTAGTTCAGACAAATCAAGACAGTATGACGGCACCAACAGGAATTGAGGAGATGATGCGCCAAATGCAAGAAACTATGCAGGCCATGCAGCAAGATGCCGTTCGCCGGGATGAACTCGCTAAGCAACAGTCTGAAATTATGACCCATCAGGCTGAGCTGATTACCAGACTGCAACAGCAGAATGAGGCATCTGCTTCGCAACAAGTCCCTCCCCCGGCAAGGGCCCCATTACCTGAGAAGGCTCCTGCCGTTCATGACGTTCCTCCGAACACCCAGAATACCGTACCAACCATCCAGACTCTGCAAGAGGACACAAGTCTTCCAACGGGGCCTGTCCCGCCCCCAATTCCACCACAACTGTCCAAGGCTCATACATCCAATCACCCGGACTCTCCATCCGAGGACGAGGTTGATCCTACGGCTCTGAAATTGAGCAAACTGGAGAAGCTTTTCAAAAAATCCCAAGGGGCTAAGGCTATGCCGGATATCGGAGATGGATATACCGAGGAGGCCGTGACGCTCCCCGATAGATTCAAAATGCCACAAATAGACCGTTTTGACGGGACTGGTGACCCCATGGTTCATATCCGACTGTTTGCGGATGTCTTGCGGCCAATGGGCCTCACACGACAACAGAAGCTCTCATTATTCGGCCGAACCCTGTCGGGTGTGGCCTCCCATTGGTACGCAAGATTATCGGATGAGGTAAAGAAGAACTGGGATGAGATGGCCGAGGCCTTTGTCACACAATATTCCTATAATACGCAGATCGAGATCACAACCCGTGATCTAGAAACAACAAGGCAAGAGCCTAAGGAATCTTTCTCGGACTTTGTGATCCGGTGGAGGGCAAAGGCGTCAACGATGACTCTAAGGCCCACTGACAAGGATCAAATTCGGATGATTGTGCGCAATCTCCACCCCAAGTTAATGCAAAGAATGATTGTGGTCCCCTTCCCTACTTTCGCAGATTTACATGATATGGGGGTGCAAATAGAAGATGCTATGAGGCAAGGACTGCTTGACCAGGACAGAGAACAACCGAGGAGGACCTTCAATCGCAACAACAACGCAGGCCCGAGCGGCGCTGCAAATACGAGAGCCTCGGAAGTTGGTATGGTCACCACCACTCCCCCTCCCCCTCCAAGACCCACGACTGCCACACCATTCTCCGGCGCGTCCGGAAGCAACTCACAAAACAGCCGATTCCAACCCCGAGGCCAAAGAACCTTTACTCCACTATATATGCCTCTGACCAAAGTTCTAGGAATACTGATCAGAAAGAATCATTTGAAACCCCTGGAACCAAAGCCGTTACCAAATCCACTCCCCCCCTCATATGACTCGTCAAAATACTGTGCATACCACCAACAACACGGTCATGACACCGACCGTTGTTACAGACTGCGTCATGAGATCCAAGATCTTATTGACAAACAGGTGATCGCACCTCCCGACCAACCCAATGTTACGACCAACCCTCTCCCATCACATAACCAAGCTCCTCCTCCCAAAAGAATTAACTTTATCCAGACTGGGGTCGCATCTTACGATCCTAGCATCTACATTACTCCCACCCACCTACCCAAGCCAGAGGTGCTCCTCCCCGATTGCACTGACTTCTTGTGCATGGTGGACACCTCCAAAACCCAACCAGAACCGATGGTGGTGACCGTTGAAGGCAGGGCAGGGCAGATTTTGGGAGAGACCGAGTCTGTTGAATCTGGGACTGGGCAGAGTTTCGCTGAGAGAGCTTATGATCCGAGCAGGCACATCCTATCAACGAGCCGAAGTGGGCTAATTGTAGAATTTCCCGAGACAGGAGAATTGTGCATGATCCGAGAGGATGGATCTAGGCTATGGGCAGATGAGCCGACAACCATAGAAGAGGACTTTGCTAACTTGCAATTTCGCGATGATCAGGAGTTGGAGGACGCGTCCATTAACTGGAATGATTATGAGGGATCAGAGGAGGCCACTGGATGGCTTGAAGATCAACCGGATGCAGTGGGGGAAGCCCAACCAGAACAGAGCCCGGCAGGGGCAGAAACATCATTTGTGGCCGGAACGGCCGAAAATCAAGTTGTACCGCCGGAGAGCGCCGGTGTTAAGAATTCCGCTCAGGACATGGGCATTACGGATGTGGGAACTGTTGAACAAACAACTGTACTGACGCAGTTGGAACAAGCAAAGTTTGAGGAAGCTGAGAGAGCCAGAAAGGCGAAGGGCCCTGAGGGGACCGGAAGTGCTGTGTGCACAAAGACAGACAACGCTGCGAGCATTTGGACAGAGAGCACTGAAAGTGCGAGTAGACTGGAGCCGGACAGATGTCTGTTGGCTGCCAGCGGAATGTGGTGGGAAGATGACGATTTGTGTCTTGCCCACACCGATGAAGACTGGGGAAATGGCCAACCAGATGATACTTGGTATCTTGATGAAGTGGACCACATGACAAGAAGTGGGCGGTACTTCAAGCCCCCACACTTAGACCAACCCGAAGCATCCGGGAAAGACAGAGAAGTAGAGAGACAAAAGGAGAAGCAGATTGAAGACGAGGCTGTGTTGAAACAATTAAAGAAAATGCAAGCAGACATCTCCATCTGGGGACTGCTAATGGCATCACGAGTGCACAGGGAAGCTGTCCTATCTGCCATGGACAAGTCGAAACTTTCTATAGACACCACGCCTGAACAGCTGGTTGGGCTGGTTTTTCCGGGAGGAGGTTCCCCGGCATTAACTTTTTCAGACAAGGAGCTACCGCCTGAGGGCGCAAATCATAATAAGCCTCTCTACATCTCTGTGGAATGTAGAGATAAGTGGATACCGGTGGTACTTGTTGATACCGGGTCTGCGATTAACGTCTGCCCGACCAGAACGGCATATGCAATCGGGTTGAAGCCTGTAGATTTCGTCCCAACCACCCAAGTGATCAGGGCATATGACAATACCAGCAGAGAGGTGATGGGGACTGTTAAAATTCAAACTAAGGTTGGTCCAGGACAACACAGTATCGAATTTCATATCCTGGACGTTCCCGCAACCTTTAACTTACTATTGGGGCGACCGTGGTTGCACCAGGTCAAAGCAGTCTCTTCCACCCTACATCAAATGCTGAAATACCCTCACGGGAAAGGGGTAGCGGTCGTTTTTGGGAATTCATCAATCCATCCGCCGCCGGAAGTGTCTACACCCGTCTTAGAAATCGAGCACGGCACGGAGGATGTATTTTTGTCGGGGTTCACTTTGGCCGAGGCTCAAGTAGTGCAGAATGTCATGGCTGCGAATGAGGGCATGTATGTTAGTGCACAATCCATATACCTCATGAACAAGCTAAAACATACCCCTGGGATGGGATTAGGGAGAAGTGGCCGGAAAGGCGTCTCAGTGTTGGCCGAAGTGCCGCACAATCCTCACGCCTTTGGACTGGGTTATCTGCCCACCAAGGAGGATTGGGTGAGGAAAGGAAAAGAAATGGCCGGAAGGGCCAGGGCAAAGAAGGCCGGGAAGCCATTTGATTTAATGCACAGGCCCATCTGGGGTACCCTAAACGGACGTTTCGTCCGGGAGGGGGAAGATTTTCCATTCTGCGGCTTCCCGGAGCCATGGCTAAACGCGAAGGGGGAGCGCGTGCCTGGTTTTGAAATCTTCTTCGACATACAACTATCTGGGGATGACGTTGCCGAAGCGCAGACAGACCCACCAACTGAGACTGAGCAGTGTGAAGCAGTGGATCCTGAGAGTACAGAGATGGAAATGGGGGTAGCACTGGCGAGTCTACTATCAGATCCTCCGATCGGCCAAGAGTGCTCGGGGGATAACTCTTCGGTTTCTGTGATTGGAGATGAAATAGCTGCGGGCTTTCCAGCGTCGATCTTGGATGCATCTATCGCACCTTCTCTCATCTGGCAATATGAAGAAGGCTTTTTATCTAGCAGTTCCGGGTCAGGTAGTGAGCCGGAATCTGATTCTACCGAATCTTCTGCGTCGGAATCAGATTCCAGCTCGACTGAGTCTGAGTCCGGTATTCCTGGGGGTGATAACCCGGATACCACAGTCCTGTCTAGGTCATCTTTTTCATTTTCTTTTGAGTCTGTTGTAACAGAGGAATCTGACGGCTTGGAAGTATTTAATGAGAATGATGTGGATGTGGTTTCCGAGTATTTTTCTGTGCCTTTGATTTATTGCTTAAATCAGGATTTTCAAAACTTTGATGAAAATAGCGAGGAAGAAATTCCTCCAGTTTTGCAACGATTAATTGATCAAGAGCAGGAAAGATTTGTTAAACCTTTAATCGATGAAATCACTTCTGTGAATATTGGTACTGAGAAGGACCCGCGGCTGGTCCAGATCGGGTCCACGTTGTCTTCAGAGGAGTGCGAGCGCTTAGTCGCTTTATTAAAGGATTTCAAAGATGTTTTCGCGTGGTCCTATGAAGACATGCCTGGAATCGATCCTGAGATTGTACAGCACCGGATCCCTCTTGATCCAGAGGCCCGCCCTGTCAAACAGAAACTCAGAAGGATTCGCCCGGACTGGGCCCTCAAGATTAAGGAAGAGGTCACCAAACAAATTGATGCAGGGTTCCTGTTGGTGTCTGAATATCCAACTTGGTTGGCCAACATAGTCCCGGTGCCAAAGAAGGACGGCAGAATTCGGGTCTGTGTAGACTTCAGGGATTTAAACAAGGCCAGTCCGAAGGACGACTTCCCCTTGCCGCACATCGATGAATTGGTGGATTTCACGGCAGGACACGCCTTGCTTTCGTTTATGGATGGTTTCTCAGGCTACAATCAGATAGTAATGGCACCCGAAGACCGAGAGAAGACTGCGTTCACTACCCCGTGGGGGACATATTGTTATCGAGTGATGCCATTCGGTTTGAAAAATGCTGGAGCTACGTATCAACGGGCAGCAACTACAATATTACATGATATGATCCATAAGGAGGTCGAAGTGTACGTGGACGACATGATTGTCAAGTCCAAAGATAGAGAGGGCCACTACACCGCCTTACAAAAATTCTTTCAAAGGATCAAAGAGTTTCGGCTGCGACTGAACCCCCAGAAATGCACGTTTGGTGTTACAGCAGGGAAGATGTTAGGGTTTCTGATCACACAAAGGGGCATCGAGGTCGACCCTTCCAAAATCAAGGCCATCTTAGAAATGCCACCACCAAGGACTGAAAAGGAGGTGCGAGGCTTTCTAGGTAAAGTGCAATTCATAAGGCGGTTTATTTCTAAACTAACCTTGACTTGTGAACCACTTTTTGGTCTCCTGAAGAAAGGAAAGAAATTCCAATGGGACGGCCGATGTCAAGCAGCTTTTGAGCAGATCAAAGAGTACCTACAGAACCCACCCGTGTTGTCACCGCCAGAGCCGGGGAGACCGTTGATACTATACCTTTCAGTAACTGAGACCACCATGGGTTGCATGCTTGCGCAGGAATCAGAAGACAAAGTAGAAAGAGCCATCTACTATCTGAGCAAAAAGATGTTGGATTACGAGACCCGCTATACACCGCTGGAGAAGGCTTGTTTGGCCTTGGTATGGGCAACCAGGAAGCTGCGGCACTACCTGTTAGCCCACTCTGTAATGTTGGTTTCGCGTTTGGATCCCATCAAATATCTTTTCGAAAAACCAGCACTTACAGGTAGGCTAGCTCGTTGGCTGCTGTTGCTCTCCGAATTTGATTTGAAGTATGTGACGCGCAAGTCAGTAAAAGGCAGAGCGGTAGCGGAGTTCCTTGCCGACCACCCGGTTGAGGGGGATGAAGCGGTTGAGTATCTATTCCCAGATGAAGCCATTCTGCACGTCAAAGATGAAACTTGGACAATGTACTTTGACGGAGCGTCAAACCAGTATGGGTATGGGATAGGGGTGTTGCTGATAGCGCCTGATGATTCCCGTATCCCTTTAGCATTCAAGCTCCGGTTCAAGGTTTCCAACAATGAAGCAGAGTATGAGGCATGTATTGCTGGCCTAGAAGCAGCCCTAGAACTAGGGGCGAGACGAGTGGACGTCATTGGGGACTCGAACCTCGTTGTGTCTCAAGCAAAAGGAGATTGGAAGGTCAAAGAGGAAAGGATGATAACCTACCACCAAACCTTGGATTTGTTAATTCCTCGGTTTGAGAAGCTAAATTTCACCCACCTCGTAAGAGAGAACAACAGGTTTGCAAATTCATTAGCAACTCTATCTTCTATGATAGACATCCCGTCCGGAGTCCGGATGCGTCCAGTCATTATTGATCAGAAGTTTGCGCCAGCGTACGAGTCGATTTCCGCCATAGATGAGGTTCAAGACGGCAACCCCTGGTACTACGACATCTGGAACTTCTTGGAAAAGGAGATATATCCACTAGGGGCAAATGCCAAGGATAAGAGGGCTGTCAGAAGAATGGCTGCTCAGTTCGTTATCTGCGGGGGAAAGCTGTACAAAAGGGGTCATCTGGGAATGCATAAGCTCTGCGTAGAAGCCGAAGAGTCAAAACGCCTGATGGAAGCCATCCATGGGGGGGAGTGCGGTGCACACATGAATGGAGTAATGCTGGCCAGAAAGATCCTCAGACAGGGCTACTACTGGTCAACCATGGAGGAGGATTGCATTGGTTTTGTTCGGCGATGCCACAAATGTCAAATTCATGCAAATCGCATGAACATCCCACCGTCAAAACTATACAACATGACTTCGCCGTGGCCTTTTTCAGTCTGGGGAATTGATGTGATCGGAGCTGTTACCCCGAAGGGGTCAAACGGGCATGAGTTTATCCTGGTAGCGATAGATTATTTTACAAAGTGGGTCGAGGCCCAATCATACGCAGTGTTGAAGGCGTCGCATGTCGCAAAGTTCATCAGGAACAACATCATCTGTCGCTACGGGGTGCCAAACGAAATAATTTCAGACAATGGTTCCCACTTCAAGAAAGAAGTGATAGACTTGTTGGAGAAATACAATGTGGCTTTCCATAAGTCCTCTACATACAGGCCGCAGACCAACGGAGCGGTTGAGGCCGCCAACAAGAATATCAAGCATATACTACAGAAGATGGTGGAAACCTATCGAGATTGGCCAGACAAGCTGCCATTTGCTCTGTGGGGCTACAGGACTTCAATCAGAACTTCTACTGGAGCAACTCCGTATTCATTGGTCTATGGAATGGAGGCTGTTCTACCCATTGAGATTGAGGTCCCATCATTACGAGTATTGGCTGAATGCCGGATAGCCGAAGCAGATTGGCAGCGAAGCAGATTCGAAGAACTCATGCTCTTTGATGAAAGAAGACTGAAGGCACTGTACCACATCCAAGGCTATCAACGCAGAATCGCCCGGGCTTTCAACAAGAAAGTTAAGTCCAGGAATCTGAAAGAAGGAGATTTGGTGCTCAAAGACAACCGAGCTCCCATCCACGACCCAAGGGGCAAGTTCAAACCCAATTGGACTGGTCCTTATATCATCAAAGCTATCTGGTCAGGTGGGGCTGTGGTTCTGATGGATCTAGATGGCTTGGAGTTCTCACAACCGATCAATATGGACAAGTTGAAGAAATACTATCCTTGAGAGGCTCGCTAGGCCGAAAACCCGCAAAGGGCGACCTAGGCAAAATTCAGAGCACAAAAAAAATTAGAAAATATAAAAACTGAGCTCGCAAGGTTGAAAACCCGCAAAGGGCGGCCTTGGCAAAAGTTAGAGCGCAAAAGGAGAGTGAAAATACTCGAGTGAACCCAAGCCTGAACTACGTAAGACTTGATTCCCATCTTTGGGATACGTAGGCAGCTTCGTCTTGAAGTTCAGTCATAAACTTTTCCCCGATCAACTTTGTCCAATTCGATCATCTCAGTCATCTTTATCTATCAGCGTTTACCGTGATCTCTGGTACAGTGCTGTTCAAACTAGGGGCAACTTTCCGTTGCCGCGACGGTGCAGAGTTACTCAGACAAGGGGCAACTTTCCGTTGCTTTGGAGTGCCGCATTGTTCTTCAGACTAGGGGCAACTTTCCAGTTGCAAGGATCTGGGGTTGTGTATCTCAGTGACAGATTTTCGGCATGTCCAGTTCTGATCCACATCGAAAATGGTTTTGAAAAGTTTTAATAAAAGTTGACTTTGTTCAAATCAATCTTTTTATGACTTAGACCATTTTTGGACCAAAAGTGGAAAATTTTCAGTACCATAACTTTCAATTTCATTGATTTCAAAATAGAGTTCTCCTGCTCTTGTATTACAATCGAGGTTGCTTTTTAGTACAATCATAAAGAAAACTTGAAAATACTAATAAGCAATAAATTTGGGGCATAGTTGAATCAAGTATCTCTGTGTCCCACTCCAGAGTTGGACGGGATATCTGATACCAAGCTGGGCCCAACTTGTACCTCCTTTTTTGAGCCAATCCACATATTTATCTAACAAAGCGCAACTGAAGGTTGAAACAGGGGCCAGAAACTCTCTAGTCCTCCATGCCGTGGCATGTCTCTGGCCGGCCAGCTCCCATGGATGACTGGCAATGTTGCAGTGTGTCCCCTCGGCCTTGTCTTGCTCTTCGAAGGAGAACTCCAAGCATTACCATACAACAGGAGAGCCGAAGGCCTTCATTTCAGACGCGTTCCGATGCCCAGATCGTCAGAAGTACACCTTTTGTTTTTGAGCTTTTTGCTTATCGAGTTGTTGTACTTTGTTTATCAGTTGTTTGTCGAGCGGACGTGTTTTGTGTTTTGAGTCCTTGCTCTCTGTTTAAGCAAATTTTGTTAAAGTCTTGTTTGTTTGCATTGTTGCTTTTTGCTTATCGAGTTGTAAACTTGCTAAAGATTCTGTTATATCTTAGTAAGTTGGGTTGTTTAGTTTGTTGCGTCGGTTCACTACCTGATTTGGTGATTACAATGCGCATTACCATTCAAATTCATTTCTTGTGCAAAACAAATTGATGCGATACGATACTAAAAGTTCAAACTACAAACACCTTTTCAAAAGCTATTTCATTTCATCATGCTTTACAACGAACAAAAGGTACAGGTTTTACAAAAACAAAACTGCCTAACAATGTGCAAAGTGCTACAAACTACTAGTAAAAAGAAAAATAAAGCATGGAAATAACAACATCAAAATCCTCGGGAACGGGAACGAGAAGCCCGCCTGGTCCTCTTTTGTGGAACAACCTCCACACCATCATCAGAGTCGGAGCTGTCGTCCTCAGGATCCTCCTCAGCCTCGCCTCTGTTCCCCGAGCCAAAACCGGAGCCTCCCTCCTCGACAGATGTCTCGAACTGACGGTCGGTAGCCTCCTCCTCCTCCTCCTCATCAGACTCCACCTCCACAACATGAGCCCTGCGTCTGCGGACAGGTCTCCCTCGAGCTCCTCGAAATGGCCTAGATGGCCCGGCTCCTCGGGAAGGCCGAGATGACCCCTCCCCCTGATAAGGCCCGGATGGCCCAGCTCCCTGATAAGGCCCAGATGGCCCAGCTCCCCAATGAGGCCCAGGTGGCCTGGTCTGTGGCTGACCGGACCATGAAGGCATCTGAAAACAAAGAGTTCAATTCAAATACATCAGTCCGAATATATACATCAGATGCAGATACAAGCAAAAGCTACGTAAAGTGGGTGCATGTAAATACAGTGTACAAGTGAGGTGTGTGTCAGATGTGCTCTACACAAGTAGTCTATCGATGCAGTAGAAATCAGCATGTCATCAGAAGTATGATAAATGCCAAAAAATTGAAGGGTACCTGAATGCCCGCAACAGACAACTGTGCCTCCCTGCGTAGGACCATGCCCTCGAGTGTGGCCACCAGCTCAACCATCTCCTCCATGTACCCTCGCGATGGCTGCAAAAATGAGTTCATAATCATCAGTGAACAAATGAGTATTTAAACATCTGAAATGATGAATGACGAAAGTGGAGCGTACCGGCGGTGAGTCCGGATCAATGGCATATCGATCACTGGGCATCCGAGGCTCTAGTGGAACTGGAATCGGAGAGCTAGTCCCATACTGCCACGCCATCAACTCAGTAGGCATATCTGGCCATCCCAGATGAGGATGAATCGACGGGTTCGGAGGAAACGGTCTACTCCCACCTCTAGATGCGCCAGCCCTGCTAGAAGAAGGGATGTCTGTAGCCCGAGCCTGAGCCTGATCCGAGGACGACATACCGGCAGGTCTCATCATCGGAATACGAGCTTCTGTCAATGGAGGCATCAAATATATGTGACGGTAGGTGGCGTAGTCCCCCTCCGCAACATATAACAAAGCATCGCTGCCTAGCATGGCGCCGACTACCTCTGAGTAAGAGAGCCCGTCAGCGGTCCGCATACTAGCCGGAGGTACCGCGGGAACATCCTGGGAAAGATACCCCCGTACCTGGCACAGAAAGCGCTCCCCCAGGAACCAGACTCTGCCGACTGGCCCTTCGAGCAGGACCCTATACCGGGAGATGCCTGATGCTCCGGTATACTGAAGTAAGAGATCATCACCCAGAGGTGCCCAAGGCTGCCAAGTAATCTGCGGATGATAAATGTATAAACCAATCAGAAAACGAGAATATACAGAGCAAATCAAAGATGAAAATGAAAAGAACTGAAAGTTCTGAAATACCTCTGAGTGTCGCACAGTGTCGAAGTACTGTCGCAGGCGAACCAGGGTCTCTCGAGGCCTCGCCCGGTGCGGGCCCTCAAAAATCAATGAATATGGGGTCACGGGAATCCCCACCACCTCCAGCACTGGGGCTAACGATGGGAAATATACATAAGCCCATAACTGAGAAGAGCAGTGCAGAATGTAAATACGAAATGCCGAGAGCAAAATGCAGACTGTAAAAGTACGATGTGTGTGCAATGTACAAGTAATGAAGAGCAGAAATGTAAATCGAAGGGACAGAAAGTACCTCCCAAGCTCTCCAGTAGCCGCCAAGCAAATCGCCCCGCCCGCGGGAGGTCGCGCTCATGTAAAAGTAGAGGGTAGCCAGGCCAGCGCCACCCCAATCATATCTACTGACCTGTGATAGGTCGACTAGAGCGCTCAACAGATATAGCCCAATGGTGTTCCCTCTGTCGGCGAACAGGGTAGTCCCGAAGAGGAACATCAGGAAGCCACGAGTATACTGCTCTGTCTCCTCAGGAGTCTCGGGCATCATCTCAGCCCGCCGAAAATGGGAGGAAAACCAAGTATAGCGGACTCTCCCAGAGACCCTGTCAACAGGTGGGCGAGCCCCCAACAAATACATCCAGGCGGCCTCCCACTCGCCCATATCCTCATCGTATGGGATGGCCCAACCTCCGACATCAAGGCCGGTCAATACAGCAAAATCAAAAGGGGTCATAGTCATGTCCCCGGTAGCAGAGAAATGAAAGGAATTAGTGGTGTCCCACCATCTCTCTACCAAAGCTGCCATCAAGGTCCTCCTGGCAGGACAGCGTGACAACCCGGCGCAGAAGGGCCCAAACCCTGCCAAGTCTACCAAACCCCTGACGCCCTCCGGGAGCTCAGCATACCAATCCCGTGCCATGGTAGAACCATACCCTCGCACACTGCGGGAACCACCCTGCATTCAGAATGAATATATGTGTCAATAATGAAATAAATGGGCTGTGTGCCAATAAGATGAAATGGGCTGTGTGCCGACGAAGTAAAATAAACTACATGCAAATTCTATCTACCTGGGCTGCGTGTTCAGAGAATTTGAATTTTGGGCTGCGTGTTCAACTTTCAGTTAATTTGTGGGCTGCGTGTTCACTATCTACCTGGGCTGCGTGTTCAAAGAATTTGAATTTTGGGCTGCGTGTTCAACTTTCAGTTAATTTGTGGGCTGCGTGTTCACTATCTACCTGGGCTGCGTGTTCAGAGAATTTGAATTTTGGGCTGCGTGTTCAATTTTCAGTTTATTTGTGGGCTGCGTGTTCACTATCTACCTGGGCTGCGTGTTCAGAGAATTTGAATTTTGGGCTGCGTGTTCAACTTTCAGTTAATTTGTGGGCTGCGTGTTCACTATCTACCTGGGCTGCGTGTTCAGAGAATTTGAATTTTGGGCTGCGTGTTCAATTTTCGGTTTATTTGTGGGCTGCGTGTTCACTATCTACCTGGGCTGCGTGTTCAGAGAATTTGAATTTTGGGCTGCGTGTTCAACTTTCAGTTAATTTGTGGGCTGCGTGTTCACTATCTACCTGGGCTGCGTGTTCACTATCTACCTGGGCTGCGTGTTCAGAGAATTTGAATTTTGGGCTGCGTGTTCAATTTTCAGTTAATTTGTGGGCTGCGTGTTCACTATCTACCTGGGCTGCGTGTTCAGAGAATTTGAATTTTGGGCTGCGTGTTCAATTTTCAGTTTATTTGTGGGCTGCGTGTTCACTATCCACCTGGGCTGCGTGTTCAGAGAATTTGAATTTTGGGCTGCGTGTTCAATTTTCGGTTTATTTGTGGGCTGCGTGTTCACTATCTACCTGGGCTGCGTGTTCAGAGAATTTGAATTTTGGGCTGCGTGTTCAACTTTCAGTTAATTGTGGGCTGCGTGTTCACTATCTACCTGGGCTGCGTGTTCAGAGAATTTTTGAATTTTGGGCTGCGTGTTCAACTTTCAGTTAATTGTGGGCTGCGTGTTCACTATCTATCTGGGCTGCGTGTTCAGAAAATTTAAAGTGTGGGCTGTGTGTTCACTTTCGAATTCGGGCTGTGTGTTCGACAAATCAGTGTTTGAGCCGTGTGTTCTAAAGTGTGGGCTGTGTGTTCGCAATTAATTAATGAGCCGAGTGTTCAGAAATTCAAGTGTTGAAACTACATGTTCAAAGATGTAAGGAAAGTACTATGTCACAAGCTAAATGTTTAAGCATGGCAAGGGTGCGAAATGTAAAAAAACAGAGGATGAGGTAAATACCTCTCGGGCCTCGTGAGAGAGATGCTGCTCCGGCTCTCTGAGAAGCAGATCCGCAGGTGCTCTCTCGTCGAAACTGGTAAAATGACGGAAAACGGCACGTGGAAGAACGTGTACTGGTGGACGATACCTCCCGGGAATAAAAGGGCGAGTCCTCGGAGGTAGGGTCATGGGATCGAAGTCATCACCGGCACCTGAAAAGCCTCCACCGTGGGGAGAATTGCCCGCCATGTTCAAGAATCTGCAAAAGGGAAGCAAAAATGAGCAAAATGCGCAAAAATTGGAAAAGTCAACAAAAGTCAACTCTCGAAAAATAAAAAGTCAACAAAAGTCAACTCCCGAGAAAATATTCTAAATATTAAGATGAACTTACCTCAAGTGTTGAAAATGCAAAAAGAAGCTCCGAAGCCGGAATTTAATCGCTCCAAAGTGTTTAAAACTAAGTGTTTTTACGAAAACAATTTGCGCGAGGCGTTGGAAAACGCGCGTAAAACTCAAAACTGGAGAGAAAAGCGTTGAAAGAGGCAAGGAATGAAATGGAGTTCGGCTGCTATTTATAGGCTTCAAGCCTTGGATGAAATGCATGCAAAAAGGAGGCAAAAAGACGAAAATGCCCCTGGGAAAAGGGCACGGCCGGCCGGCCTCTAAAAATAGCTGGCCAGCCATCTGCTTTTTGCAGAAATGGCCGGCCAGCCATTAGCTTTTTTAGAAAACGGTTGGACACCCCCCCTTGGGAAGATAAACGGCCGGCCATGCTCCCCACATACTCACCTAGCTCTCTGCAAATTTTGAGGAAGATCGGAGTTCCCGGGACCTGAAAAAGTTCAAGAAACGTACACTTCCGGCCGCAAAATTGCTCCGTCGGGACTTCGGTTTCGAGTGCTGACATGTGTCTCATCATCATTCATCGAAATCAAAGTGTATCATTTTTGAATGAGCTGTAACCTTTCAAAGAAGCAGATCAGAGGTCGTGATCGAGTTACCTTCGCCAAAACACGCATTTCCATACTCGTTGTTTCACGACGAATGACACTCCGATTCATGCTCGTTTTGTACTTTCATGCACACGTCTTGCACTCTCATAGACATACTCGCATCGTCATGTACATTTCTCGATATTTGTATACCTCTGTGTTTGAGCATGCGTCGTCACACATAACTCATTCTTGCATAACGATGCATCCACTCACCAACACTGCATGTGTCAAACTTTCGAAATCACATTGAATATATGTTGTTAGCATATTGTGCTTGTTGCAATTTCTCTCTCTTGCAGGCACGATATTGTATGTATGGTTCAATTGAGGCTGGTGCGACCAGACGAATCACGCAGGTATTGTATCTTCTCCGTGTGAGACATGGCGGGGATTGAATAATCCCCCGCGTTCTTAACTGCATGAAATGTAGTTGTCGCTTTGCATTCTTGCTTAAAATTGTTGCATCTATTTGCGAATACTTGCCTCATTACAGCTAGCTGCATTTGCACGATCATCGGGCTACCTTCGGCTTCTTGCATATCATTTGCATTTTGCCCCCTACCTGCGGGCATGCCTGCGGGCACATCTTTTTCTATCTTGTATGTTTTTCTGAGTCTTCGGCCTTGTCAAAAATGGGTCGTCTCTAGGCTTTGACATTCACTCCCGTCACTTGTGACTTCCGAGTTCTGTCAAAGAGGGGCAACTGTAGACACCCCATTTTTGACCGACCTTAAGACTCAGACGTCACCGATTAAGCGCTTGGTGATGTTGCATAATGTGCTTGTTCAGAAGTTTCAGAGTCGCGGCTGTGAGCCCTGCCTCCGGACTTCCAAACCCTTTTCTGTGCCTTGTCTCGGTTTGCGAGCCAGACTCGGTTTTCTCCGTTTCTTTTCCTGAGGGGAGGGAGAGGTCCCGTAGACCATCTCTCAATGTCCGTAGGCTACATTTGGTGGCCGTAGGCCATTTTGCCCATTTCGGAGTCCGGTTCCCGGTTTTCGGAGCCGTCAGGCCGTGTGCCTCGGTTCGGGACCACCTAACCATCTCCGTTTGCTCTGATTTTTGGCATACATCCTATTTCATCCATTTTGAGGGACACTGAGGGCTGAGAAACCCACTTCGAGGTCAAATACAATTTTCGGTGCTTAACAGCCCATTTCCGGGACCTCGAAATGCGTGTTTTGGCCCCGGAACATTCGTTTTGCAATGGTTTTCGTTCATTTTTGGCAGGTACCTCTGTTTTATCACAGGGAAGGTCACTGAAGGGTGGGAGGCCAGCAATTGTTGCAGCAACCAGTTATCTCTCCTCCGGAGCCTCCCGGCGCCCGTTTTTCCAACTTCCGAGCTAATGTTGAATACCTTAGAGCCAGCGTTGCCAACTTTCAACCACATATCTGTGATCTACACATCTGAGAGGCCCCTAAAAGTTCATGGCCGGCCATTAAGGTCACCTGACCCTTTTGACCCCTTTCTTCCGGGCTAATGTTGAACCCCTTGGACCCTTTTTCTCGAACTTTGAACCACATATCTGTGATCTACACATCTGAGAGGCCCCTAAAAGTTCATGGCCGGCCATTAAGGTCACTTGACCCTTTTGAACCCCTCTTTCCGAGCCACTGTTGAACCCCTTGGGCCCACTTTCTTGGAATTTCAATTACATGGTTGTGTTGTACACACATAGGCCTACCTCCCCAATACCTGGCCGGCCAGAAAAGATGGTTGACCCTTTTGACCCCTAGCCGGCCGGCTAGGGGGTGTGGCCGGCCGGCCACCTCCGGCCAAAGTGAGCGGCCGGCCGTGCTCTCCTCACTGTGCCCCTTCCAGCTGTGAGGCAATATCCCCCAGATATTTTCTGTATCCGGGGGATATTTTGGGAGAGAGTTTTCCTCTCCATTTGACCCCCCTTTTACACCCTCTTTCTTGACCTGATAACCAGCTGAGGACCTTCTTCTAGGGGGTTAGAAAATTTGATCTTAAGAACTCCATAGCCAACTCCATCTTCATCTTCTTCAATTCTTCAAAAACCCTAAGTCCATTAACCTCCATTCCTTCTATACCACCAAACTCTACCACCACTATCTCATTTCCAGCAGCTAGGAAGGGTTCTTGAAGGCCAAAGGAGCAGCAAATCCATCCAAGAAGCAACCAAAGTCTAGATCTTCAAGGGTAAGTTCCACTTTGATCCTTTTGACCCTTTCCTTTGATCTATTTCTAAGCCTCATTTCTTTTGGTTTCAAGCTTCGGTCCTAACTGAAAAGGACCATATTTTGAGCTCATCATCACTTCTCATTAAGGGCTCAACCTTGTTTGAGCTCTCCATAATATACTTGCTTCATTGACCATGTTGTATGTCATGATTTTGTATGCCTTTTTTTGACCTATGAGCAATTTATTTTCGAGCATGTTGTAAACTGATATGAGGCATATTTTGAGCCCCTCTTCAACATTGGAGAAGGGCTCAACATTGTTTGGTGTTTCCATATGTCACTTGTAGTTATATCCCCTATTTAGCCCCATTTTTGCATAAATTAATAGCTCTCTTTGCTTCTGTTTTTGGACCTTGGTCCGAACTGAAAGAGGTCTTATTTTGGCCTATACTTCATGTTTCATTCACACTTTTTTCCTGTTTGGTGATTAGTTTATACACTTCATGTTTTAGCACCTTTTGAGCCTTATTTTGCATCATATTTTTAGCATGTTTGTATACTGATTTTGAGGCTGCCATATACTGTAAATGTTCATATTTTTGGTCCATCTTCAGTGTTGTAGAAGGAAATTTTTCAGTTTGAGTTTTGCTTACACCACTTGCTTCTTTACCCCTCTTTTGGCCCCCATTCTTGCATGCTATGCTTCCCTTACCTATGCTTGCTGTTTGGCCATGTTCATAACTGCGAAAGTGCATCTTTTGGGACTGTCTAGCTTCTGTCTTTGCATTGCATGTCCATGTTGTGCATATTTAGTATGGCTATAGGCCATTTCGGATGCCTAATGTTGCATTTCGGGTCATTTCCTTACATTTCATGTCATTTCACTTCATTTCGGGACTGTTTTCCCCCATATTTTGTTGCTGAAATTCCATTAGCATGCTTACATATCATTTTCCATGTCATTCGCATCGCTTTTGCATCGCCTCGGTTTGCGTGCCCGCGTGCACGCATTTCGAGGCACTTCATTTTCTGCCATCGGCATCCGACGTGAGTGTGGCTGAGGCTCACTCATGTTGGTGTAAGCCCATTTGTCATTTCCATGTCATTTTATCATTGCCTCGGTTTGCGTGCCCGCGTGCACGCATTTCGAGGCACTTCATTTTCTGCCATCGGCATCCGACGTGAGTGTGGCTGAGGCTCACTCATGTTGGTGTAAGCCCATTTGTCATTTCCATGTCATTTTATCATTGCCTCGGTTTGCGTGCCCGCGTGCACGCATTTCGAGGCACTTCATTTTCTGCCATCGGCATCTTATGTGAGTGTGGCTGAGGCTCTCTCATGTTAGTATAAGTCCATGTTGCATTTTCCATGTCATTCGCATCGCTTTTGCATCGCCTCGGTTTGCGTGCCCGCGTGCACGCATTTCGAGGCACTTCATTTTCTGCCATCGGCATCCGATGTGAGTGTGGCTGAGGCTCACTCATGTTGGTGTAAGCCCATTTGTCATTTCCATGTCATTTTATCATTGCCTCGGTTTGCGTGCCCGCGTGCACGCATTTCGAGGCACTTCATTTTCTGCCATCGGCATCTTATGTGAGTGTGGCTGAGGCTCTCTCATGTTAGTATAAGTCCATGTTGCATTTTCCATGTCATTCGCATCGCTTTTGCATCGCCTCGGTTTGCGTGCCCGCGTGCACGCATTTCGAGGCACTTCATTTTCTGCCATCGGCATCCGATGTGAGTGTGGCTGAGGCCCACTTCATGTTGGTATAAGCCCACTTGTCGTTTCCATGCCATTTCATTGCATTTTATCATTGCCTCGGTTTGCGTACCCGTGTGCACGTATTTCGAGGCATCTCATTTTCATCATTCTGTCATTGCCTCGGTTTGCGTGCCCGCGTGCATGCATTTCGAAGCATCTCATTTTCATTGCATTTATCATTGCCTCGGTTTGCGTGCCCGTGTGCACGTACTTCGAGGCATCTCATTTTCATTGTATCTGCTATCGCCTCGGTTTGCGTGCCCGTGGGCACGCATTTCGAGGCATCTCATTTTCATTGCATTTATCATCGCCTCGATTTGCGTGCCCATGTGCACGCACTTCGAGGCATCTCATTTTCACCGTATCTGTCATCGCCTCGGTTTACATGCCCGTGTGCACGTACTTCGAGGCATCTTATTTTCATTGTATCTGTCGTCACCGCGGTTTGCGTGCCCGTGTGCACGCATTTCGAGGCACCTCATTTTTAGCACTGTGTATGTTAGGATCGCATCTTAGTTACATTTCATGCATATCATGCATATTGCATCGTGTCCGGAATAGGAGTTAGTCCGGGCACGGGAATCGAGGTACATTTCGTACTCCGAGTGACGGAATGTGTCTCAATTCCCCAGTCACCGACACTCCGGATTATCCGTGATGGAGTTAGGTTTTAGCTGTAGTTTCATGTGCATTTATCCTATATTGAGTTGTGCATTTCGACTCCTCGGCCATCATGCCTCGGTATGCACGATTGGTGGCACGAGGATCGAGACATGCATATATTTGTGCAAATACATTGCTATGCCCCTTTCCTGCTCTCTGTTGCAGCAAAACCAGGAATCAGCAACCTTTTGGGGGCTTGGCACGCATTTCAAGAACAGGTGTAAACAGAGGCTAATTGGGGCATTCCGGTGGATTTCCGCGCAAGACAATCCGGACATGCATCATCCATCAGAAGCAAGGCAGTCCCTGGCTTGCACGCCAGTTTTATTTGCTTTCTTAGTTAATTCATTAATTAATTAGGATTTTGTAATATTTTGGACTGTAATATTCTTTTATTCGGGACTGTAATATTGGGACTGTATATTTATTCGGACCCTCTCTGTGAGGGCACAACTGTAATAAGTGTGGGTGAGTGTGATGTATGTCTTCCAACCCCACGTCTTTCTCCCTTTTATTTATCCGCTTTTTTATGGTTAGATTAGGGCATATTTTAATTAGCATAAAGTATGACAGCATGTTTGCATCATTCATCTGTATTGCCTGCATCGGGCTCGGCGCATCATACTAACTGCATTGTACTTTCAATACCAAGTTGAATACATGTTAGTTGTAGCATTTCATATGCCATCTTAGAATAGCCGAGCCTACTATAGTTGCATTTTGCATGTGTTGCATTAGGCATTTCTGTACACTTAGGATCATGCATGATTTCTAATATAGTTTCTATTTTGGCTTGGAGTACTCGGTGAGTTTTATGCTTTAGCATCCTTGCATGTGTGTGAGTGAATGCCATGATAGTATGCTTACCATGAGGCTATGTGCTTATCCGATATATCTGACTGAATGCCTGTGGGTGAAGGTTGGGTTATCTGAATTGGAATAAATCATCAAATGTTTCAAAGCCTACCTGCGGGTAGCAAACCATTTTCAAAAAACGAACATGAAATGTTTTGTTCCAATTCAGGCGATCCAGTCTATATTTATATGCTGTGAGCATCACATAGTAACCTAGGCTAATAACCGGAATAAGAACTCACAATGTTTTCAAAAATTGATATCATGGTTAGTAGAGGCCGGTCTATGACCGGGCGAGCGGGGGTGCTCACGAAGTGACCTTCCCCAATCGTACCCAAGTTCCCGAGCCGAGGCAACTTTGGTGATGACGGACACGTGGCCTTTTGGCACCGAGTCAGGGTTTCCTAAATTTCCCAAAATAAAATATTTAGGTGGCGACTCTGTATCTGGCAAAGCAGTCCATGTTTGGCACTTCTTTCAAAAATCAGTTTTCCTAAAAACGATTTGCCGGATTTGGACTCCTTTGGTTCAGATTAAGAACCGTGACAAACATTGCGAGTCCGAGCTGTAGCGAGGCCCCCCGCGGGCCTGTTACACCGGTCTATGACCGGGCGAGCGAGGGTGCTCACGAAGTGACCTTCCCCAATCGTACCCAAGTTCCCGAGCCGAGGCAACTTTGGTGATGACGGACACGTGGCCTTTTGGCACCGAGTCAGGGTTTCCTAAATTTCCCATTAAAAAACATTTAGGTGGCGACTCTGTATCTGGCAAAGCAGTCCATGTTTGGCACTTCTTTCAAAAAAATCTGTTTTTCTCAAAACGATTTGCCGGATTTGGACTCTTTGGTTCAGACTTAGAACCGTGACTAACGAAAGTCGAGTCCGAACTGTAGCGAGGTCCCCCCGCGGGCTTGTTACAGTTTCTCGCGACTCTGCTGGGGATTTAGAGAACTTGACTCGAACTCATGATATATGTTTTTGACTACACTTGTGTGTTTCTTTGCATTGCATTTGCATTGGTGCGCCTAGGACACCGTGTTTGCCATCTGCTATTCCTGAACGGTTTGCCGGAGGCTTGTCTTGTCAAGGCATGACCATAAGGCTGACCGGTTGTGGGCTCTGCCAGTATGGGAACACAAACCCCGGTTTTACCGGGGCACCCTCTTTGACCATTCGACCTAGTGCATATTCGGATCTATAGTGACCATTCCAAACTAGGACAGGTTGCTTACCCGTTTATAGGTTGTTTGAAACCGCTGCGTGCGTAATGAAACCCTAGCTCCTGACACAATAGGACAGGGAAACCCTACCCCAACATAGGGGTGTTTTGGCTCTCACTTATCTGTTATGTGCTTTAGAGTGCGTCTCTACAGGAATGCATGTATCAGTATATGAGTTTGGGTATCAAGCCTGCGGGCATCAGTTCAGTATTGACAGCATCAAGCCTGCGGGCATCAGTTCAGTATTGACAGTATCAGGCCTGCGGGCGTCAGATTAGTATATGAGTTTGAGTATCAAGCCTGCGGGCATCAATTCAGTATTGACAGTATCAGGCCTGCGGGCGTCAGATTAGTATATGAGTTTGAGTATCAAGCCTGCGGGCATCAGTTCAGTATTGTCAGCATCAGGCCTGCGGGCATCAGTTCAGTATTATGGGTATCAGGCCTGTGGGCATCAGCCAGTATTTGAGAATCAGTTATCTGCGGATATCAGATTCTGTTTTAGGGAACAGTGATACAGGGATAATAATCAGTGTTTGAGGACAGTGTGTTATTCAGCTTATTGACTGTGTGTTGATTATGCCCGGCTGTGTGTCATGCATTTTATTTTAAGCTGTTATGCTGTCCGTTTATCTGTTTATTTATTTACTTTTCGCTTTATTTATCTTTTGCTAGGTCGGTTCTAGCACAATTGCTTCCAACCCGACAGGCATTCCCCAAGCACTTTGGACACGAGGTCGTCGACTCCATCGATCTGAGGATCTAATCGACGGACAGCCAGTGTTCCATTCTCTACCCCCTGTTACCAGAAGGAAGTAGAAAAAGCGCAGTGTATCTGAACAGAGAGCACCAGTACAGTGGTTTCCCCCATCAGTGGACAGTCAGATTGAGATCCCCATTGAGACAGATCTGCCGGTAGTTCAGATAGATCAAAACAGTATGACGGCACCAACAGGAGTTGAGGAAATGATGCGCCAAATGCAGGAAACCATGCGGGCCATGCAGCAGGATGCCGTTCGCCGAGATGAACTCGCTAAGCAGCAAGCTGAGATTATGACCCAGCAGGCTGAGCTGATTACCAGGCTGCAACAACAGAATACAGCATCTACTTCACACCAAATCCCTCCTCCGGCAGGTGCTCCATTACCTGAGCAGACACCTGTTGTTCAGAACGCTCCTCCAAACACCCAGAATACTGTGCCGACTATCCAAAATCTGCAAGAGGACACAAATCTTCCAACGGGGCCAGCTCCGCCCCCGCTTCCACCACAACTGTCCAAGGTCCATACACCCAATCACCCGGACTCTCCCTTCGAGGTCGAGGTTGATCATACAGCTCTGAAATTGAGCAAACTGGAGAAGCTATTCAAGAAATCCCAAGGGGTCAAGGCTATGCCGGATATCGAAGATGGATATACCGAGGAGGCCGTAACACTCCCCGATAGGTTCAAAATGCCACAAATCGACCGCTTTGACGGGACCGGCGACCCCATGGTCCATATCCGATTGTTTGCAGACATCTTGCGGCCAATGGGCCTAACACGACCACAGAAGCTTTCATTATTCGGCCGAACCCTGTCGGGTGTGGCCTCCCATTGGTACGCAAAGTTACAAGATGAAGTGAAGAAGAATTGGGATGAGATGGCTGAGGCCTTTGTCGCGCAATATTCATACAACACTCAGATCGAGATCACAACTCGTGATCTTGAAACGACAAGGCAAGAGCCCAAGGAAACTTTCTCGAACTTTGTGATCCGATGGAGGGAAAAAGCGTCAATGATGACTTTAAGGCCCACTGACAAAGATCAAATCCGGATGATTGTGCGCAATCTCCACCCAAAGTTGATGCAGAGAATGATTGTAGTCCCCTTCCCTACTTTCGCAGATTTACATGAGATGGGGGTGCAAATCGAAGACGCAATGAAACAAGGTCTGTTTGACCACGACAGGGAACAACCGAGGAGGACCTTCAACCGTAACAACAATGCGGGCCCGAGTGGCGCTGCAAATACGAGAGCCTCGAAAGTTAGTATGGTCACCACCACTCCCCCTCCCCCTCCAAGGCCCATGACTGCCACACCCTTCTCCGGCGCGTCCGGAAGCAACACACAAACCAACAGATTCCAACCGCGAGGCCAAAGAACCTTTACCCCACTATATATGCCCCTGACCAAGGTTCTGGGAATATTGATCAGAAAAAATCATTTAAAACCCCTGGAGCCAAAGCCATTACCGAATCCACTCCCCCCCTCTTATGACCCAGCAAAGTACTGCGCATATCACCAACAACACGGTCACGACACCGACCGTTGTTACAGATTGTGTCATGAGATCCAGGATCTTATTGACAAACAGGTGATCGCGCCTCCTGATAAACCCAATGTCACAACCAACCCTCTCCCACCACATAACCAACCTCCCCCTCCCAAAAGAATTAATTTTATACAGACTGGGGTCGCATCTTACGATCCTAGCATCTACATTACGCCCACCCACCTACCCAAGCCGGAGGTGCTCCTTCCCGATTGCACTAACTTCTTGTGCATGGTGGACATCTCTAAAACCCAACCAGAACCGATGGTGGTGACCGTCGAAGATAGGGCAGGGCAGATTTTGGGAGAGAATGAGATTGTTGAATCTGGGACTGGACAGAATTTTGCTGGGAGAGCCTATGATCCAAGCAAGTACATCCTATCAACGAGCCGAATTGGGCTAGGTATAGAATTGCCAGAGACAGGAGAGCTATGCATGATCCGGAGGGATGGATCTAGGCTATGGGCAGATGATTTGACAGCCGCAGAGAAGGACTTTGCCAACCTGCAATTTCTCGATGACCAGGAACTGGAGGATACGTCAATCAACTGGTACGATTATGAGGGATCAGCGGAGGCCACTGGATGGCTCGAGGATCAACCAGATGCAGTGGGGAAAGCCCAACCAGAACAGAGCCCGGCAGGGGCGGAAGTATCAGTTGTGGCCGGAATGGCCGAAAGTCAAGTAGTATCGCCGGAGAGCGCCGGTGCTAAGAATTCCGCTCGAGACATGGGCATTATGGATACGAGAAATGTTGAACAAACAGCTGTACTGATGCAGCTGGAACAAGAAAAGTTTGAGGAGGCTGAGAGAATTAGGAAAGCTAAAGGCCCTGAGGGGACTGAAAGTGCTGCGTGCACGAAGATAGAGAATGCTGCGAGCATGTTGACGGGGAATACTACGAGTACAACTAAACCGGAGCCAGACAGGTGTCTGTTGGCTGCCGATGGAATGTGGTGGGAAGACGATGACTTATGTCTTGCCCACACGGATAAAAACTGGGGAAATAATCAACCGGATGACACTTGGTACCTCGATGAGGTTGACCACATGACGAGAAGTGGGTGGTATTTCAAACCCCCACACCTGGACCAACCCGAGGCATCCGGGAAGGATAGAGAAGCGGAGAAACAGAAGGAGAAGCAGATTGAAGATGAAGCTGTGTTGAAACAGTTAAAAAAGATACAAGCAGACATCTCCATCTGGGGACTGCTAATGGCATCACGAGTACACAGAGAAGCTGTCTTATCTGCTATGGACAAGTCCAAACTCTCCATAGACACCACGCCTGAACAGCTGGTTGGGCTGGTTTTTCCGGGAGGAGGTTCCCCGGCATTAACCTTTTCGGACAAGGAACTACCGCCTGAGGGCACAAGTCATAACAAACCTCTCTATATTTCTGTGGAATGTAGAGATAAGTGGATACCGGTGGTACTTGTTGATACCGGGTCTGCAATTAATGTCTGCCCAACCAGAACGGCATATGCAATCGGGTTGAAACCCGCGGACTTCGTCCTAACTACCCAAGTGATCAGAGCATACGACAATACCAGCAGAGAAGTGATGGGAACTGTTAAAATTCAAACCAAGGTTGGTCCAGGACAACACAGCATCGAATTTCATATCTTGGACGTTCCCGCAACCTTTAACCTACTTTTGGGGCGACCGTGGTTGCACCAGGTCAAAGCAGTCTCTTCCACTCTACATCAGATGCTAAAGTACCCCCACGGGAAAGGGGTAGCGATCGTTTTCGGGAATTCATCAATCCATCCGCCGCCGGAAGTGTCTACACCTGTTTTGGAGATTGAGCACGGCACGGAGGATGTGTTTTTATCGGGGTTCACTTTGGCCGAGGCTCAAGTGGTGCAGAATGTCATGGCTGTGAATGAGGGCATGTATGTTAGTGCACAATCTATCTACCTCATGAACAAGCTAAAACATACCCCCGGGATGGGATTAGGGAGAAGTGGCCAGAAGGGCGTCTCAGTGTTGGCCGAAGTGCCACACAACCCTCACGCCTTTGGACTGGGTTATCTGCCCACCAAGGAGGATTGGGTGAGGAAAGGAAAAGAAATTGCCGGAAGGGCCAGAGCAAAGAAGGCCGGGAAGCCATTTGAGTTAATGCACAGGCCCATCTGGGGTACCCTAAACGGACGCTTCGTCCGGGAGGAGGAAGATTTTCCATTCTGCGGCTTCCCGGAGCCATGGCAAAACGCGGAGGGGAAGCGCGTGCCTGGTTTTGAAATCTTCTTCGACATACAATTGTCTGGGGATGACGTTGCCGAAGCGCAGACAGACCCACCAACTGAGGTTGAGCAATGTGAAGCAGTGGATCCTGAGGGCACAAAGCTTGAAATGGGGGTAGCACTGGCAAGTCTACTATCAGATCCTCCGATCGGCCAAGAGTGCTTGGGGGATAACTCTTCGGTTTCTGTGATTGGAGATGAAATAGCTGCGGGCTTTCCAGCACCGATCTTGGATGCATCTATCGCACCTTCTCTCATCTGGCAATATGAAGAAGGCTTTTTATCTAGCAGCTCCGGGTCAGGTAGTGAGCCGGAATCTGATTCTACCGAATCTTGTGCGTCGGAATCAGATTCCAGCTCGACTGAGTCTGAGTCCGGTATTCCTGGGGGTGATAACCCGGATGCCACAGTCCTGTCTAGGTCGTCATTTTCATTTTCTTTTGAGTCTGTTGTAACAGAGGAATCTGACGACTTGGAAATATTTAATGAGAATGATGTGGATGTGGTTTCCGAGTATTTTTCTGTGCCTTTGATTTATTGCTTAAATCAGGATTTTCAAAATTTTGATGAAAACAACGAAGGAGAAATTCCCCCAGTTTTGCAACGATTAATTGATCAAGAGCAGGAAAGATTTGTTAAACCTTTAATGGATGAAATCACTACTGTGAATGTTGGTACTGAGAAGGACCCGCGGCTGGTTCAGATCGGGTCCACGTTGTCTTCGGAGGAGCGCGAGCGCTTAGTCACTTTATTAAAAGATTTCAAAGATGTTTTCGCGTGGTCCTACGAAGACATGCCTGGAATCGATCCTGAGATTGTACAGCACCGGATCCCTCTTGACCCCGAGGCCTGACCTGTCAAACAGAAACTCAGAAGGATTCGCCCGGACTGGGCTCTCAAAATTAAGGAAGAGGTCACCAAGAAAATTGACGCAGGGTTCCTGCTGGTATCTGAATACCCAACTTGGTTGGCCAACATTGTTCCGGTGCCAAAGAAGGACGGCAGAATTCGGGTCTGTGTAGACTTCAGAGATTTGAACAGGGCCAGTCCGAAGGACGACTTCCCCTTGCCGCACATCGATGAATTGGTGGATTTCACGGTAGGACACGCCTTGCTTTCGTTTATGGATGGTTTCTCAGGCTATAATCAGATAGTAATGGCACCCGAAGACCGGGAGAAGACTGCGTTCACTACCCCGTGGGGGACATATTGTTATAGAGTGATGCCATTCGGGTTGAAAAATGCTAGAGCTACGTATCAACGGGCAGCAACTACAATATTGCATGATATGATCCATAAAGAGGTCGAAGTGTATGTGGACGACATGATTGTCAAGTCCAAAGATAGAGAGGGCCACTACACCGCCTTACAAAAATTCTTTCAAAGGATCAAAGAGTTTCGGCTGCGACTGAATCCCCAGAAATGCACGTTTGGTGTTACAGCAGGGAAGATGCTAGGGTTTCTGATTACACAAAGGGGCATCGAGGTCGACCCTTCCAAAATCAAGGCCATCTTAGAAATGCCACCACCAAGGACTGAAAAGGAGGTGCGAGGCTTTCTGGGTAAAGTGCAATTCATAAGACGGTTTATTTCTAAATTAACCTTGACTTGTGAACCACTTTTTGGTCTCGTGAAGAAAGGAAAGAAATTCCAATGGGACGGCCGATGTCAAGCAGCTTTTGAGCAGATCGAAGAGTATCTACAGAACCCGCCCGTGTTGTCACCACCAGAGTCGGGGAGACCGTTGATATTGTACCTTTCGGTAACTGAGACTACCATGGGCTGCATGCTCGCGCAGGAGTCAGAAGACAAAGTGGAAAGAGCCATCTACTATCTGAGCAAAAAGATGCTGGATTACGAGACCCGCTATACACCGCTGGAGAAGGCTTGTTTGGCCTTGGTATGGGCAACCAGGAAGCTGCGGCACTACCTGTTAGCTCACTCTGTAATGTTGGTTTCGCGTTTGGATCCCATTAAATATCTTTCCGAGAAACCAACACTTACGGGTAGGCTGGCTCGCTGGCTGCTGTTGCTCTCCGAATTTGATTTGAAGTATGTAACGCGCAAGTCAGTAAAAGGGAGAGCGGTAGCGGAGTTCCTTGCCGACCACCTGGTTGAGGGGGATGAAGCAGTTGAGTATCTATTCCCAGATGAAGCCATTCTGCACGTCGAAGATGAAACTTGGACGATGTACTTTGACGGAGCGTCAAACCAGTATGGGTATGGGATAGGGGTGTTGCTGATAGCGCCTGACGATTCTCGTATCCCTTTAGCATTCAAGCTCCGGTTCAAATTTTCCAACAATGAAGCAGAGTATGAGGCATGTATTGCTGGCCTGGAAGCAGCCCTAGAACTAGGGGCAAGACGGTTGGACGTCGTTGGGGACTCAAACCTTGTTGTGTCTCAAGCAAAAGGAGATTGGAAAGTCAAGGAGGAAAGGATGATAATTTACCACCAAACGTTGGATCTGCTAATTCCTCGGTTCGAAAAGCTAAATTTCACCCACCTCGTAAGAGAGAACAACAGGTTTGCAGATTCACTAGCAACTCTATCTTCTATGATAGACATCCCGTCCGGAGTCCGGATGCGTCCAGTCATTATTGATCAAAAGTTTGCGCCAGCATACGAGTCAATTTCCGCCATAGATGAGGTTCAAGACGGCAACCCCTGGTATTACAACATCTGGAACTTCTTGGAAAAGGAGACATATCCACTAGGGGCAAATGCCAAGGATAAGAGGGCTATCAGAAGAATGGCTGCTCAGTTCATTATCTGCGGGGGAAAGCTGTACAAAAGGGGTCATCTGGGAATGCATAAGCTCTGTGTAGAAGCTGAAGAGTCGAAACGCCTGATGGAAGCCATCCATGGGGGGAGTGCGGTGCACACATGAATGGAGTAATGCTGGCCAGAAAGATCCTCAGACAGGGCTACTACTGGTCAACCATGGAGGAGGATTGTATTAGTTTTGTTCGGCGATGCCACAAGTGTCAAATCCATGCAAATCGCATGAACATCCCGCCGTCAAAACTGTACAACATGACTTCGCCATGGCCTTTTTCAGTCTGGGGAATTGATGTGATCGGAGCTGTTACCCCGAAGGGGTCAAACGGGCATGAGTTTATCCTAGTAGCGATAGATTATTTTACAAAGTGGGTTGAGGCCCAATCATATGCGGTGTTGAAGGCGTCGCACGTCGCAAAGTTCATCAGAAACAACATCATCTGCCGCTACGGGGTGCCAAACGAGATAATTTCAGATAATGGTTCCCACTTCAAGAAAGAAGTGATAGACTTGTTGGAGAAATACAATGTGGCTTTCCATAAGTCATCTACATACCGGCCGCAGACCAACGGAGCGGTTGAGGCCGCCAACAAGAATATCAAGCATATACTACAGAAGATGGTGGGAACCTATCGGGATTGGCCAGACAAGCTGCCATTTGCTCTGTGGGGCTACAGGACTTCAATCAGAACTTCTACTGGAGCAACTCCATATTCATTGGTCTATGGAATGGAGGCTGTTCTACCCATCGAGATTGAGGTTCCGTCGTTACGAGTATTGGCTGAATGCCAGATAGCCGAAGCAGATTAGCAGCAAAGCAGATTCGAAGAACTCATGCTCTTTGATGAAAGAAGACTGAAAGCACTGTACCACATCCAAGGCTATCAACGTAGAATTGCCCGGGCTTTCAATAAGAAGGTTAAGTCCAGGAATCTGAAAGAAGGAGATTTGGTGCTCAAAGACAACCGAGCTCCCATCCACGACCCAAGGGGCAAGTTCAAACCCAATTGGACTGGTCCTTACATCATCAAAGCTATCTGGTCAGGTGGAGCTGTGGTTCTGATGGATCTAGATGGCTTGGAGTTCTCACAACCGATCAATATGGACAAGTTGAAGAAATACTATCCTTGAGAGGCTCGCTTGGCCGAAAACCCGAAAGGGCGACCTAGGCAAAAGTCAGAGCACAAAAAATTAGAAAATATAAAAACTGAGCTCGCAAGGTTGAAAACCCGCAAAGGGCGGCCTTGGCAAAAGTTAGAGCGCAAAAGGAGAGTGAAAATACTCGAGTGAACCTGAGCCTGAACTACGTAAGGCTTGATTCCCATCTTTGGGATACGTAGGCAACTTCACCTTGAAGTTCAGCCATAAACTTTTCCCCGATCAACTTTGTCCATTTCGATCATCTCAGTCATCTTTATCCATCAGCATTTATCGCGATCTCTGGTACAGTGCTGTTCAAACTAGGGGCAACTTTCCGTTGCCGCGAAGGTGCAAAGTTACTCAGACTAGGGGCAACTTTCCGTTGCTATCCAGTGCCGCTTTGTTCTTCAGACTAGGGGCAACTTTCCAGTTGCGGGGATCTGGGGTTGTGCATTTCAGTGACAGATCTCCGACGTGTCCAGTTCTGATCCACATCGAAAATAGTTTTGAAAAGTTTTAATAAAAGTTGACTTTGTTCAAATCAATCTTTTTACGACTAAGACCATTTTTGGACCAAAAGCGGAAAATTTTCAGTACCACAACTTTCAATTTCATTGATTTCAAAACTGAGTTCTCCTGTTCTTGCATTACAATCGAGGTTGCTTTTTTAGTACATTCATAACGAAAACTTGAAAATGCTAAATAAGCAATAAATTTGGGGCATAGTTGAATCAAGTATCTCTGCGTCCCCTCCCAGAGCTGGACGAAGCATCGGATGCCAAGCTAGGCCCAACCTGTGCCTCCTCATTGAGCCAATCCAAGCACTCATCGGACAAAGTGCAACTGAAAGTGGGAGCAGGGGCCAGGAGCTCTCTAGTCCTCTATGCTGTGGCATATCGGGCAAGCTGTGCACCCCGGACCGGGAAAGCAGCTGGGTACTCAATCCCCTCCGGTGGGCAGGTCTGATCATGACCAAACTGACGCAGAAACCGGAACGGAAAATAGAATACGCAGTGGGTTAGACCAATCAATTGGATCCCAATCAACCGGGACATACTATAGCTCATTGCCGAGAGGTTGAGCCAAGGACAACGCCAAGCAATGCCGTCTGCGGATAAATTGCACATCCAATCGAACCACCACCTTTCGTCAAGAGCATTGACTAGGCGCTGCCGAAAGAAGTAGCCTCGAGCTGAATAGGCCGGGCAAGAGTCCACAACCTGCAACTTGTCCATTAACCATACCTAGGGGAGGGATGAAAAATGAGAGAATAAAGAACAGAGAGATGTACGATGAGAGAAAAGTAAGACAAGGGTTTTGTGAGAAAAAAATCGAGCCTGAGGGTCGAGTGATGTGAGCAAATATATATGTAAGGTCGGGTGGGAAACATTACCTGCAACAGCAGTGGACTCCCGGCAAACCTAGTCGCCTCCCGGCGATAGACAGAATCTAAGCCCATCAGTGTCTCGGCCAAGGTCATGGCAATACAGCTCTTTCCTTCTCTCAAACCCTGGGCGACTTCAATCAGGCGAACGCTAGCCCCGCTGAAGCCTGAGGGAAGCAGAAAGTGAGACAACAAACATAAGCAGAGGGCGTGTTGCCGGAAACCCTGCCAATAATGGTTGCTGCGGTCACCGGCATCGGAAAAACGATGGATCAAGCTGAGGATGTCCAGTTCCCCACTGCAGATCAGAGATCGAGCATCATGCGCCGTGAGCCCACACATCCGCCCTAAAGCCTGGGCGTGGCCAAAACGGAGCTGGGGCAAGATCACTTCAGAGCATTCAGACTCCATCAAAACCTGAAAATCTTCGAAAGTGGGACACATCTCTTGGCTGCCAAAGCTAAAAACATGCGTCACTGGATTCCAGAACCTTGCCGCGGCATGGAGAAAAGGAAGCTGTAGCGGAGTACGGCTCAGCGTGAATAGTGCATTCAAGCCGAAACCCCAGAAATTCAGCTTTTCCGAGCCATCTAGAGAAGAGATCCAAGATGTGACATTTTCTGCAAGAAACGCCTCCATCTTTGTCTAAAACTAAGATAAAATGAATGTTCCCGAAGTTGAGGCTTTTATAGAAGGAAAAACACTATTCACGGGGACACGTGTCAAAAACCAGGAGGCTGCAGGACTGAGTGGCCGGCCGGCCACCTTTTCTGGCTGGCCAGCCATTTACTTTTTACAAAACTGGCCGGCCAGCTGTCTCTCTCCACAAAAATGGCCGGCCGGCTCCCAAAGATGGCCGGCAATGCTGCAGTGTATCCCCTTTGGCCCTGTTTTACCCTTTGAGGAAAGTTTCAAACATTTCCATGCAACGGGAGAGTCAAAGGCCTTCATTTCGGATGCGTTCCGGTACCCAGATCGTCCGAAGTACACTCTGTTATTGCTGAGCTTTGATTATCGAGTTGTAGTTTTGATTATCGAGTTGTTGTTTTGCTTATCGAGTTGTTTGTCGAGCGGACGTGTTTCGTGTTTTTGAGTCATTGCGCTCTGTTCAAGCAATCTTTGTTAAAATCTTGTTTATGTGCGTTGTTAACGTTGTTGCATTTTGCTTATCGAGTTGTAAACTTCCTAAGGTTCTGTTATATCTTAGTAAGTTGAGTTGCTTAGTTTGTTGCGTCGGTTCACTACCTGACTTGGTGATTACACAATGCACATTTCCATTCAATTTCATTCTTGTGCAAAATAAATGATGCGATACGATGCTAAAAGTTTAAAATACAAACACCTTTTCAAAAGCTATTTCATTCCATCATGCTTTACAACAAACAAAGGTACAAGTTTTACAAAAAATAAAACTGCCTAACAATGTGCAAAGTGCTACAAACTACTAGCAAAAAGAAAAATAAAGCAGGAAATAGCAACATCAATGTCCTCAGGAGCGGGAACGAGAAGCACTCCTCATCCTCTTCTGCGGGACAATCTCCGTACCATCATCATCATCTGAGTCAGAGCTGTCATCCTCAGGATCCCCCTCAGCCTCACCTCTGTTCCCCGAACCAAAACCGGAGCCCCCCTCCTCAGCAGATGTCTCTGACTGACGGTCGGTAGCCTCCTCCTCCTCCTCAGCATCCTCCTCCTCCTCATCAGGCTCCACCTCTACAACGTGAGCCCTGCGTCTGTGGACAGGCCCTCCTCGAGCTCCTCGAAAAGGCCTAGATGGCCCGGCTCCTCGGGAAGGCCGAGATGGTCCCGCCCCCTGAAAAGGCCCAGATGGCCCAGCTCCCCAAGGAGGCCCGGGTGGCCTGGCCTGCGACTGACCGGACCATGAAGGCATCTGAAAACAAAAAGTTCAATTCAAATACATCAGTCCGAATATATACATCAGATGCAGATACAAGCAAAGGCTACGTGAAGTGGGTGCATGTAAATGCAGTGTCCAAGTGGGGTGTGTGTCAGATGTGCTCTACACAAGTAGTCTATCGATGCAGTAGAAATCAACATGTCATCAGAAGTATGATAAATGCCAGAAAACTGAAGGATACCTAAATGCCCGCGACAGACAACTGTGCCTCCCTACGCAGGACCATGCCCTCGAGTGTGGCCACCAGTCCAACCACCTCCTCCATGTACCCTAGCGGTGGCTGCAAATATGAGCTCATAGTCATCAGTGAACAAAAGATGTCTAAACATCTAAATGATGAATGAAAAACAGTGGAGCATACCAGCGGTGAGTCAGGATCAATGGCGTATCGATCACTGGGCATCGGAGGCTCTAGCGGGATCGGGGTCGGAGAGATAGCCCCATACTACCACGCCATCAACTCAGTAGGCATATCTGGCCATCCAGGATGAGGATAAGCCGACGGAGTCGGAGGAACCGGTCTACTCCCACCTCTGGATGTACCAGCCCTGCTAGTAGAAGGGGCGTCTGCAGCCCGAGCCCGAGCCTGGCCCGAGGATGACATACCGGCAGGCCTCATCATCGGAATACGAGCTCCCGTCAATGGAGGCATCAAATATATGTGACGGTAAGTGGCGTAGTCCCCCTCCTCAATATGTAGTAAAGCATCACTACCCAGCATGGCACCGACTACCTCCGAGTAAGAGAGCCTGTCAGCAGTCCGCATACTGACTGGGGGTACTGCGGGAGGATCCTGAGAAAGATACCCCCATACCTGGCGCAGAAAGCGTTCCCCCAGGGACCATACCCTGCCAACCGGCCCTTCAAGCAGGACCCTATACTGGGAGATGTCTGACCTTCCGGTATACTGAAGTCGGAGACCATCACCCAGGGGCGCCCAAGGCTGCCATGTGATCTGCGGATGATAAATGCATAAACCAATCAGAAATCGAGAATATACAGAGCAAATCAAAGATGAAAATGAAAGGAACTGAAAGCTCAGAGGTACCTCTGAATGTCGCACAGTGTCAAAGTACTGTCGCAGGTAAAGGAGGGTCTCTCGAGGTCTCGGCCGGTGCGGGCCCTCGAACACCAATGAATATGGGGTCATGGGAATCCCTGCCACCTCCAGCTCTGGGGCTAATGATGGGAAGTATACATAAACCCATAGCTGAGAAAAGCAGTGCAGAATGTAAGTACGAAATGCTGAGAGCAAAATACAGACTGTAAAAGTGCGCTGTGAGTGCAATGTACAAGTAATGAGAAGCAGAAATGTAAATCAAGGGGACAGAAAAGTACCTCCCAGGCTCTCCAGTAGCCGCCAAGTAAATCGCCCCGCCCGCGGGAGGTCGCGCTCATATAAAAGCAAAGGGTAGCCAGGTCGGCGCCACCCCAGTCATATCGATGGACCTGTGATAGGTCAACCAGAGCGCTCAGCAGGTATAACCCGACTGTGTTCCCTCTGTCGGCGAACAGGGTAGTCCCGAAGAGGAACATAAGGAAACCACGGGCATACTGCTCTGTCTCCTCGGGAGTCTCGGGCACCATCTCCGCCCGCCGGAAGTGGGAAGAGAACCAAGTGTATCGGACTCTCCCAGAAACCCTGTCAACAGGCGGGCGAGCCCCCAATAGATACATCCAAGCGGCCTCCCACTCGCCCATATCCTCATCGTAGGGGATGGACCAACCTCCGATGTCTAAGCCAGTCAACACAGCGAAGTCTAGGGGCGTCATGGTCATGTCCCCGGTAGCAGAGAAATGAAAGGAGTTGGTGGTGTCCCACCATCTCTCTACCAAGGCTGCCATCAGTGTCCTCCTGGCAGGACAACGTGACAACCCGACGCAGAAGGGCCCAAACCCTGCCAAGTCTACCAAGTCTCGGACACACTCCGGGAGCTCAGCATACCAGTCCCGCGCGATGGTGGAACCATACCCCCGCACACTGCGGGAACCAACCTGCATTCAGAATGAATACATGTGTCAATAATGGAATGAAATGGGCTATGTGCCAATGAGATGAAATGGGCCGTGTGCCAATGAGATGAAATGGGCTGTGTGCCAATGAAATGAATGGGCTGTGTGCCAATGAGATGAAATGGGCTGTGTGCCAATGAGATGAAATGGGCTGTATGCCGATGAAGTGAAATAAGCTACATGCAAATTCTAGTGTGGGCTGCGTGTTCACTTTTTAATCTGGGCTGCGTGTTCAGAAAATTTGAAGTTTGGGCTGCGTGTTCAACTTTCTATCAGTGTGGGCTGCGTGTTCAAAAAATTTGAAGTTTGGGCTGCGTGTTCAACTTTCTATCAGTGTGGGCTGCGTGTTCACTATTTAATCTGGGCTGCGTGTTCAGAAAATTTGAAGTTTGGGCTGCGTGTTCAACTTTCTATCAGTGTGGGCTGCGTGTTCACTATTTAATCTGGGCTGCGTGTTCAGAAAATTTGAAGTTTGGGCTGCGTGTTCAACTTTCTATCAGTGTGGGCTGCGTGTTCACTATTTAATCTGGGCTGCGTGTTCAGAAAATTTGAAGTTTGGGCTGCGTGTTCAACTTTCTATCAGTGTGGGCTGCGTGTTCACTTTTTATTCTGGGCTGCGTGTTCAGAAAATTTGAAGTTTGGGCTGCGTGTTCAACTTTCTATCAGTGTGGGCTGCGTGTTCACTATTTAATATGGGCTGCGTGTTCAGAAAATTTGAAGTTTGGGCTGCGTGTTCAACTTTCTATCAGTGTGGGCTGCGTGTTCACTATTTAATCTGGGCTGCGTGTTCAGAAAATTTGAAGTTTGGGCTGCGTGTTCAACTTTCTATCAGTGTGGGCTGCGTGTTCACTATTTAATCTGGGCTGCGTGTTCAGAAAATTTGAAGTTTGGGCTACGTGTTCAACTTTCTATCAGTGTGGGCTGCGTGTTCACTATTTAATCTGGGCTGCGTGTTCAGAAAATTTGAAGTTTGGACTGCGTGTTCAACTTTCTATCAGTGTGGGCTGCGTGTTCACTATTTAATCTGGGCTGCGTGTTCAGAAAAATTTGAAGTTTGGACTGCGTGTTCAACTTTCTATCAGTGTGGGCTGCGTGTTCACTATTTAATCTGGGCTGCGTGTTCAGAAAATTTAAACTTTGGGCTGCGTGTTCAACTTTCTATCAGTGTGGGCTGCGTGTTCACTATTTAATCTGGGCTGCGTGTTCAGAAAATTTGAAGTTTGGGCTGCGTGTTCAACTTTCTATCAGTGTGGGCTGCGTGTTCACTATTTAATCTGGGCTGCGTGTTCAGAAAAATTGAAGTTTGGGCTGCGTGTTCAACTTTCTATCAGTGTGGGCTGCGTGTTCACTATTTAATCTGGGCTGCGTGTTCAGAAAATTTGAAGTTTGGGCTGCGTGTTCAACTTTCTATCAGTGTGGGCTGCGTGTTCACTATTTAATCTGGGCTGCGTGTTCAGAAAATTTGAAGTTTGGGCTGCGTGTTCAACTTTCTATCAGTGTGGGCTGCGTGTTCACTATTTAATCTGGGCTGCGTGTTCAGAAAATTTGAAGTTTGGGCTGCGTGTTCAACTTTCTATCAGAGTGGGCTGCGTGTTCACTATTTAATCTGGGCTGCGTGTTCAGAAAATTTGAAGTTTGGGCTGCGTGTTCAACTTTCTATCAGTGTGGGCTGCGTGTTCACTATTTAATCTGGGCTGCGTGTTCAGAAAAATTTGAAGTTTGGACTGCGTGTTCAACTTTCTATCAGTGTGGGCTGCGTGTTCACTATTTAATCTGGGCTGCATGTTCAGAAAATTTAAAGTTTGGGCTGCGTGTTCAACTTTCTATCAGTGTGGGCTGCGTGTTCACTATTTAATCCGGGCTGCGTGTTCAGAAAATTTGAAGTTTGGGCTGCGTGTTCAACTTTCACTTAGCGTGGGCTGCGTGTTCACTACTCTAATCTGGGCTGCGTGTTCAAAAAATTTAAAGTTTGGGCTGCGTGTTCAAATTTCAACTAGTGTGGGCTGCGTGTTCACTACTCTAATCTGGGCTGCGTATTCAGAAAATTTAAAGTGTGGACTGTGTGTTCACTTTCGAATTCGGGCTGTGTGTTCGACAAATCAGTGTTTGAGCCGTGTGTTCGCCTCTTAACTAATGTGTACTGTGCGTTCGCAATTAATTAATGAGCCGAGTGTTCAGAAATTCGAGTGTTGAAACTACGTGTTCAGGATGCAAGCAAAGTACTATGTCATAAGCTAAACTGCATGTTCAAGCATGGCAAAGGTGCGAAAATGTACGAAAAATACAGAAAATGAGGAAAATACCTCTCGGGCCTCATGAGAGAGGTGATGCTCCGGCTCTCGGAGAAGCAGATCCCCGGGTGCTCGCTCGTCAAAGCTAGTAAAGTGACGGAAGACAGCACGAGGGAGGACATGTGCTGGCGGACGGTACCTCCCGGGAATAAAAGGTCGGGTCCTCGGGGATAGAGTCATGGGATCGAAATCATCTCCGGCACCTGGAAAACCTCCGCCGTGGGGAGAATTGCCCGCCATTTTCAAAAGATCTGCAAAGGCAGCAAAAATGAGCAAAATGAGCCGAAATTGGAAAAAGTCAACAAAAGTCAACTCTCGGGAAATGAAAAGTCAACGAAAGTCAACTCCCGAGAAAATCTTCCAAATATTGAGGCAAACTTACTTCAAGTGGCGAAAATGGGAAAAAATGCTCCGAAACCGAAATTTAATCGCTTCAAAGTGCTTGAAACTGAATTTTTTTGCGAAAACAATTTGCACGGGGCGTTGGAAAACGCGTAGGAAACTCAGATCTGGAGAAGAAAAGTGTTGTAGGAGGCAAGAAAGGAAGGGGCCTCGGCTGCCTTTTATAGGCTCAAGGTCTTGGTTGAAGGAGCATCAAAAAGGAGGTGAAAAAGACCAAACTGCCCTCGGATCTGGGCATATGGCCGGCCGGCCCCCTTTTCTAGCCGGCCAGCCATTTCCTTTTTGGAAAACTGGCCGGCCAGCTATCTGCTTTATGGAAAACCGGTTGGCCACCTCCCCTCTCCCATATAACCGGCCGGCCATGTCCCCCACATGCTCACCTAGCTCCCTGCAAATTTTGAGGAAGATCGGAGTTCCCGGGACCTGAAAAAGTTCAAGAAAAGTACACTTCCGGTCGCGAAATAGCTCCGCCGGGACTTCAGCTTCAAGTTCTGACATATGTCTCATCATCATTCATCGAAATCGAAGTATATCCTTTTTGAATGAGTTGTAGCCTTTCCGGGAAGCGGATCAGAGGCCGTGATCGAGTTACCTTCGCCGAAACACGCGTTTCCGTACTCGTTGTTTCATAACAAACGGGCACCCTGATTCATGCTCGTGTCACATTATCTTGCATTCTCATGAGCATACCTGCATTAACATGCACATTTCTTGATATTGGCATACCTCCATGTTTGAGCATGCGTTGTCACGCCCGTTCCTTTCTCGCATCGCGATGCATACACTCACCGACACTGTGTGTGTCGAACTTTCGGAATCACATTAAATATATGTTGGTAGCATGTTGTACTTGTTGCAATTTCTCTCGTTTGCAGGCACGATATTGTATGTACGGTTCAATTGAAGCTGGTGCGACCAGACGAATCGCGCAGGTATCGTATCTTCTCCGTGTGAGACGTGGCGGGGATTGAATAATCCTCCGCATTCTTAACTGCATGAAATGTAGTTGTTGCTTTGCATTCTTGCTTAAAACTGTTGCATCTATTTGCGAATACTTGCTTCATTACAGCTTGCTGCATTTGCATGATCATTGAGTTATGTTCGGCTTCTTGCATATCATTTGCATTTTGCCCCCTGCCTGCGGGCATGCCTGCGGGCACATCTCTGTTTATCTTGTACGTTTGTCTAAGTCTTCGGCCTTGTCAAAAATGGGTCGTCTCTGGGCTTTGACATTCACTCCCGTCACTTGTGACTTCCGAGTTCTGTCAAAGAGGGGCAACTGTAGACACCCCATTTTTGACAGACCTTAAGACTCAGACGTCACCGATTGAGCACTTGGTGATGTTGCATAATGTGCTCGTTCAGAAGTTTCAGAGTTGCGGCCGTGAGCCCTGCCTCCGGACTTCCGAAACCTCTTTTGTACTTTGCCTCGGTTTGCGAACCAGGCTCGGTTTGCTTTGTTTCTTTTCCTGAGGGGGGGAAGAGGTCCCGTAGACCATCTCTCAGTGGCCGTAGGCTACATTTGGTGGCCGTAGGCCATTTTTTCCATTTCGAAGTCCGGTTTCCGGTTTTTCGGGACCGTTGGCCGTGTGCCTCGGTTCGGGACCGCCTAACCACCTCCGTTTGTTCTGATTTTTGGCATACATCTTATTTAATCCCTTTTGAGGGACACTGGGGTCTGAGAAACCCACTTCGTGGCCGAATGCCACTTTCGGTGCTTAACAGCCCATTTTCGGGACCCCAAACTGCGCGTTTTGGCCCCCGAACATTCGTTTTGCAACGGTTTTCGTTCATTTTTGGCAGGTACCTCTGTTTTATCACTAGAGCGGTCACTGAAGGGTGGGAGGCCAGCAATTGTTGCAGCAACCAGTTATACATCCTCCGACGCCCTCCGGCGCCCTTTTTTCGCACTTCCGGGCTAATGTTGAACACCTTGGGCCCATTTTCTTGAACTTTGAACCACATATTTGTGATGTACACACATGGGAGGACCCTAAAAAATGGTGGCGGGCCATTAATGCTACTTGACCCTTTTGACCCCCTCCTTCCGGGCTAATGTTGAACCCCTTGGGCCCATTTTCTTGAACTTTGAACCACATATTTGTGATGTACACACATGGGAGGACCCTAAAAGTTGGTGGCCGGCCAGTAATTCCACTTGACCCTTTTGAACCCTTCTTTCCGGGCTAATGTTGAACCCCTTGGACCCACTTTCTTGGACTTTTAACCACAGGGTTATGTTGTACACACATAGGAGGACACCATCAATTGGTGGTCGGCCAGAAAATCTGATTGACCCTTTTGACCCCTAGCCGGCCGGCTAGGGGGTGTGGCCGGCCGGCCACCTGCAGCAAAAGTACCAGGCCGGCCGAGCTCCTTGCACTGTTCCCTTTACAGCTGTGGGGCTTTATCCCCCAGAAAAGATCTTTATCCGGGGGATATTTTGTGGGGAAAAGTTGCTCTCCTTTTCCCCCACCTTTGCACCCCCTTTTTGGCCTATATAACAAGCAAGCTATATCACATGTTGGGGTTAGAAAAATTCTTCTTCAAGCTTCCATACACAACTCCATCTCTATACCTCTCATTTCCTTGAAAATTCCTAAGTCCTTAAGCACCATTTCTTCTACACCACCAAGCTCTACCATCACCACCTCATTTCCAGCAACAAGGAAGACTTCTCAAAGGCCAAAGGAGCTGCAAATTGGTCCAAGAAGCAACAAAAGTCTTAGTCTTCAAGGGTGAGTAACACTTCTCCTCTTTGACCCTTTTTCTTGATCTACTTATAAGCCCCGCATGCTTTTTGTTTCAAGCTCCGGCCCTAACTGAAAAGGGCCCTCTTTTGAGCTCATCTTCACTTTTCATTAAGGGCTCAACCCTGTTTGAGCCCTCCATGATGCACTTGCTTCATTGATCCTCTTATATGCCATAATCTTGCATGCTATTTTTGGCCCATGAGTAATCTGTTTTTGAGCATGTTGTAAACTGATATTAGGCTTATTTTGAGCCCCTCTTCAACATTGAAGAAGGGCTCAACACCATTTGGGACTTCCATGTTGTACCTACCTTTATACTCCTCTTTTCTTCCCCATTCTTGCATGCAATGGCAGCCTACCATGATTTTGTTTTTGGCCATTTTACAGTTCTGAAAAAGTGCTTATTTTGGTCCATTATTCATATTTCATTTAGGTCCTTTCATGGTTTGGGGCCTCCATATGCCACTTCATGTCATATCTCTCTTTTATTCCCCATTCTTGCATGTTTAGTTAGCCTACCATGATTTTGTTTTTGGCCATTTTACAGTTCTGAAAAAGTGCTTATTTTGGCCCATTCTACATGTTTTATTAAGGGTCTTTGGCTGTTTGGCGAATATTTTGCATACCTCATGTTATAGCCACTTTTGAGCCTCATTTTGCATCACATTTCTATCATGTTTGTATACTGATTTGAGGTTTTCCATATACTGTAAATATTCATATTTTTGGTCCCTCTTCAATGTTGTAGAAGGAAATTTTTCAGTTTGGGTTTTTCTTATATCACTTGCTTCATTACCCCTCTCTTGGCCCCTATTCTTGCATGCCATTTTTGCCATACCTATGCTTGCTGTTTGGCCATGTTTATAACTGTGAAAGTGCCTTTTTTGGGACTGTCTAGCTTCTTTCTTTGCATTGCATGTCCATGTTGTGCATGTTTGGCATAGCTATAGGCCATTTCGGGTGCCTAAATTCGCATTTCGGGACAATTCCATGCATTTCATGTCATTTCGCCTCATTTCGGGACTGTTTTCCCCCATATTTTAGTGCTGAAATTCCATTAGAATGATTTCTATCCATTCCATGTCATTACATCGCATTTTGCCATCGCCTCGGTTTGCGTGCCCGTGTGCACGCATTTCGAGGCACTTTGTTTTTATCCGACGGCATCCTATGTGAGTGTGGCTGAGGCTCACTCATGTTGGTATAAGCCCATATCATGTTTCCATGTCATTACATCGCATTTTGCCATCACCTCAGTTTGCGTGTCCGTGTGCACGCATTTCGAGGCACTTCGTTTTTATCCGACGGCATCCTATGTGAGTGTGGCTGAGGCTCACTCATGTTGGTAAAAGCCCATATCATGTTTTCATGTCATTTGCATTGCGTATGTCATCGCCTCGGTTTGCGTGCCCGTGTGCACGCATTTCGAGACACTTCATTCTCATCATTCGGCACCCTATGTGAGTGTGGCTGAGGCTCTCTCATGTTAGTATAAGTCCATGTTACCTTTTCCATGCCATTTTAGTCACTTGCATTGCATATACCGTCGCCTTGGTTTGCGCGCCCGTGTGCACGCATTTCGAGGCATCTCATTTTCACAGCATAGTGCATACTAGGTTGTATCTTAGATTGCATTCTGTCATTTTCTCGGTTTGCGTGCCCGTGTGCACGCATTTCGAGGCATCTCATTTTCATAGCATTGTGTATGTTAGGATTATATCTTAGTTGCATTTCATGCATATCATGCATATCGCATCGTGTCCGGAATAGGAGTTAGCCCGGGCACGGGAAACGAGGTACATTTCGTACTCCGAGTGACGGAATGTGTCTCAATTCCCCAGTCACCGACACTCCGGATTATCCATGATGGAGTTAGGTTTTAGCTGTGTTTCATGTGCATTCATCCTATATTGAGTTGTGCATTTCGGCTCCTCGGCCATCATGCCTCGGTATGCGTGATTGGTGGCACGAGGATCGAGACATGCATATATCTGTGCAAATACATTGCTATGCCCCTTTCCTGCTCTCTGTTGCAGCAAAACGAAGAATCAGCAACTTTTCGGGGCTTGACACGCATTTCAAGAACAGGTGTAAACAGAGGCTAATTGGGGCATTCCGGTGGATTTTCGCGCAAGACAACCCGGACATGCATCATCCATCAGAAGCAAGGCAGTCCCTGGCTTGCACGCCAGTTTTATTTGCTTTCTTAGTTAATTCATTAATTAATTAGGAATTTGTATATTATTTGGACTGTAATATTTGGACTGTAATATTCTTTTATTCGGGACTGTATTATTTATTCGGACCCTCTGCGCGGGGGCACAACTGTAATAAGTGTGCGTGTGTGTGTTGTATGTCTTCCAACCCCACGTCTTTCTTCCCTTTTATTTATCCGCTTATGATGGTTAGATTAGGGCATATTTCAATTAGCATACAGTATGATAGCATGTTTGCATTCATTCATCTGTTTTGCATGCACCGGGCTCAGCGCATCATACTAACTGCATTGTACTTTCAATTTCAAAGTTGAATACATGATAATTGTAACATTTCATATGCCATCATAGAATAGCCGAGCCTGCTATAGTTGCATTTTGCATGTGTTGCATTAGACATTTCTGTATACTTAGGATTCATGCATGATTTCTAATGAGTTGCTATTTTGGCTTGGAGTACTCGGTAAGCTTTATGCTTTAGCATCCTTGCATGCGTGTGAGTGACTGCCATGAATAGCATGCTTACCATGAGGCTATGTGCTTATCTGATATAACTGCCTGAATGCCTGTGGGTGAAGGTTGGGTTACTTAAATTGGAATAAATCATCAAATGTTCTAAAGCCTACTTGCGGGTAGCAAACCATTTTCAAAAACAAACATGAAATGTTTCGTTCCAATTCAGGCGACCCGGTCTATATTTGTATGCTGTGCGCATCACATAGTAACCTAGGCTAATAAACCGGAATAAGAACTCACAATGTTTTCAAAAATTGATATCATGGTTAGTAGAGGCCGGTCTATGACCGGGCGAGCGAGGGTGCTCACGAAGTGACCTTCCCCAATCATACCCAAGTTCCCGAGCCGAGGCAACTTTGGTGATGACGGACACGTGGCCTTTTGGCACCGAGTCAGGGTTTCCTAAATTTCCCATTAAAAAACATTTAGGTGGCGACTCTGTATCTGGCAAAGCAGTCCATGTTTGGCACTTCTTTCAAAAAAATCTGTTTTTCTCAAAACGATTTGCCGGATTTGGACTCTTTGGTTCAGACTTAGAACCGTGACTAACGAAAGTCGAGTCCGAACTGTAGCGAGGTCCCCCCGCGGGCTTGTTACAGTTTCTCGCGACTCTGCTGGGGATTTAGAGAACTTAACTCGAACTCATGATATCTGTTTTTGACTACACTTGTGTGTTTCTTTGCATTGCATTTGCATTGGTGCGCCTAGGACACCGTGTTTGCCATCTGCTATTCCTGAACGGTTTGCCGGAGGCTTGTCTTGTCAAGGAATGACCATAAGGCTGACCGGTTGTGGGCTCTGCCAGTATGGGAACACAAACCCCGGTTTTACCGGGGCACCCTCTTTGACCATTCGACCTAGTGCATATTCGGATCTATAGTGACCATTCCAAACTAGGACAGGTTGCTTACCCGTTTATAGGTTGTTTGAAACCGCTGCGTGCGTAATGAAACCCTAGCTCCTGACACAATAGGACAGGGAAACCCTACCCCAACATAGGGGTGTTTTGGCTCTCACTTATCTGTTATGTGCTTTAGAGTGCGTCTCTACAGGAATGCATGTATCAGTATATGAGTTTGGGTATCAAGCCTGCGGGCATCAGTTCAGTATTGACAGCATCAAGCCTGCGGGCATCAGTTCAGTATTGACAGTATCAGGCCTGCGGGCGTCAGATTAGTATATGAGTTTGAGTATCAAGCCTGCGGGCATCAATTCAGTATTGACAGTATCAGGCCTGCGGGCGTCAGATTAGTATATGAGTTTGAGTATCAAGCCTGCGGGCATCAGTTCAGTATTGTCAGCATCAGGCCTGCGGGCATCAGTTCAGTATTATGGGTATCAGGCCTGTGGGCATCAGCCAGTATTTGAGAATCAGTTATCTGCGGATATCAGATTCTGTTTTAGGGAACAGTGATACAGGGATAATAATCAGTGTTTGAGGACAGTGTGTTATTCAGCTTATTGACTGTGTGTTGATTATGCCCGGCTGTGTGTCATGCATTTTATTTTAAGCTGTTATGCTGTCCGTTTATCTGTTTATTTATTTACTTTTCGCTTTATTTATCTTTTGCTAGGTCGGTTCTAGCACAATTGCTTCCAACCCGACAGGCATTCCCCAAGCACTTTGGACACGAGGTCGTCGACTCCATCGATCTGAGGATCTAATCGACGGACAGCCAGTGTTCCATTCTCTACCCCCTGTTACCAGAAGGAAGTAGAAAAAGCGCAGTGTATCTGAACAGAGAGCACCAGTACAGTGGTTTCCCCCATCAGTGGACAGTCAGATTGAGATCCCCATTGAGACAGATCTGCCGGTAGTTCAGATAGATCAAAACAGTATGACGGCACCAACAGGAGTTGAGGAAATGATGCGCCAAATGCAGGAAACCATGCGGGCCATGCAGCAGGATGCCGTTCGCCGAGATGAACTCGCTAAGCAGCAAGCTGAGATTATGACCCAGCAGGCTGAGCTGATTACCAGGCTGCAACAACAGAATACAGCATCTACTTCACACCAAATCCCTCCTCCGGCAGGTGCTCCATTACCTGAGCAGACACCTGTTGTTCAGAACGCTCCTCCAAACACCCAGAATACTGTGCCGACTATCCAAAATCTGCAAGAGGACACAAATCTTCCAACGGGGCCAGCTCCGCCCCCGCTTCCACCACAACTGTCCAAGGTCCATACACCCAATCACCCGGACTCTCCCTTCGAGGTCGAGGTTGATCATACAGCTCTGAAATTGAGCAAACTGGAGAAGCTATTCAAGAAATCCCAAGGGGTCAAGGCTATGCCGGATATCGAAGATGGATATACCGAGGAGGCCGTAACACTCCCCGATAGGTTCAAAATGCCACAAATCGACCGCTTTGACGGGACCGGCGACCCCATGGTCCATATCCGATTGTTTGCAGACATCTTGCGGCCAATGGGCCTAACACGACCACAGAAGCTTTCATTATTCGGCCGAACCCTGTCGGGTGTGGCCTCCCATTGGTACGCAAAGTTACAAGATGAAGTGAAGAAGAATTGGGATGAGATGGCTGAGGCCTTTGTCGCGCAATATTCATACAACACTCAGATCGAGATCACAACTCGTGATCTTGAAACGACAAGGCAAGAGCCCAAGGAAACTTTCTCGGACTTTGTGATCCGATGGAGGGAAAAAGCGTCAATGATGATTGTGCGCAATCTCCACCCAAAGTTGATGCAGAGAATGATTGTAGTCCCCTTCCCTACTTTCGCAGATTTACATGAGATGGGGGTGCAAATCGAAGACGCAATGAAACAAGGTCTGTTTGACCACGACAGGGAACAACCGAGGAGGACCTTCAACCGTAACAACAATGCGGGCCCGAGTGGCGCTGCAAATACGAGAGCCTCGGAAGTTAGTATGGTCACCACCACTCCCCCTCCCCCTCCAAGGCCCATGACTGCCACACCCTTCTCCGGCGCGTCCGGAAGCAACACACAAACCAGCAGATTCCAACCGCGAGGCCAAAGAACCTTTACCCCACTATATATGCCCCTGACCAAGGTTCTGGGAATATTGATCAGAAAAAATCATTTAAAACCCCTGGAGCCAAAGCCATTACCGAATCCACTCCCCCCCTCTTATGACCCAGCAAAGTACTGCGTATATCACCAACAACACGGTCACGACACCGACCGTTGTTACAGATTGTGTCATGAGATCCAGGATCTTATTGACAAATAGGTGATCGCGCCTCCTGATAAACCCAATGTCACAACCAACCCTCTCCCACCACATAACCAACCTCCCCCTCCCAAAAGAATTAATTTTATACAGACTGGGGTCGCATCTTACGATCCTAGCATCTACATTACGCCCACCCACCTACCCAAGCCGGAGGTGCTCCTTCCCGATTGCACTAACTTCTTGTGCATGGTGGACATCTCTAAAACCCAACCAGAACCGATGGTGGTGACCGTCGAAGATAGGGCAGGGCAGATTTTGGGAGAGAATGAGATTGTTGAATCTGGGACTGGACAGAATTTTGCTGGGAGAGCCTATGATCCAAGCAAGTACATCCTATCAACGAGCCGAATTGGGCTAGGTATAGAATTGCCAGAGACAGGAGAGCTATGCATGATCCGGAGGGATGGATCTAGGCTATGGGCAGATGATTTGACAGCCGTAGAGGAGGACTTTGCCAACCTGCAATTTCTCGATGACCAGGAACTGGAGGATACGTCAATCAACTGGTACGATTATGAGGGATCAGCGGAGGCCACTGGATGGCTCGAGGATCAACCAGATGCAGTGGGGGAAGCCCAACCAGAACAGAGCCCGGCAGGGGCGGAAGTATCAGTTGTGGCCGGAATGGCCGAAAGTCAAGTAGTATCGCCGGAGAGCGCCGGTGCTAAGAATTCCGCTCGAGACATAGGCATTATGGATACGAGAAATGTTGAACAAACAGCTGTACTGATGCAGCTGGAACAAGAAAAGTTTGAGGAGGCTGAGAGAATTAGGAAAGCTAAAGGCCCTGAGGGGACTGAAAGTGCTGCGTGCACGAAGATAGAGAATGCTGCGAGCATGTTGACGGGGAATACTGCGAGTACAACTAAACCGGAGCCAGACAGGTGTCTGTTGGCTGCCGATGGAATGTGGTGGGAAGACGATGACTTATGTCTTGCCCACACGGATGAAAACTGGGGAAATAATCAACCGAATGACACTTGGTACCTCGATGAGGTTGACCACATGACGAGAAGTAGGCGGTATTTCAAACCCCACACCTGGACCAACCCGAGGCATCCGGGAAGGATAGAGAAGCGGAGAAACAGAAGGAGAAGCAGATTGAAGATGAAGCTGTGTTGAAACAGTTAAAAAAGATACAAGCAGACATCTCCATCTGGGGACTGCTAATGGCATCACGAGTACACAGAGAAGCTGTCTTATCTGCTATGGACAAGTCCAAACTCTCCATAGACACCACGCCTGAACAGCTGGTTGGGCTGGTTTTTCCGGGAGGAGGTTCCCCGGCATTAACCTTTTCGGACAAGGAACTACCGCCTGAGGGCACAAGTCATAACAAACCTCTCTATATTTCTGTGGAATGTAGAGATAAGTGGATACCAGTGGTACTTGTTGATACCGGGTCTGCAATTAATGTCTACCCAACCAGAACGGCATATGCAATCGGGTTGAAACCCGCGGACTTCGTCCCAACTACCCAAGTGATCAGAGCATACGACAATACCAGCAGAGAAGTGATGGGAACTGTTAAAATTCAAACCAAGGTTGGTCCAGGACAACACAGCATCGAATTTCATATCTTGGACGTTCCCGCAACCTTTAACCTACTTTTGGGGCGACCGTGGTTGCACCAGGTCAAAGCAGTCTCTTCCACTCTACATCAGATGCTAAAGTACCCCCACGGGAAAGGGGTAGCGATCGTTTTCGGGAATTCATCAATCCATCCGCCGCCGGAAGTGTCTACACCTGTTTTGGAGATTGAGCACGGCACGGAGGATGTGTTTTTATCGGGGTTCACTTTGGCCGAGGCTCAAGTGGTGCAGAATGTCATGGCTGTGAATGAGGGCATGTATGTTAGTGCACAATCTATCTACCTCATGAACAAGCTAAAACATACCCCCGGGATGGGATTAGGGAGAAGTGGCCGGAAGGGCGTCTCAGTGTTGGCCGAAGTGCCACACAACCCTCACGCCTTTGGACTGGGTTATCTGCCCACCAAGGAGGATTGGGTGAGGAAAGGAAAAGAAATGGCCGAAAGGGCCAGAGCAAAGAAGGCCGGGAAGCCATTTGAGTTAATGCACAGGCCCATCTGGGGTACCCTAAACGGACGCTTCGTCCGGGAGGGGGAAGATTTTCCATTCTGCGGCTTCCCGGAGCCATGGCAAAACGCGGAGGGGAAGCGCGTGCCTGGTTTTGAAATCTTCTTCGACATACAATTGTCTGGGGATGGCGTTGCCGAAGCGCAGACAGACCCACCAACTGAGGTTGAGCAATGTGAAGCAGTGGATCCTGAGGGCACAAAGCTTGAAATGGGGGTAGCACTGGCAAGTCTACTATCAGATCCTCCGATCGGCCAAGAGTGCTTGGGGGATAACTCTTCGGTTTCTGTGATTGGAGATGAAATAGCTGCGGGCTTTCCAGCGCCGATCTTGGATGCATCTATCGCACCTTCTCTCATCTGGCAATATGAAGAAGGCTTTTTATCTAGCAGCTCCGGGTCAGGTAGTGAGCCGGAATCTGATTCTACCGAATCTTGTGCGTCGGAATCAGATTCCAGCTCGACTGAGTCTGAGTCCGGTATTCCTGGGGGTGATAACCCGGATGCCACAGTCCTGTCTAGGTCGTCATTTTCATTTTCTTTTGAGTCTGTTGTAACAGAGGAATCTGACGACTTGGAAATATTTAATGAGAATGATGTGGATGTGGTTTCCGAGTATTTTTCTGTGCCTTTGATTTATTGCTTAAATCAGGGTTTTCAAAATTTTGATGAAAACAACGAGGGAGAAATTCCCCCAGTTTTGCAACGATTAATTGATCAAGAGCAGGAAAGATTTGTTAAACCTTTAATGGATGAAATCACTACTGTGAATGTTGGTACTGAGAAGGACCCGCGGCTGGTTCAGATCGGGTCCACGTTGTCTTCGGAGGAGCGCGAGCGCTTAGTCACTTTATTAAAAGATTTCAAAGATGTTTTCGCGTGGTCCTACGAAGACATGCCTGGAATCGATCCTGAGATTGTACAGCACCGGATCCCTCTTGACCCCGAGGCCTGACCTGTCAAACAGAAACTCAGAAGGATTCGCCCGGACTGGGCTCTCAAAATTAAGGAAGAGGTCACCAAGCAAATTGACGCAGGGTTCCTGCTGGTATCTGAATACCCAACTTGGTTGGCCAACATTGTTCCGGTGCCAAAGAAGGACGGCAGAATTCGGGTCTGTGTAGACTTCAGAGATTTGAACAGGGCCAGTCCGAAGGACGACTTCCCCTTGCCGCACATCGATGAATTGGTGGATTTCACGGTAGGACACACCTTGCTTTCGTTTATGGATGGTTTCTCAGGCTATAATCAGATAGTAATGGCACCCGAAGACCGGGAGAAGACTGCGTTCACTACCCCGTGGGGGACATATTGTTATAGAGTGATGCCATTCGAGTTGAAAAATGCTGGAGCTACGTATCAATGGGCAGCAACTACAATATTGCATGATATGATCCATAAAGAGGTCGAAGTGTATGTGGACGACATGATTGTCAAGTCCAAAGATAGAGAGGGCCACTACACCGCCTTACAAAAATTCTTTCAAAGGATCAAAGAGTTTCGGCTGCGACTGAATCCCCAGAAATGCACGTTTGGTGTTACAGCAGGGAAGATGGGGTTTCTGATTACACAAAGGGGCATCGAGGTCGACCCTTCCAAAATCAAGGCCATCTTAGAAATGCCACCACCAAGGACTGAAAAGGAGGTGCGCGGCTTTCTGGGTAAAGTGCAATTCATAAGACGGTTTATTTCTAAATTAACCTTGACTTGTGAACCACTTTTTGGTCTCCTGAAGAAAGGAAAGAAATTCCAATGGGACGGCCGATGTCAAGCAGCTTTTGAGCAGATCAAAGAGTATCTACAGAACCCGCCCGTGTTGTCACCACCAGAGCCGGGGAGACCGTTGATATTGTACCTTTCGGTAACTGAGACTACCATGGGCTGCATGCTCGCGCAGGAGGCAGAAGACAAAGTGGAAAGAGCCATCTACTATCTGAGCAAAAAGATGCTGGATTACGAGACCCGCTATACACCGCTGGAGAAGGCTTGTTTGGCCTTGGTATGGGCAACCAGGAAGCTGCGGCACTACCTGTTAGCTCACTCTGTAATGTTGGTTTCGCGTTTGGATCCCATTAAATATCTTTTCGAGAAACCAGCACTTACGGGTAGGCTGGCTCGCTGGCTGCTGTTGCTCTCCGAATTTGATTTGAAGTATGTAACGCGCAAGTCAGTAAAAGGGAGAGCGGTAGCGGAGTTCCTTGCCGACCACCCGGTTGAGGGGGATGAAGCGGTTGAGTATCTATTCCCAGATGAAGCCATTCTGCACGTCGAAGATGAAACTTGGACGATGTACTTTGACGGAGCGTCAAACCAGTATGGGTATGGGATAGGGGTGTTGCTGATAGCGCCTGACGATTCTCGTATCCCTTTAGCATTCAAGCTCCGGTTCAAAGTTTCCAACAATGAAGCAGAGTATGAGGCATGTATTGCTGGCCTGGAAGCAGCCCTAGAACTAGGGGCAAGACGGTTGGACGTCATTGGGGACTCGAACCTTGTTGTGTCTCAAGCAAAAGGAGATTGGAAAGTCAAGGAGGAAAGGATGATAATTTACCACCAAACCTTGGCTCTGCTAATTCCTCGGTTCGAAAAGCTAAATTTCACCCACCTTGTAAGAGAGAACAACAGGTTTGCAGATTCACTAGCAACTCTATCTTCTATGATAGACATCCCGTCCGGAGTCCGGATGCGTCCAGTCATTATTGATCAAAAGTTTGCGCCAGCATACGAGTCAATTTCCGCCATAGATGAGGTTCAAGACGGCAACCCCTGGTATTACGACATCTGGAACTTCTTGGAAAAGGAGACATATCCACTAGGGGCAAATGCCAAGGATAAGAGGGCTATCAGAAGAATGGCTGCTCAGTTCATTATCTGCGGGGGAAAGCTGTACAAAAGGGGTCATCTGGGAATGCATAAGCTCTGTGTAGAAGCTGAAGATTTGAAACGCCTGATGGAAGCCATCCATGGGGGGGAGTGCGGTGCACACATGAATGGAGTAATGCTGGCCAGAAAGATCCTCAGACAGGGCTACTACTGGTCAACCATGGAGGAGGATTGTATTAGTTTTGTTCGGCGATGCCACAAGTGTCAAATCCATGCAAATCGCATGAACATCCCGCCGTCAAAACTGTACAACATGACTTCGCCATGGCCTTTTTCAGTCTGGGGAATTGATGTGATCGGAGCTGTTACCCCGAAGGGGTCAAACGGGCATGAGTTTATCCTAGTAGCGATAGATTATTTTACAAAGTGGGTTGAGGCCCAATCATACGCGGTGTTGAAGGCGTCGCACGTCGCAAAGTTCATCAGAAACAACATCATCTGCCGCTACGGGGTGCCAAACGAGATAATTTCAGATAATGGTTCCCACTTCAAGAAAGAAGTGATAGACTTGTTGGAGAAATACAATGTGGCTTTCCATAAGTCATCTACATACCGGCCGCAGACCAACGGAGCGGTTGAGGCCGCCAACAAGAATATCAAGCATATACTACAGAAGATGGTGGGAACCTATCGGGATTGGCCAGACAAGCTGCCATTTGCTCTGTGGGGCTACAGGACTTCAATCAGAACTTCTACTGGAGCAACTCCATATTCATTGGTCTATGGAATGGAGGCTGTTCTACCCATCGAGATTGAGGCTCCGTCGTTACGAGTATTGGCTGAATGCCAGATAGCCGAAGCAGATTAGCAGCAAAGCAGATTCGAAGAACTCATGCTCTTTGACGAAAGAAGACTGAAAGCACTGTACCACATCCAAGGCTATCAACGTAGAATTGCCCAGGCTTTCAATAAGAAGGTTAAGTCCAGGAATCTGAAAGAAGGAGATTTGGTGCTCAAACACAATCGAGCTCCCATCCACGACCCAAGGGGCAAGTTCAAACCCAATTGGACTGGTCCTTACATCATCAAAGCTATCTGGTCAGGTGGAGCTGTGGTTCTGATGGATCTAGATGGCTTGGAGTTCTCACAACCGATCAATATGGACAAGTTGAAGAAATACTATCCTTGAGAGGCTCGCTAGGCCGAAAACCCGAAAGGGCGACCTAGGCAAAAGTCAGAGCACAAAAAATTAGAAATTATAAAAACTGAGCTCGCAAGGTTGAAAACCCGCAAAGGGCGGCCTTGGCAAAAGTTAGAGCGCAAAAGGAGAGTGAAAATACTCGAGTGATCCTGAGCCTGAACTACGTAAGGCTTGATTCCCATCTTTGGGATACGTAGGCAACTTCACCTTGAAGTTCAGCCATAAACTTTTCCCCGATCAACTTTGTCCATTTCGATCATCTCAGTCATCTTTATCCATCAGCATTTATCGCGATCTCTGGTACAGTGCTGTTCAAACTAGGGGCAACTTTCCGTTGCCGCGAAGGTGCAAAGTTACTCAGACTAGGGGCAACTTTCCGTTGCTATGCAGTGCCACTTTGTTCTTTAGACTAGGGGCAACTTTCCAGTTGCGGGGATCTGGGGTTGTGCATTTCAGTGACAGATCTCCGGCGTGTCCAGTTCTGATCCACATCGAAAATAGTTTTGAAAAGTTTTAATAAAAGTTGACTTTGTTCAAATCAATCTTTTTACGACTAAGACCATTTTTGGACCAAAAGCGGAAAATTTTCAGTACCACAACTTTCAATTTCATTGATTTCAAAACTGAGTTCTCCTGCTCTTGCATTACAATCGAGGTTGCTTTTTTAGTACATTCATAACGAAAACTTGAAAATGCTAAATAAGCAATAAATTTGGGGCATAGTTGAATCAAGTATCTCTGCGTCCCCTCCCAGAGCTGGACGAAGCATCTGATGCCAAGCTAGGCCCAACCTGTGCCTCCTCATTGAGCCAATCCAAGCACTCATCGGACAAAGTGCAACTGAAAGTGGGAGCAGGGGCCAGGAGCTCTCTAGTCCTCCATGCTGTGGCATATCGGGCAAGCTGTGCACCCCGGACCGGGAAAGCAGCTGGGTACTCAATCCCCTCCGGTGGGCAGGTCTGATCATGACCAAACTGACGCAGAAACCGGAACGGAAAATAGAATACGCAGTGGGTTAGACCAATCAATTGGATCCCAATCAACCGGGACATACTATAGCTCATTGCCGAGAGGTTGAGCCAAGGACAACGCCAAGCAATGCCGTCTGCGGATAAATTGCACATCCAATCGAACCACCACCTTTCGTCAAGAGCATTGACTAGGCGCTGCCGAAAGAAGTAGCCTCGAGCTGAATAGGCCGGGCAAGAGTCCACAACCTGCAACTTGTCCATTAACCATACCTAGGGGAGGGATGAAAAATGAGAGAATAAAGAACAGAGAGATGTACGATGAGAGAAAAGTAAGACAAGGGTTTTGTGAGAAAAAAATCGAGCCTGAGGGTCGAGTGATGTGAGCAAATATATATGTAAGGTCGGGTGGGAAACATTACCTGCAACAGCAGTGGACTCCCGGCAAACCTAGTCGCCTCCCGGCGATAGACAGAATCTAAGCCCATCAGTGTCTCGGCCAAGGTCATGGCAATACAGCTCTTTCCTTCTCTCAAACCCTGGGCGACTTCAATCAGGCGAACGCTAGCCCCGCTGAAGCCCGAGGGAAGCAGAAAGTGAGACAACAAACATAAGCAGAGGGCGTGTTGCCGGAAACCCTGCCAATAATGGTTGCTGCGGTCACCGGCGTCGGAAAAACGATAGATCAAGCTGAGGATGTCCAGTTCCCCACTGCAGATCAGAGATCGAGCATCATGCGCCGTGAGCCCACACATCCGCCCTAAAGCCTGGGCGTGGCCAAAACGGAGCTGGGGCAAGATCACTTCAGAGCATTCAGACTCCATCAAAACCTGAAAATCTTCGAAAGTGGGACACATCTCTTGGCCGCCAAAGCTAAAAACATGCGTCACTGGATTCCAGAACCTTGCCGCGGCATGGAGAAAAGGAAGCTGTAGCGGAGTACGGCTCAGCGTGAATAGTGCATTCAAGCCGAAACCCCGGAAATTCAGCTTTTCCGAGCCATCTAGAGAAGAGATCCAAGATGTGACATTTTCTGCAAGAAACGCCTCCATCTTTGTCTAAAACTAAGATGAAATGAATGTTCCCGAAGTTGAGGCTTTTATAGAAGGAAAAACACTATTCACGGGGACACGTGTCAAAAACCAGGAGGCTGCAGGACTGAGTGGCCGGCCGGCCACCTTTTCTGGCTGGCCAGCCATTTACTTTTTACAAAACTGGCCGGCCAGCTGTCTCTCTCCACAAAAATGGCCGGCCGGCTCCCAAAGATGGCCGGCAATGCTGCAGTGTATCCCCTTTGGCCCTGTTTTACCCTTTGAGGAAAGTTTCAAACATTTCCATGCAACGGGAGAGTCAAAGGCCTTCATTTCGGATGCGTTCCGGTACCCAGATCGTCCGAAGTACACTCTGTTATTGCTGAGCTTTGATTATCGAGTTGTAGTTTTGATTATCGAGTTGTTGTTTTGCTTATCGAGTTGTTTGTCGAGCGGACGTGTTTCGTGTTTTTGAGTCATTGCGCTCTGTTCAAGCAATCTTTGTTAAAATCTTGTTTATGTGCGTTGTTAACGTTGTTGCATTTTGCTTATCGAGTTGTAAACTTCCTAAGGTTCTGTTATATCTTAGTAAGTTGAGTTGCTTAGTTTGTTGCGTCGGTTCACTACCTGACTTGGTGATTACACAATGCACATTTCCATTCAATTTCATTCTTGTGCAAAATAAATGATGCGATACGATGCTAAAAGTTTAAAATACAAACACCTTTTCAAAAGCTATTTCATTCCATCATGCTTTACAACAAACAAAGGTACAAGTTTTACAAAAAATAAAACTGCCTAACAATGTGCAAAGTGCTACAAACTACTAGCAAAAAGAAAAATAAAGCAGGAAATAGCAACATCAATGTCCTCAGGAGCGGGAACGAGAAGCACTCCTCATCCTCTTCTGCGGGACAATCTCCGTACCATCATCATCATCTGAGTCAGAGCTGTCATCCTCAGGATCCCCCTCAGCCTCACCTCTGTTCCCCGAACCAAAACCGGAGCCCCCCTCCTCAGCAGATGTCTCTGACTGACGGTCGGTAGCCTCCTCCTCCTCCTCAGCATCCTCCTCCTCCTCATCAGGCTCCACCTCTACAACGTGAGCCCTGCGTCTGTGGACAGGCCCTCCTCGAGCTCCTCGAAAAGGCCTAGATGGCCCGGCTCCTCGGGAAGGCCGAGATGGTCCCGCCCCCTGAAAAGGCCCAGATGGCCCAGCTCCCCAAGGAGGCCCGGGTGGCCTGGCCTGCGACTGACCGGACCATGAAGGCATCTGAAAACAAAAAGTTCAATTCAAATACATCAGTCCGAATATATACATCAGATGCAGATACAAGCAAAGGCTACGTGAAGTGGGTGCATGTAAATGCAGTGTCCAAGTGGGGTGTGTGTCAGATGTGCTCTACACAAGTAGTCTATCGATGCAGTAGAAATCAACATGTCATCAGAAGTATGATAAATGCCAGAAAACTGAAGGATACCTAAATGCCCGCGACAGACAACTGTGCCTCCCTACGCAGGACCATGCCCTCGAGTGTGGCCACCAGTCCAACCACCTCCTCCATGTACCCTCGCGGTGGCTGCAAATATGAGCTCATAGTCATCAGTGAACAAAAAATGTCTAAACATCTGAATGATGAATGAAAAATAGTGGAGCATACCAGCGGTGAGTCAGGATCAATGGCGTATCGATCACTGGGCATCGGAGGCTCTAGCGGGATCGGGGTCGGAGAGATAGCCCCATACTACCACGCCATCAACTCAGTAGGCATATCTGGCCATCCAGGATGAGGATAAGCCGACGGAGTCGGAGGAACCGGTCTACTCCCACCTCTGGATGTACCAGCCCTGCTAGTAGAAGGGGCGTCTGCAGCCCGAGCCTGAGCCTGGCCCGAGGATGACATACCGGCAGGCCTCATCATCGGAATACGAGCTCCCGTCAATGGAGGCATCAAATATATGTGATGGTAAGTGGCTTAGTCCCCCTCCTCAATATGTAGTAAAGCATCACTACCCAGTATGGCGCCGACTACCTCCGAGTAAGAGAGCCTGTCAGCAGTCCGCATACTGACTGGGGGTACTGCGGGAGGATCCTGAGAAAGATACCCCCATACCTGGCGCAGAAAGCGTTCCCCCAGGGACCATACCCTGCCAACCGGCCCTTCAAGCAGGACCCTATACTGGGAGATGTCTGACCCTCCGGTATACTGAAGTCGGAGACCATCACCCAGGGGCGCCCAAGGCTGCCATGTGATCTGCGGATGATAAATGCATAAACCAATCAGAAATCGAGAATATACAGAGCAAATCAAAGATGAAAATGAAAGGAACTGAAAGCTCAGAGGTACCTCTGAATGTCGCACAGTGTCAAAGTACTGTCGCAGGTAAAAGAGGGTCTCTCGAGGTCTCGGCCGGTGCGGGCCCTCGAACACCAATGAATATGGGGTCATGGGAATCCCTGCCACCTCCAGCTCTGGGGCTAATGATGGGAAGTATACATAAACCCATAGCTGAGAAAAGCAGTGCAGAATGTAAGTACGAAATGCTGAGAGCAAAATACAGACTGTAAAAGTGCGCTGTGAGTGCAATGTACAAGTAATGAGAAGCAGAAATGTAAATCAAGGGGACAGAAAAGTACCTCCCAGGCTCTCCAGTAGCCGCCAAGTAAATCGCCCCGCCCGCGGGAGGTCGCGCTCATATAAAAGCAAAGGGTAGCCAGGCCGGCGCCACCCCAGTCATATCGATGGACCTGTGATAGGTCAACCAGAGCGCTCAGCAGGTATAACCCGACTGTGTTCCCTCTGTCGGCGAACAGGGTAGTCCCGAAGAGGAACATAAGGAAACCACGGGCATACTGCTCTGTCTCCTCGGGAGTCTCGGGCACCATCTCCGCCCGCCGGAAATGGGAAGAGAACCAAGTGTATCGGACTCTCCCAGAAATCCTGTCAACAGGCGGGCGAGCCCCCAATAGATACATCCAAGCGGCCTCCCACTCGCCCATATCCTCATCGTAGGGGATGGACCAACCTCCGATGTCTAAGCCAGTCAACACAGCGAAGTCTAGGGGCGTCATGGTCATGTCCCCGGTAGCAGAGAAATGAAAGGAGTTGGTGGTGTCCCACCATCTCTCTACCAAGGCTGCCATCAGTGTCCTCCTGGCAGGACAACGTGACAACCCGACGCAGAAGGGCCCGAACCCTGCCAAGTCTACCAAGTCTCGGACACACTCCGGGAGCTCAGCATACCAGTCCCGCGCGATGGTGGAACCATACCCCCGCACACTGCGGGAACCAACCTGCATTCAGAATGAAAACATGTGTCAATAATGGAATGAAATGGGCTGTGTGCCAATGAGATGAAATGGGCCGTGTGCCAATGAGATGAAATGGGCTGTGTGCCAATGAAATGAATGGGCTGTGTGCCAATGAGATGAAATGGGCTGTGTGCCAATGAGATGAAATGGGTTGTATGCCGATGAAGTGAAATAAGCTACATGCAAATTCTAGTGTGGGCTGCGTGTTCACTTTTTAATCTGGGCTGCGTGTTCAGAAAATTTGAAGTTTGGGCTGCGTGTTCAACTTTCTATCAGTGTGGGCTGCGTGTTCACTATTTAATCTGGGCTGCGTGTTCAGAAAAATTGAAGTTTGGGCTGCGTGTTCAACTTTCTATCAGTGTGGGCTGCGTGTTCACTATTTAATCTGGGCTGCGTGTTCAGAAAATTTGAAGTTTGGGCTGCGTGTTCAACTTTCTATCAGTGTGGGCTGCGTGTTCACTATTTAATCTGGGCTGCGTATTCAGAAAATTTGAAGTTTGGGCTGCGTGTTCAACTTTCTATCAGTGTGGGCTGCGTGTTCACTATTTAATCTGGGCTGCGTGTTCAGAAAATTTGAAGTTTGGGCTGCGTGTTCAACTTTCTATCAGTGTGGGCTGCGTGTTCACTATTTAATCTGGGCTGCGTGTTCAGAAAATTTGAAGTTTGGGCTGCGTGTTCAACTTTCTATCATTGTGGGCTGCGTGTTCACTTTTTATTCTGGGCTGCGTGTTCAGAAAATTTGAAGTTTGGGCTGCGTGTTCAACTTTCTATCAGTGTGGGCTGCGTGTTCACTATTTAATCTGGGCTGCGTGTTCAGAAAATTTGAAGTTTGGGCTGCGTGTTCAACTTTCTATCAGTGTGGGCTACGTGTTCACTATTTAATCTGGGCTGCGTGTTCAGAAAATTTGAAGTTTGGGCTGCGTGTTCAACTTTCTATCAGTGTGGGCTGCGTGTTCACTATTTAATCTGGGCTGCGTGTTCAGAAAATTTGAAGTTTGGGCTACGTGTTCAACTTTCTATCAGTGTGGGCTGCGTGTTCACTATTTAATCTGGGCTGCGTGTTCAGAAAATTTGAAGTTTTGGCTGCGTGTTCAACTTTCTATCAGTGTGGGCTGCGTGTTCACTATTTAATCTGGGCTGCATGTTCAGAAAAATTTGAAGTTTGGACTGCGTGTTCAACTTTCTATCAGTGTGGGCTGCGTGTTCACTATTTAATCTGGGCTGCGTGTTCAGAAAATTTGAAGTTTGGGCTGCGTGTTCAACTTTCTATCAGTGTGGGCTGCGTGTTCACTATTTAATCTGGGCTGCGTGTTCAGAAAATTTGAAGTTTGGGCTGCGTGTTCAACTTTCTATCAGTGTGGGCTGCGTGTTCACTATTTAATCTGGGCTGCGTGTTCAGAAAATTTGAAGTTTGGGCTGCTTGTTCAACTTTCTATCAGTGTGGGCTGCGTGTTCACTATTTAATCTGGGCTGCGTGTTCAGAAAATTTGAAGTTTGGGCTGCGTGTTCAACTTTCTATCAGTGTGGGCTGCGTGTTCACTATTTAATCTGGGCTGCGTGTTCAGAAAATTTGAAGTTTGGGCTGCGTGTTCAACTTTCTATCAGTGTGGGCTGCGTGTTCACTATTTAATCTGGGCTGCGTGTTCAGAAAATTTGAAGTTTGGGCTGCGTGTTCAACTTTCTATCAGTGTGGGCTGTGTGTTCACTATTTAATCTGGGCTGCGTATTCAGAAAATTTGAAGTTTGGGCTGCGTGTTCAACTTTCTATCAGTGTGGGCTGCGTGTTCACTATTTAATCTGGGCTGCGTGTTCAGAAAAATTTGAAGTTTGGACTGCGTGTTCAACTTTCTATCAGTGTGGGCTGCGTGTTCACTATTTAATCTGGGCTGCGTGTTCAGAAAATTTAAAGTTTGGGCTGCGTGTTCAACTTTCTATCAGTATGGGCTGCGTGTTCACTATTTAATCCGGGTTGCGTGTTCAGAAAATTTGAAGTTTGGGCTGCGTGTTCAACTTTCAACTAGCGTGGGCTGCGTGTTCACTACTCTAATCTGGGCTGCGTGTTCAGAAAATTTAAAGTTTGGGCTGCGTGTTCAAATTTCAACTAGTGTGGGCTGCGTGTTCACTACTCTAATCTGGGCTGCGTGTTCAGAAAATTTAAAGTGTGGACTGTGTGTTCACTTTCGAATTCGGGCTGTGTGTTCGACAAATCAGTGTTTGAGCCGTGTGTTCGCCTCTTAACTAATGTGTACTGTGCGTTCGCAATTAATTAATGAGCCGAGTGTTCAGAAATTCGAGTGTTGAAACTACGTGTTCAGGATGCAAGCAAAGTACTATGCCATAAGCTAAACTGCATGTTCAAGCATGGCAAAGGTGCGAAAATGTACGAAAAATACAGAAAATGAGGAAAATACCTCTCGGGCCTCATGAGAGAGGTGATGCTCCGGCTCTCGGAGAAGCAGATCCCCGGGTGCTCGCTCGTCAAAGCTAGTAAAGTGACGGAAGACAGCACGAGGGAGGACATGTGCTGGCGGACGGTACCTCCCGGGAATAAAAGGTCGGGTCCTCGGGGGTAGAGTCATGGGATCGAAATCATCTCCGGCACCTGGAAAACCTCCGCCGTGGGGAGAATTGCCCGCCATTTTCAAAAGATCTGCAAAGGCAGCAAAAATGAGCAAAATGAGCCGAAATTGGAAAAAGTCAACAAAAGTCAACTCTCGGGAAATGAAAAGTCAACGAAAGTCAACTCCCGAGAAAATCTTCCAAATATTGAGGCAAACTTACTTCAAGTGGCGAAAATGGGAAAAAAAGCTCCGAAACCGAAATTTAATCGCTTCAAAGTGCTTGAAACTGAATTTTTTTGCGAAAACAATTTGCACGGGGCGTTGGAAAACGCGTAGGAAACTCAGATCTGGAGAAGAAAAGTGTTGTAGGAGGCAAGAAAGGAAGGGGCCTCGGCTGCCTTTTATAGGCTCAAGGTCTTGGTTGAAGGAGCATCAAAAAGGAGGTGAAAAAGACCAAACTGCCCTCGGATCTGGGCATATGGCCGGCCGGCCCCCTTTTCTAGCCGGCCAGCCATTTCCTTTTTGGAAAACTGGCCGGCCAGCTATCTACTTTATGGAAAACCGGTTGGCCACCTCCCCTCTCCCATATAACCGGCCGGCCATGTCCCCCACATGCTCACCTAGCTCCCTGCAAATTTTGAGGAAGATCGGAGTTCCCGGGACCTGAAAAAGTTCAAGAAAAGTACACTTTCGGTCGCGAAATAGCTCCGCCGGGACTTCAGCTTCAAGTTCTGACATATGTCTCATCATCATTCATCGAAATCGAAGTATATCCTTTTTGAATGAGTTGTAGCCTTTCCGGGAAGCGGATCAGAGGCCGTGATCGAGTTACCTTCGCCGAAACACGCGTTTCCGTACTCGTTGTTTCATAACAAACGGGCACCCTGATTCATGCTCGTGTCACATTATCTTGCATTCTCATGAGCATACCTGCATTAACATGCACATTTCTTGATATTGGCATACCTCCATGTTTGAGCATGCGTTGTCACGCCCGTTCCTTTCTCGCATCGCGATGCATACACTCACCGGCACTGTGTGTGTCGAACTTTTGGAATCACATTAAATATATGTTGGTAGCATGTTGTACTTGTTGCAATTTCTCTCGTTTGCAGGCACGATATTGTATGTACGGTTCAATTGAAGCTGGTGCGACCAGACGAATCGCGCAGGTATCGTATCTTCTCCGTGTGAGACGTGGCGGGGATTGAATAATCCTCCGCATTCTTAACTGCATGAAATGTAGTTGTTGCTTTGCATTCTTGCTTAAAACTGTTGCATCTATTTGCGAATACTTGTTTCATTACAGCTTGCTGCATTTGCATGATCATTGAGTTATGTTCGGCTTCTTGCATATCATTTGCATTTTGCCCCCTGCCTGCGGGCACATCTCTGTTTATCTTGTACGTTTGTCTAAGTCTTCGGCCTTGTCAAAAATGGGTCGTCTCTGGGCTTTGACATTCACTCCCGTCACTTGTGACTTCCGAGTTCTGTCAAAGAGGGGCAACTGTAGACACCCCATTTTTGACCGACCTTAAGACTCAGACGTCACCGATTGAGCACTTGGTGATGTTGCATAATGTGCTCGTTCAGAAGTTTCAGAGTTGCGGCCGTGAGCCCTGCCTCCGAACTTCCGAACCCTCTTTTGTACTTTGCCTCGGTTTGCGAACCAGGCTCGGTTTTCTTTTTTCTTTTCCTGAGGGGAGGAAGAGGTCCCGTAGACCATCTCTCAGTGGCCGTAGGCTACATTTGGTGGCCGTAGGCCATTTTTCCCATTTCGGAGTCCGGTTTCCGGTTTTTCGGGACCGTTGGCCGTGTGCCTCGGTTCGGGACCGCCTAACCACCTTCGTTTGTTATGATTTTTGGCATACATCTTATTTAATCCCTTTTGAGGGACACTGGGGTCTGAGAAACCCACTTCGTGGCCGAATGCCACTTTCGGTGCTTAACAGCCCATTTTCGGGACCCCAAACTGCGCGTTTTGGCCCCCGAACATTCGTTTTGCAACGGTTTTCGTTCATTTTTGGCAGGTACCTCTGTTTTATCACTAGAGAGGTCACTGAAGGGTGGGAGGCCAGCAATTGTTGCAGCAACCAGTTATACATCCTCCGACGCCCTCCGGCGCCCGTTTTTCGCACTTCCGGGCTAATGTTGAACACCTTGGGCCCATTTTCTTGAACTTTGAACCACATATTTGTGATGTACACACATGGGAGGACCCTAAAAAATGGTGGCGGGCCATTAATGCTACTTGACCCTTTTGACCCCCTCCTTCCGGGCTAATGTTGAACCCCTTGGGCCCATTTTCTTGAACTTTGAACCACATATTTGTGATGTACACACATGGGAGGACCCTAAAAGTTGGTGGCCGGCCAGTAATTCCACTTGACCCTTTTGAACCCCTCTTTCCGGGCTAATGTTGAACCCCTTGGACCCACTTTCTTGGACTTTTAACCACAGGGTTGTGTTGTACACACATAGGAGGACACCATCAATTGGTGGCCGGCCAGAAAATCTGATTGACCCTTTTGACCCCTAGCCGGCCGGCTAGGGGGTGTGGCCGGCCGGCCACCTGCAGCAAAAGTACCAGGCCGGCCGAGCTCCTTGCACTGTTCCCTTTACAGCTGTGGGGCTTTATCCCCCAGAAAAGATCTTTATCCGGGGGATATTTTGTGGGGGAAAGTTGCTCTCCTTTTCCCCCACCTTTGCACCCCCTTTTTGGCCTATATAACAAGCAAGCTATATCACATGTTGGGGTTAGAAAAATTCTTCTTCAAGCTTCCATACACAACTCCATCTCTATACCTCTCATTTCCTTGAAAATTCCTAAGTCCTTAAGCACCATTTCTTCTACACCACCAAGCTCTACCATCACCACCTCATTTCCAGCAACAAGGAAGACTTCTCAAAGGCCAAAGGAGCTGCAAATTGGTCCAAGAAGCAACAAAAGTCTTAGTCTTCAAGGGTGAGTAACACTTCTCCTCTTTGACCCTTTTTCTTGATCTACTTATAAGCCCCACATGCTTTTTGTTTCAAGCTCCGGCCCTAACTGAAAAGGGCCCTCTTTTGAGCTCATCTTCACTTTTCATTAAGGGCTCAACCCTGTTTGAGCCCTCCATGATGCACTTGCTTCATTGATCCTCTTATATGCCATAATCTTGCATGCTATTTTTGGCCCATGAGTAATCTGTTTTTGAGCATGTTGTAAACTGATATTAGGCTTATTTTGAGCCCCTCTTCAACATTGAAGAAGGGCTCAACACCATTTGGGACTTCCATGTTGTACCTACCTTTATACTCCTCTTTTCTTCCCCATTCTTGCATGCAATGGCAGCCTACCATGATTTTGTTTTTGGCCATTTTACAGTTCTGAAAAAGTGCTTATTTTGGTCCATTATTCATATTTCATTTAGGTCCTTTCATGGTTTGGGGCCTCCATATGCCACTTCATGTTATATCTCTCTTTTATTCCCCATTCTTGCATGTTTAGTTAGCCTACCATGATTTTGTTTTTGGCCATTTTACAGTTCCGAAAAAGTGCTTATTTTGGCCCATTCTACATGTTTTATTAAGGGTCTTTGGCTGTTTGGAGAATATTTTGCATACCTCATGTTATAGCCACTTTTGAGCCTCATTTTGCATCACATGTCTATCATGTTTGTATACTGATTTGAGGTTTGCCATATACTGTAAATATTCATATTTTTGGTCCCTCTTCAATGTTGTAGAAGGAAATTTTTCAGTTTGGGTTTTTCTTATATCACTTGCTTCATTACCCCTCTCTTGGCCCCTATTCTTGCATGCCATTTTTGCCATACCTATGCTTGCTGTTTGGCCATGTTTATAACTGTGAAAGTGCCTTTTTTGGGACTTTCTAGCTTCTGTCTTTGCATTGCATGTCCATGTTGTGCATGTTTGGCATAGCTATAGGCCATTTCGGGTGCCTAAATTCGCATTTCGGGACAATTCCATGCATTTCATGTCATTTCTCCTCATTTCGAGACTGTTTTCCCCCATATTTTAGTGCTGAAATTCCATTAGAATGATTTCTATCCATTCCATGTCATTACATCGCATTTTGCCATCGCCTCGGTTTGCGTGCCCGTGTGCACGCATTTCGAGGCACTTCGTTTTTATCCGACGGCATCCTATGTGAGTGTGGCTGAGGCTCACTCATGTTGGTATAAGCCCATCTCATGTTTTCATGTCATTACATCGCATTTTGCCATCGCCTCGGTTTGCGAGCCCGTGTGCACGCATTTCGAGGCACTTCGTTTTTATCCGACGGCATCCTATGTGAGTGTGGCTGAGGCTCACTCATGTTGGTATAAGCCCATATCATGTTTTCATGTCATTACATCGCATTTTGCCATCGCCTCGGTTTGCGTGCCCGTGTGTACGCATTTCGAGGCACTTCGTTTTTATCCGACGGCATCCTATGTGAGTGTGGCTGAGGCTCACTCATGTTGGTATAAGCCCATATCATGTTTCCATGTCATTACATCGCATTTTGCCATCACCTCGGTTTGCGTGCCCGTGTGCACGCATTTCGAGGCACTTCGTTTTTATCCGACGGCATCCTATGTGAGTGTGGCTGAGGCTCACTCATGTTGGTAAAAGCCCATATCATGTTTTCATGTCATTTGCATTGCGTATGTCATCGCCTCGGTTTGCGTGCCCGTGTGCACGCATTTCGAGACACTTCATTCTCATCATTCGGCACCCTATGTGAGTGTGGCTGAGGCTCTCTCATGTTAGTATAAGTCCATGTTACCTTTTCCTTGCCATTTTAGTCACTTGCATTGCATATACCGTCGCCTTGGTTTGCGCGCCCGTGTGCACGCATTTCGAGGCATCTCATTTTCACAGCATAGTGCATACTAGGTTGTATCTTAGATTGCATTCTATCATTTTCTCAGTTTGCGTGCCCGTGTGCACGCATTTCGAGGCATCTCATTTTCATAGCATTGTGTATGTTAGGATTATATCTTAGTTGCATTTCATGCATATCATGCATATCGCATCGTGTCCGGAATAGGAGTTAGCCCGGGCACGGGAAACGAGGTACATTTTGTACTCCGAGTGACGGAATGTGTCTCAATTCCCCAGTCACCGACACTCCGGATTATCCATGATGGAGTTAGGTTTTAGCTGTGTTTCATGTGCATTCATCCTATATTGAGTTGTGCATTTCGGCTCCTCGGCCATCATGCCTCGGTATGCGTGATTGGTGGCACGAGGATCGAGACATGCATATATCTGTGCAAATACATTGCTATGCCCCTTTCCTGCTCTCTGTTGCAGCAAAACGAAGAATCAGCAACTTTTCGGGGCTTGGCACGCATTTCAAGAACAGGTGTAAACAGAGGCTAATTGGGGCATTCCGGTGGATTTCCGCGCAAGACAACCCGGACATGCATCATCCATCAGAAGCAAGGCAGTCCCTGGCTTGCACGCCAGTTTTATTTGCTTTCTTAGTTAATTCATTAATTAATTAGGAATTTGTATATTATTTGGACTGTAATATTTGGACTGTAATATTCTTTTATTCGGGACTGTATTATTTATTCGGACCCTCTGCGCGGGGGCACAACTGTAATAATTGTGCGTGTGTGTGTTGTATGTCTTCCAACCCCACGTCTTTCTTCCCTTTTATTTATCCGCTTATGATGGTTAGATTAGGGCATATTTCAATTAGCATACAGTATGATAGCATGTTTGCATTCATTCATCTGTTTTGCATGCACCGGGCTCAGCGCATCATACTAACTGCATTGTACTTTCAATTTCAAAGTTGAATACATGATAATTGTAACATTTCATATGCCATCATAGAATAGCCGAGCCTGCTATAGTTGCATTTTGCATGTGTTGCATTAGACATTTCTGTATACTTAGGATTCATGCATGATTTCTAATGAGTTGCTATTTTGGCTTGGAGTACTCGGTAAGCTTTATGCTTTAGCATCCTTGCATGCGTGTGAGTGACTGTCATGAATAGCATGCTTACCATGAGGCTATGTGCTTATCTGATATAACTGCCTGAATGCCTGTGGGTGAAGGTTGGGTTACTTAAATTGGAATAAATCATCAAATGTTCTAAAGCCTACTTGCGGGTAGCAAACCATTTTCAAAAACAAACATGAAATGTTTCGTTCCAATTCAGGCGACCCGGTCTATATTTGTATGCTGTGCGCATCACATAGTAACCTAGGCTAATAAACCGGAATAAGAACTCACAATGTTTTCAACAATTGATATCATGGTTAGTAGAGGCCGGTCTATGACCGGGCGAGCGAGGGTGCTCACGAAGTGACCTTCCCCAATCGTACCCAAGTTCCCGAGCCGAGGCAACTTTGGTGATGACGGACACGTGGCCTTTTGGCACCGAGTCAGGGTTTCCTAAATTTCCCATTAAAAAACATTTAGGTGGCGACTCTGTATCTGGCAAAGCAGTCCATGTTTGGCACTTCTTTCAAAAAAATCTGTTTTTCTCAAAACGATTTGCCGGATTTGGACTCTTTGGTTCAGACTTAGAACCGTGACTAACGAAAGTCGAGTCCGAACTGTAGCGAGGTCCCCCCGCGGGCTTGTTACAGTTTCTGGCGACTCTGCTAGGGATTTAGAGAACTTAACTCGAACTCATGATATCTGTTTTTGACTACACTTGTGTGTTTCTTTGCATTGCATTTGCATTGGTGCGCCTAGGACACCGTGTTTGCCATCTGCTATTCCTGAACGGTTTGCCGGAGGCTTGTCTTGTCAAGGCATGACCATAAGGCTGACCGGTTGTGGGCTCTGCCAGTATGGGAACACAAACCCCGGTTTTACCGGGGCACCCTCTTTGACCATTCGACCTAGTGCATATTCGGATCTATAGTGACCATTCCAAACTAGGATAGGTTGCTTACCCGTTTATAGGTTGTTTGAAACCGCTGCGTGCGTAATGAAACCCTAGCTCCTGACACAATAGGACAGGGAAACCCTACCCCAACATAGGGGTGTTTTGGCTCTCACTTATCTGTTATGTGCTTTAGAGTGAGTCTCTACAGGAATGCATGTATCAGTATATGAGTTTGGGTATCAAGCCTGCGGGCATCAGTTCAGTATTGACAGCATCAAGCCTGCGGGCATCAGTTCAGTATTGACAGTATCAGGCCTGCGGGCGTCAGATTAGTATATGAGTTTGAGTATCAAGCCTGCGGGCATCAATTCAGTATTGACAGTATCAGGCCTGCGGGCGTCAGATTAGTATATGAGTTTGAGTATCAAGCCTGCGGGCATCAGTTCAGTATTGCCAGCATCAGGCCTGCGGGCATCAGTTCAGTATTATGGGTATCAGGCCTGTGGGCATCAGCCAGTATTTGAGAATCAGTTATCTGCGGATATCAGATTCTGTTTTAGGGAACAGTGATACAGGGATAATAATCAGTGTTTGAGGACAGTGTGTTATTCAGCTTATTGACTGTGTGTTGATTATGCCCGGCTGTGTGTCATGCATTTTATTTTAAGCTGTTATGTTGTCCGTTTATCTGTTTATTTATTTCCTTTTCGCTTTATTTATCTTTTGCTAGGTCGGTTCTAGCACAATTGCTTCCAACCCGACAGGCATTCCCCAAGCACTTTGGACACGAGGTCGTCGACTCCATCGATCTGAGGATCTAATCGACGGACAGCCAGTGTTCCATTCTCTACCCCCTGTTACCAGAAGGAAGCAGAAAAAGCGCAGTGTATCTGAACAGAGAGCACCAGTACAGTGGTTTCCCCCATCAGTGGACAGTCAGATTGAGATCCCCATTGAGACAGATCTGCCGGTAGTTCAGATAGATCAAAACAGTATGACGGCACCAACAGGAGTTGAGGAAATGATGTGCCAAATGCAGGAAACCATGCGGGCCATGCAGCAGGATGCCGTTCGCCGAGATGAACTCGCTAAGCAGCAAGCTGAGATTATGACCCAGCAGGCTGAGCTGATTACCAGGCTGCAACAACAGAATACAGCATCTGCTTCACACCAAATCCCTCCTCCGGCAGGGGCTCCATTACCTGAGCAGACACCTGTTGTTCAGAACGCTCCTCCAAACACCCAGAATACTGTGCCGACTATCCAAAATCTACAAGAGGACACAAATCTTCCAACGGGGCCAGCTCTGCCCCCGCTTCCACCACAACTGTCCAAGGTCCATACACCCAATCACCCGGACTCTCCCTTCGAGGTCGAGGTTGATCATACAGCTCTGAAATTGAGCAAACTGGAGAAGCTATTCAAGAAATCCCAAGGGGTCAAGGCTATGCCGGATATCGAAGATGGATATACCGAGGAGGCCGTAACACTCCCCGATAGGTTCAAAATGCCACAAATCGACCGCTTTGACGGGACCGGCGACCCCATGGTCCATATCCGATTGTTTGCAGACATCTTGCGGCCAATGGGCCTAACACGACCACAGAAGCTTTCATTATTCGGCCGAACCCTGTCGGGTGTGGCCTCCCATTGGTACGCAAAGTTACAAGATGAAGTGAAGAAGAATTGGGATGAGATGGCTGAGGCCTTTGTCGCGCAATATTCATACAACACTCAGATCGAGATCACAACTCGTGATCTTGAAACGACAAGGCAAGAGCCCAAGGAAACTTTCTCGGACTTTGTGATCCGATGGAGGGCAAAAGCGTCAATGATGACTTTAAGGCCCACTGACAAAGATCAAATCCGGATGATTGTGCGCAATCTCCACCCAAAGTTGATGCAGAGAATGATTGTAGTCCCCTTCCCTACTTTCGCAGATTTACATGAGATGGGGGTGCAAATCGAAGACGCAATGAAACAAGGTCTGTTTGACCACGACAGGGAACAACCGAGGAGGACCTTCAACCGTAACAACAATGCGGGCCCGAGTGGCGCTGCAAATACGAGAGCCTCGGAAGTTAGTATGGTCACCACCACTCCCCCTCCCCCTCCAAGGCCCATGACTGCCACACCCTTCTTCGGCGCGTCCGGAAGCAACACACAAACCAACAGATTCCAACCGCGAGGCCAAAGAACCTTTACCCCACTATATATGCCCCTGACCAAGGTTCTGGGAATATTGATCAGAAAAAATCATTTAAAACCCCTGGAGCCAAAGCCATTACCGAATCCACTCCCCCCCCCTCTTATGACCCAGCAAAGTACTGCGCATATCACCAACAACACGGTCACGACACCGACCATTGTTACAGATTGTGTCATGAGATCCAGGATCTTATTGACAAACAGGTGATCGCGCCTCCTGATAAACCCAATGTCACAACCAACCCTCTCCCACCACATAACCAACCTCCCCCTCCCAAAAGAATTAATTTTATACAGACTGGGGTCGCATCTTACGATCCTAGCATCTACATTACGCCCACCCACCTACCCAAGCCGGAGGTGCTCCTTCCCGATTGCACTAACTTCTTGTGCATGGTGGACATCTCTAAAACCCAACCAGAACCGATGGTGGTGACCGTCGAAGATAGGGCAGGGCAGATTTTGGGAGAGAATGAGATTGTTGAATCTAGGACTGGACAGAATTTTGCTGGGAGAGCCTATGATCCAAGCAAGTACATCCTATCAACGAGCCGAATTGGGCTAGGTATAGAATTGCCAGAGACAGGAGAGCTATGCATGATCTGGAGGGATGGATCTAGGCTATGGGCAGATGATTTGACAGCCGTAGAGGAGGACTTTGCCAACCTGCAATTTCTCGATGACCAGGAACTGGAGGATACGTCAATCAACTGGTACGATTATGAGGGATCAGCGGAGGCCACTGGATGGCTCGAGGATCAACCAGATGCAGTGGGGGAAGCCCAACCAGAACAGAGCCCGGCAGGGGCGGAAGTATCAGTTGTGGCCGGAATGGCCGAAAGTCAAGTAGTATCGCCGGAGAGCGCCGGTGCTAAGAATTCCGCTCGAGACATAGGCATTATGGATACGAGAAATGTTGAACAAACAGCTGTACTGATGCAGCTGGAACAAGAAAAGTTTGAGGAGGCTGAGAGAATTAGGAAAGCTAAAGGCCCTGAGGGGACTGAAAGTGCTGCGTGCACGAAGATAGAGAATGCTGCGAGCATGTTGACGGGGAATACTGCGAGTACAACTAAACCGGAGCCAGACAGGTGTCTGTTGGCTGCCGATGGAATGTGGTGGGAAGACGATGACTTATGTCTTGCCCACACGGATGAAAACTGGGGAAATAATCAACCGGATGACACTTGGTACCTCGATGAGGTTGACCACATGACGAGAAGTGGGCGGTATTTCAAACCCCCACACCTGGACCAACCCGAGGCATCCGGGAAGGATAGAGAAGCGGAGAAACAGAAGGAGAAGCAGATTGAAGATGAAGCTGTGTTGAAACAGTTAAAAAAGATACAAGCAGACATCTCCATCTGGGGACTGCTAATGGCATCACGAGTACACAGAGAAGCTGTCTTATCTGCTATGGACAAGTCCAAACTCTCCATAGACGCCACGCCTGAACAGCTGGTTGGGCTGGTTTTTCCGGGAGGAGGTTCCCCGGCATTAACCTTTTCGGACAAGGAACTACCGCCTGAGGGCACAAGTCATAACAAACCTCTCTATATTTCTGTGGAATGTAGAGATAAGTGGATACCAGTGGTACTTGTTGATACCGGGTCTGCAATTAATGTCTGCCCAACCAGAATGGCATATGCAATCGGGTTGAAACCCGCGGACTTCGTCCCAACTACCCAAGTGATCAGAGCATACGACAATACCAGCAGAGAAGTGATGGGAACTGTTAAAATTCAAACCAAGGTTGGTCCAGGACAACACAGCATCGAATTTCATATCTTGGACGTTCCCGCAACCTTTAACCTACTTTTGGGGCGACCGTGGTTGCACCAGGTCAAAGCAGTCTCTTCCACTCTACATCAGATGCTAAAGTACCCCCACGGGAAAGGGGTAGCGATCGTTTTCGGGAATTCATCAATCCATCCGCCGCCGGAAGTGTCTACACCTGTTTTGGAGATTGAGCACGGAACGGAGGATGTGTTTTTATCGGGGTTCACTTTGGCCGAGGCTCAAGTGGTGCAGAATGTCATGGCTGTGAATGAGGGCATGTATGTTAGTGCACAATCTATCTACCTCATGAACAAGCTAAAACATACCCCCGGGATGGGATTAGGGAGAAGTGGCCGGAAGGGCGTCTCAATGTTGGCCGAAGTGCCACACAATCCTCACGCCTTTGGACTGGGTTATCTGCCCACCAAGGAGGATTGGGTGAGGAAAGGAAAAGAAATGGCCGGAAGGGCCAGAGCAAAGAAGGCCGGGAAGCCATTTGAGTTAATGCACAGGCCCATCTGGGGTACCCTAAACGGACGCTTCGTCCGGGAGGGGGAAGATTTTCCATTCTGCGGCTTCCCGGAGCCATGGCAAAACGCGGAGGGGAAGCGCGTGCCTGGTTTTGAAATCTTCTTCGACATACAATTGTCTGGGGATGACGTTGCCGAAGCGCAGACAGACCCACCAACTGAGGTTGAGCAATGTGAAGCAGTGGATCCTGAGGGCACAAAGCTTGAAATGGGGGTAGCACTGGCAAGTCTACTATCAGATCCTCCGATCGGCCAAGAGTGCTTGGGGGATAACTCTTTAGTTTCTGTGATTGGAGATGAAATAGCTGCGGGCTTTCCAGCGCCGATCTTGGATGCATCTATCGCACCTTCTCTCATCTGGCAATATGAAGAAGGCTTTTTATCTAGCAGCTCCGGGTCAGGTAGTGAGCCGGAATCTGATTCTACCGAATCTTGTGCGTCGGAATCAGATTCCAGCTCGACTGAGTCTGAGTCCGGTATTCCTGGGGGTGATAACCCGGATGCCACAGTCCTGTCTAGGTCGTCATTTTCATTTTCTTTTGAGTCTGTTGTAACAGAGGAATCTGACGACTTGGAAATATTTAATGAGAATGATGTGGATGTGGTTTCCGAGTATTTTTCTGTGCCTTTCATTTATTGCTTAAATCAGGATTTTCAAAATTTTGATGAAAACAACGAGGGAGAAATTCCCCCAGTTTTGCAACGATTAATTGATCAAGAGCAGGAAAGATTTGTTAAACCTTTAATGGATGAAATCACTACTGTGAATGTTGGTACTGAGAAGGACCCGCGGCTGGTTCAGATCGGGTCCACGTTGTCTTCGGAGGAGCGCGAGCGCTTAGTCACTTTATTAAAAGATTTCAAAGATGTTTTCGCGTGGTCCTACGAAGACATGCCTGGAATCGATCCTGAGATTGTACAGCACCGGATCCCTCTTGACCCCGAGGCCTGACCTGTCAAACAGAAACTCAGAAGGATTCGCCCGGACTGGGCTCTCAAAATTAAGGAAGAGGTCACCAAGCAAATTGACGCAGGGTTCCTGCTGGTATCTGAATACCCAACTTGGTTGGCCAACATTGTTCCGGTGCCAAAGAAGGACGGCAGAATTCGGGTCTGTGTAGACTTCAAAGATTTGAACAGGGCCAGTCCGAAGGACGACTTCCCCTTGCCGCACATCGATGAATTGGTGGATTTCACGGTAGGACACACCTTGCTTTCGTTTATGGATGGTTTCTCAGGCTATAATCAGATAGTAATGGCACCCGAAGATCGGGAGAAGACTGCGTTCACTACCCCGTGGGGGACATATTGTTATAGAGTGATGCCATTCGGGTTGAAAAATGCTGGAGCTACGTATCAACGGGCAGCAACTACAATATTGCATGATATGATCCATAAAGAGGTCGAAGTGTATGTGGACGACATGATTGTCAAGTCCAAAGATAGAGAGGGCCACTACACCGCCTTACAAAAATTCTTTCAAAGGATCAAAGAGTTTCGGCTGCGACTGAATCCCCAGAAATGCACGTTTGGTGTTACAGCAGGGAAGATGCTAGGGTTTCTGATTACACAAAGGGGCATCGAGGTCGACCCTTCCAAAATCAAGGCCATCTTAGAAATGCCACCACCAAGGACTGAAAAGGAGGTGCGAGGCTTTCTGGGTAAAGTGCAATTCATAAGACGGTTTATTTCTAAATTAACCTTGACTTGTGAACCACTTTTTGGTCTCCTGAAGAAAGGAAAGAAATTCCAATGGGACGGCCGATGTCAAGCAGCTTTTGAGCAGATCGAAGAGTATCTACAGAACCCGCCCGTGTTGTCACCACCAGAGTCGGGGAGACCGTTGATATTGTACCTTTCGGTAACTGAGACTACCATGGGCTGCATGCTCGCGCAGGAGTCAGAAGACAAAGTGGAAAGAGCCATCTACTATCTGAGCAAAAAGATGCTGGATTACGAGACCCGCTATACACCGCTGGAGAAGGCTTGTTTGGCCTTGGTATGGGCAACCAGGAAGCTGCGGCACTACCTGTTAGCTCACTCTGTAATGTTGGTTTCGCGTTTGGATCCCATTAAATATCTTTTCGAGAAACCAGCACTTACGGGTAGGCTGGCTCGCTGGCTGCTGTTGCTCTCCGAATTTGATTTGAAGTATGTAACGCGCAAGTCAGTAAAAGGGAGAGCGGTAGCGGAGTTCCTTGCCGACCACCCGGTTGAGGGGGATGAAGCGGTTGAGTATCTATTCCCAGATGAAGCCATTCTGCACGTCGAAGATGAAACTTGGACGATGTACTTTGACGGAGCGTCAAACCAGTATGGGTATGGGATAGGGGTGTTGCTGATAGCGCCTGACGATTCTCGTATCCCTTTAGCATTCAAGCTCCGGTTCAAAGTTTCCAACAATGAAGCAGAGTATGAGGCATGTATTGCTGGCCTGGAAGCAGCCCTAGAACTAGGGGCAAGACGGTTGGACGTCATTGGGGACTCGAACCTTGTTGTGTCTCAAGCAAAAGGAGATTGGAAAGTCAAGGAGGAAAGGATGATAATTTACCACCAAACCTTGGATCTGCTAATTCCTCGGTTCGAAAAGCTAAATTTCACCCACCTCGTAAGAGAGAACAACAGGTTTGCAGATTCACTAGCAACTCTATCTTCTATGATAGACATCCCGTCTGGAGTCCGGATGCGTCCAGTCATTATTGATCAAAAGTTTGCGCCAGCATACGAGTCAATTTCCGCCATAGATGAGGTTCAAGACGGCAACCCCTGGTATTACGACATCTGGAACTTCTTGGAAAAGGAGACATATCCACTAGGGGCAAATGCCAAGGATAAGAGGGCTATCAGAAGAATGGCTGCTCAGTTCATTATCTGCGGGGGAAAGCTGTACAAAAGGGGTCATCTGGGAATGCATAAGTTCTGTGTAGAAGCTGAAGATTCGAAACGCCTGATGGAAGCCATCCATGGGGGGGAGTGCGGTGCACACATGAATGGAGTAATGCTGGCCAGAAAGATCCTCAGACAGGGCTACTACTGGTCAACCATGGAGGAGGATTGTATTAGTTTTGTTCGGCGATGCCACAAGTGTCAAATCCATGCAAATCGCATGAACATCCCGCCGTCAAAACTGTACAACATGACTTCGCCATGGCCTTTTTCAGTCTGGGGAATTGATGTGATCGGAGCTGTTACCCCGAAGGGGTCAAACGGGCATGAGTTTATCCTAGTAGTGATAGATTATTTTACAAAGTGGGTTGAGGCCCAATCATACGCGGTGTTGAAGGCGTCGCACGTCGCAAAGTTCATCAGAAACAACATCATCTGCCGCTACGGGGTGCCAAACGAGATAATTTCAGATAATGGTTCCCACTTCAAGAAAGAAGTGATAGACTTGTTGGAGAAATACAATGTGGCTTTCCATAAGTCATCTACATACCGGCCGCAGACCAACGGAGCGGTTGAGGCCGCCAACAAGAATATCAAGCATATACTACAGAAGATGGTGGGAACCTATCGGGATTGGCCAGACAAGCTGCCATTTGCTCTGTGGGGCTACAGGACTTCAATCAGAACTTCTACTGGAGCAACTCCATATTCATTGGTCTATGGAATGGAGGCTGTTCTACCCATCGAGATTGAGGTTCCGTCGTTACGAGTATTGGCTGAATGCCAGATAGCCGAAGCAGATTAGCAGCAAAGCAGATTCGAAGAACTCATGCTCTTTGATGAAAGAAGACTGAAAGCACTGTACCACATCCAAGGCTATCAACGTAGAATTGCCCGGGCTTTCAATAAGAAGGTTAAGTCCAGGAATCTGAAAGAAGGAGATTTGGTGCTCAAAGACAACCGAGCTCCCATCCACGACCCAAGGGGCAAGTTCAAACCCAATTGGACTGGTCCTTACATCATCAAAGCTATCTGGTCAGGTGGAGCTGTGGTTCTGATGGATCTAGATGGCTTGGAGTTCTCACAACCGATCAATATGGACAAGTTGAAGAAATACTATCCTTGAGAGGCTCGCTAGGCCGAAAACCCGAAAGGGCGACCTAGGCAAAAGTCAGAGCACAAAAAATTAGAAAATATAAAAACTGAGCTCGCAAGGTTGAAAACCCGCAAAGGGCGGCCTTGGCAAAAGTTAGAGCGCAAAAGGAGAGTGAAAATACTCGAGTGAACCTGAGCCTGAACTACGTAAGGCTTGATTCCCATCTTTGGGATACGTAGGCAACTTCACCTTGAAGTTCAGCCATAAACTTTTCCCCGATCAACTTTGTCCATTTCGATCATCTCAGTCATCTTTATCCATCAGCATTTATCGCGATCTCTGGTACAGTGCTGTTCAAACTAGGGGCAACTTTCCGTTGCCGCGAAGGTGCAAAGTTACTCAGACTAGGGGCAACTTTCCGTTGCTATGCAGTGCCGCTTTGTTCTTCAGACTAGGGGCAACTTTCCAGTTGCGGGGATCTGGGGTTGTGCATTTCAGTGACAGATCTCCGGCGTGTCCAGTTCTGATCCACATCGAAAATAGTTTTGAAAAGTTTTAATAAAAGTTGACTTTGTTCAAATCAATCTTTTTACGACTAAGACCATTTTTGGACCAAAAGCGGAAAATTTTCAGTACCACAACTTTCAATTTCATTGATTTCAAAACTGAGTTCTCCTGCTCTTGCATTACAATCGAGGTTGCTTTTTTAGTACATTCATAACGAAAACTTGAAAATGCTAAATAAGCAATAAATTTGGGGCATAGTTGAATCAAGTATCTCTGCGTCCCCTCCCAGAGCTGGACGAAGCATCTGATGCCATGCTAGGCCCA